>NW_028289343.1:0-354099 GCF_059628265.1 Tinamus guttatus
GAAGGAAGGAAAGAAGGAATGAAAGAAGGAAAGAAGGAAAGAAGGAAAGAAGGAAAGAAGGAAGGAAAGAAGGAAGGAAAGAAGGAAAGAAGGAAAGAAGGAAAGAAGGAAAGAAGGAAAGAAGGAAAGAAGGAAAGAAGGAAAGAAGGAAAGAAAGAAAGAAAGAAAGAAAGAAAGAAAGAAAGAAAGAAAGAAAGAAAGAAAGAAAGAAAGAAAGAAAGAAAGAAAGAAAGAAAGAAAGAAAGAAAAGGAGGGAGGGAGGGAGGAGGGCAGGTAAGGGAGGCAAGGAAAGGGAAGGGAAGGGGAGGCAAGGAAAGGGAAGGGAAGGGGGAGGCAAGGCAAGGCAAGGCAAGGCAAGGGAAGGGAGGTGGCTGTGTCGCTGCGTATGTCGCTTGCGCTTGCCACCGGTGCCCAGCGCGGGGACGGCTGCAGTGCCCGGGGAATTTGAGCTCTCAGCCCTGCTTCGTGGGCAGCTGCATGGGCCGGAGGAGGGAACTGCCGGCAATAGCGGCTTCGCCGGGCGGAGGTACGGTATTACCAGGAGCCCCGGACCGGGACGCGGCAGGCTTTGGGGGGCACCGTCCCGCTTCACGGGGAGGGTTGTTTTGGGGTCTCTGGGGTCTGAATTTTCTGAATATTCTTCAGCATTCTACTTTTTTTTTTTCCTTTTTTTTTTGAAGACCTATCCGATCGCTCTCCCTAGAAGCTGAGCTGGCTTGTTGCTTTCTGGTATCTAGTCCTTATCTAACCCCCCTCCCCTCCCCCCAAGGAGAGATGCTGCATTTGAAATACTGAGAAGAGCCTACTGCCAAATGCGTTGTGCTGTGGGGAGGACAGTTGGAATGATGCAAAGGCTGGTGAAACACTTAAAATGTAGTTTCTCGTGAATGTTGTTGTACAGAGCTCTGTGTCATTTAGTCGCAGGAAAAAAAAATCTATAATGGGTCATTTTGACAAAACTTTTTTTCTGCATCTCTCTTTCTATCTCTCTCATCTCTGTTTGTCTGCTCTATATTCTGCTTTTATTACAAGAAGTTTATTAATTCGACATTTCAATGTTGCTGCCTTCAGACTGCACTACTATAGAAGCTATTTTTGGGGGTATAGAACTAAAAAAAAGAAAAATCCCCCAAACCTCCACTTAACGACACAACTGGTATGTATAAATAAAATCTTCAGTTTTTGAAGTGACGTGGATGTGCTTTACTCTGTAGCCTCAGTAATTTAAACAGCACCTATCTGCTGCAAATAGAGTTGCTGTGCACGTCTCTACTAGTGAGTTTGAAATTCAAACCCAGCTTTGATTTATTTCCTTTCTATCAGTGATTAATGCGCTGTAATTAGCTAATCTCAAAGCCATTATTTACAACTGGGGCAGACAAAGGAAAAATAAAAAGATGATCCAACACTTAAGTCGGCTTGAAATTATGAAACGGAAAGAAATGTTTAGGTCTCAGCTCGGAACGGGACAGTCCATCCACAGGGTTGTTGTAATAATAGCAGTGATAAGGGTGATGATGATGATGATAATAATGTTTTAGTTAATATATTAATTATCGATGGATTTTTTTTGGCCTAAAATTCACTCTCATACCATTTGAGATAAAAAATAAAATAAAATAAATCCTAAGGAGCATCCCCCAGGAATCTTCCCTCGCCCCTTTGTTGTTGTGGCAAGGAGAGAACCTCGAGGAGCGCCCTCCACGGGGGCTCTGCGATCGCCTCTCCCGCTGCTCTGCACCCACGGACCTCAGCGGCGCAGAGACCGTGCACCCCTCACCAGGCCCTGGCCTCCGGGCGGCCGCGCACGCTCCACGGGGTGGGTCCTGTCTCCACTAAACACCGAGATTTCTCGCTTTCGCTTTGACTGTGGGAATCTGGGATTAGATAACAGTGGCCCCCTGGGAAGACTGGCAAGCTTTCATTTGATCTGGAAATTGGGGGAGGTAGGGCGGGAAATGGGAAATAAAATATCTATGGAAATGGCAGTGAATCGAAAAAAAAACATTTGATTTGGTAATTAAAAAAAGAAAAAAATAAATAAAAAAGGAAAAAAAGGAGAGGGCAGAGCAGAGGTGTCCACTGTTGCGGACGTTGACTGCCCAAGAGGAGATGTGCGAATGTTCTTTGTTCCGAGGCTCCTTGCCAAAGGCACACCAAAAAATCATCATTATCATCCAAAAATATTAGCACTGACAGAAGAAAAAAAATAGCAAAGCAGAACCCTTGGGGACGTATATCATAAGCTAAACAGCCTCCCCACTCTGTTTATAATTTTTTTGGGGGGAGGGGGATTTACAGGCTTTTCAGTTCCTACTCCTTCTTCCTCTCCCTCCACCCCCTCCCAAACAACGTACTAAAGATGATCACCTCGTGCTTAGTGTAACAGGGCGAAATATAGCAAAAAATGGGAAGAACTGGTCACAGGAGGAGAGCAAAACGATGCAGGAACATTGAGAGCAGCACAGGACTGGCCTCTCCACGAGGACTCAGATCCCTTCCTTGGTTTTCTTCTTGTTGTCTAATGAAGGACTGATTGAAAAATATGAGTTATGCTTGGTGATCTTTAGCCGTTCGAAAAAATGAATCGAGATTCTAAAGTCTAAAGTATTTTTACATTAGATTTTTCTTCTGAGAAATGCCCGTGTTTGTCCTAACAAACATGGGGGGACATCTGTTTAATTTGAAGCAATAAATACGCCAGATCTGTGGCTGTTTGGGGGTTTCCATTTTTAAAGATGATTAATCTCACCTCTGCCCCCCCTTTCCAATTCGACTGTAAAGAAATGGATTAGGAATAGTATCAAGAAGGGTTATTCATTTATATCAGACAGATGGAGATGTACAGTAGGGCTTCAAAGAAACAAAGAAAATGGTTCCTAAATGGTGGTTTGGCATGAATTATTTGGTGGATTTGCAAACAAGCAGGGCTCAGAGCTGTGCAGCAAGATGTGGGGGGAAACCCATCTGGTCCCTCTGCAGTCTCTGCACCCCCGCTGGAGCCGGATTGGCGGCCGAGCGTGGAGCTGCCGCGGAGGAAGCGGCTCCAGGGGCATCAGGCTACTCCTCTGTCCCTCCGGCCGCTGGGGATGCTCCCTTCATCACTCCTTCCCTCCATCCCTCCCTCCTTCCCTTCCGCCTGCCCAAGTTTGGCGGCTACACCTGCCGGGCGGCCCGGGCTGCGTGGCAGCTGCTCCGCGGGTCACCTGCCGGAGTGCAGCGCCCTGCACAATCATGCTCAGTCCTGCGCAATTCTGCGCCCTCCTCGACCCCTGCCACCACACTCGTGGACACAGGGATGGCAAACTTTGCAGTGCATCCAACCCCTGGCACGTCCGTGCGTCTCCTGGCATTTATTTATTTATTATATTTTTTCCCAAGTCTGGCCATTTCCAAACGCTTTCCGAGGTGATTGACACGTATGCTAATGGTTTGTTTTTGTGCAGAGCGGCTCTGCAAATTTCCAACACAAACAAATTGCGTAGATCAGATGTTAGGTATAAAAATGGTTTATTGATTGAAATAGTAAAAGCATTATTTTGATTTGTCCTGACATGAGGGCTGATTTATAGATTCCTACCCATTGATTTCCTCTTGTCCGGGCAGAGGGAAATGATCAAATCTCATGAAAATACCCTTTTGTGCTAATTATGAATCCGAGATGCACTTTATATATTAACATCCTATTTACCGAGGCTTTCTCTTTCTCTCTTTCTTTCTTTTTTCTTTTTTCTTTTTTCTTCTTTTCCGTCTCTCTCTTTCTCTCCACCCTCCCCCTTTATTATTTTTTTCTGATGAGATTTACCATATTTATTCTCTGCGCCATGGGCTTGGAGTGTGTATGCGTATATTTTTATCTTTGATACATCTGTTTTCACTTTGCACTTTCAATGAGCTGTAGCAGACAATAGTGAGAGAAACATCTGAAAATGCAAGGAGACAGAATTGCATGTGTGTTTCATTTCTGCAGGTTAGAGAAAACAACAAAAGGACAGCTGGGAAGGGGGGATAAAACACACAGTTACAAAGGGGATGGTGACCCTGGACGAGGGAAAGGCGAGTACAACAAAAAAGACTGCAAAAAGTATGGAAGGGCAGTAGAAACGAAGCAGGAGAGAATGTCAGGGGAAACTGGTCAAGAAGTTAAAGCCCGTCCTGCTGTATGATCCCTAGACTTCTTTAAAAGGAGAGATAGGGAAAGAAAGCTCAGTCTGGATAAACAAACTGGGAAGACGCACCTGCCGAAAATGTGTATCTGATCTATCTGCAGAGACATGTGTGTGTATCCACCTATACATTTAAAATTGTAAAATTTCAATCATGCACCGAAGAGATAAGTCTCATAATTCTGTCTTTTCTGAGTGGAGAAACAAATCCCTTGAATAGCCAGCTGTAGTAACTTCCTTGGCAGTATTGTTTGGCTGGATTTTGTGCTTTTTTGTTTGTTTTTGTTAGTGTTTTTGTTTTTGTTTTGGTCATTGGGGGAGGCAGGGTTCAGTGGAAACAAGCAGATGGAGCGGGAGGGCAATCTCATTGTCTGCTCTCAAGAAGATCTCATTTTGCCCTGGAAAAGGCGATCAAACGCAGTCAGGGTCCACTCGGGAAAGTAAAAGGGGAACAGGGTGGAGGGGCGGTGGGGGGGAAGTGGGTGCATGTGGATTTAATAGCAGTGAAAGTATTACAGGGGGATCAGATTTATCAAGAGAGAGAGAGAGAGGGAGATTTTTGAATATCTGTCTATAATGCAGCCAATAGAAGTGACATTAGTGATATTGGAGAGAGGGAGACCCCGCTGCAGCTCGGGCTGGAATTACTGCAGCCTTCCCAATCCGATTAGCAGCTGCTCCTCTCCTGCCAGGGCGGGACCCCACAGCCTCGGTGCGGGGACTCGGAGCGGTGCCCGAGGCCCCAGGCTCTGTGGTTCCCGGTAAAGGGCTGGCGTGCTCCACTTTAATATTCATTGATGCGGCGCGGTGAAATTCCACCCCACTCCCAAGGAAACCTTCATTCTCTGGCTAATTGCAATTTACAACTACGCTTTACACTCCATCAAGTAGGAGGTTAGGAAACAAGATTCTTCCATATAATTATTGGCCTCCTTAATCCCATTCCACCGCGTATCATACTGCAGCACAAAGTCCTATTATTCCCTCCTCCCCGTTCCGTTTTATCAGTCATTTAAGATATTATAAAAAAAAAAAAAATCTCAGCCTGCATAATTTTAGGCATCACACCCATGCGGGCAAGTGCGGAGCGGAGCGCGTCAATGGGTGGTTGTAACTCCCCGCTGGCGTCGGGTTGCGCCGCTGCGGAGCAGAGCCGCAGACCGCGCAGCGCCACTGCGCACGAACACGCCGAGCAGCTGCGAGGCACCGTGATGCCGGGTTTTCATCCCTCCGCTTTTTTAATTTTTATCTTATTTATTTATTTATTTATTGCTTCACTTGGCAGATATTTTCCCCTTTGATTGATGGCAGACAAGTTGCACAGAAATTCACAGATATATTGATGAACAGACACCCCCTGCCCCTACACTCGCCTTGCTTGAGTGTGCCCACAGCCTCTAAAGCCAAGCGCGTCTCCCTAGCTCTCCCATGCGGGGAAAACGCCTGCAGTTTGTACCTTGAGGCACTACGACACGGCGCAGCATGGGCTGAGAGCAGCCCTGCAGCTGGCCGCAGAGGATGTCACCGCTTTCAGCTCTTCCAGGGACACTGCCAGCGGCTGGCGCTTGGCTCTCGAGCACTCTCAGCTCCAGCCTTGTGCCTGCCTCATCCACAAGCTCTTTTCCCAGCTGGTAGCAGCTACCTGAAGCATGACTCAAGGGCTGACTAGCATCCAGCTCATGAATTACAGACTTTGACGCCCTGCTTAAAATTCACAGCAGTGAATTTGTAGTGTTAGCATTTTTACTTGACAGTCGTACCGGGAGATAACGTCTCACTGCTCCTGAGCTTCCCCCCATACCGGTGTGAGAACAGCAAGGCAAAGGCCAAGAAGTCTCTCGCTCACACACAGACACATCACACACCGCAGGGTTGTGTGCCGCTTTCGTGATTTATAGCGTGTCAGGACACAATATCTGTCTCTGAGAAACTAAACAGGTTTTATAGCCAATAAAACCTTTTCTCTTAAAGTGGTAGGTGGGTTAGTTTTGCCAGTCTTTCATTTCTCCAGAGCAGACACCAAAGTTGCTACTATAGCAGAAAGAACTAATTTTAATGGTCACGGTCTAGTTTGCATGGGCACTTCATCAGATGCAGCTGACATAAACCAGCACAAGGAGTCCAGGGTAGCACTGGTGATATCACAGGTGAAGAAGATATCTCAGAAAACATGTAAAAAATCTTTGCTTGACAACTTTATAATTACTCTTGAATTTGCAGAATTCAGATAAACAAACAAAACCACAAACAAATAATGACCACAACTCCCCCTATCCCCACAGTTCCCAAGCAACCTTCATTTTCAAAAATTTTGAGAGGTCATTTTCAGATCAAAGGTTCATAAATTTGAAATATGAAGCCCAGGAATCTCATCAGACAAAGCCTCTTCCCACCAGTATGTCCTATATTCTGTTCATTCCTGACTTTCAGTTTTATTGCACTGTTTCTTCTAAGTGTTATGTTTCCCTCCCAGTAAGTTCTTGAGTTATTATTTTCCTGTTAAATCTCTGATGCTTGCAACAAAATAAATAGCTACCATCACTCCGGTCATTCTTTGTTCTGAAATAGTGGCTCTTCTAGAGGGGTGCCAACAGTATTCACAGGCTGACCAGTAGGAGACAGTAACAGCTTTGGGGTCAAGGTGCCTTTTTGCTGTGTGCACATGCAGGTCAGAGCACTATAGAAATTTAGATTCTACATTAGTATGTGCCTTGGGATGATAATGATGAAGAATATCTTGAATAATAATTTAATTGGGGGGCTATTTTCTAGACTCCCAATTTATTTCTCCTGCTTATGAAATAAAGTAATCTGGAAAGAAAGAAAGTATTGATTGCCTTAAATTGTTTTTCTCTATTTTAAAGTTTCTTTATTTTTTATTGGAGCTTTTTAACTTTTAAAATTATTATCTACTAAATTATTATCTACTATCTTTTAGCATCTTTTATACATAGTGAAATTAAAACCAAATAGAAATGATAATAGATTCAGTCTGCAAGAAAAGATGAAAATATAAATCTGTGACTATATAAAATCTTCTGGATTTTACCATGCAATGAGCAGCAAGCAATTTTCTGTCTTTAATTATTTTTATGCTTTATTTACATATTGAAATCTTTGAAAAATGTATCCAAGATGCACCAGATAGTCATGTGTTAGATTCCCAAATGCAGCTACTCTGAATTGGACATGATATGAATACGATAAGGAATATCTAAATACAAAGAGTGGATCCTACTGCTTTAAAGTGTCTATATTTTAAACTACTGATTCATTGGTATCTATAACTGTGCCTATGAACCAAGAAAAAAAAGGAAATATCTGGGCACAATTGCCTGCAGATGGGGTAAAGTCTTGATCTAGATCCTGGTACGGATTTGTCATTGTGAAAGAAGAAAGTTATTTTCATTCATGCTAGTTTAGGATTGGCTCCATACAAGATTTCTAGAGTGGTCATGGACAAGTTCAGCGGCTTTCAGGAAATAATTAACTGATAGGTCATTTGTGCTTTCAATATTATTGCAGTTGCTCCTGCTGATCTCGCCAGAGGCCGAACCCTGTTGTGGCAGACACTATCCGAGAGATTGTCCCTGCCCCAAAGAGTTTCTTTTGTGAGAAGGAAACCCTTCTGCCTATTTTGGTTTGTTTGGTTGTCTCTCCGGTGTCAAAAGCACCACTGTGCAGCTTTCAGCGCAGCAAAGAGGGGGATTAGCTAAAACTTCACGGAGGATGTGAGAGCTCAAAGCTCAGAAAGAAACAGAGAAATGGGAAAGAAGAGAAAGGGAGATCTTGTGATATCATAAACAAAAAATTGGGAACAATGAAGAGCACTGCCCAGAAAGCAGCCAGGGCATCTTAATGTGATGGATTTTCTTTTATCAAACAATATTTTCTAGCAGATCTTCGGAAAATATCATTCTCTGTCCTGCCATATCCTCTGACCTCTTAAGTCTACGTGGATTTCCCAGGCTGCCTAGGGCACTATGCTGAGGAAGGAGAAAACTAGGAAAGGCTCAATGCACAGAGAGTAAAGTACAGTTTCAAGCAATAGTGAACTGATTCATATTTTCACTTATGTAAATCCACCTTTCTCTGCTTCTTACGCATGCATATTTATGTATGCAGGCCCCTCCTGCCACATATGGCAATGGTGGGAAGTCACTGATGTTTGTATTACATTGCCTATAAGCCAGATAAACCTCAGAGGTGTTGTTTTTACATCCCACAGCATATAAGTGCTTGTGATCCTGACTGGTGGGCATAAGAGAGTGAAGAACTGGAAAGACAGTACTTTTTTTTTTTTTTGCGTCTTTTTGTTTCCTTTTTAAAATATGGTTAATTGCTTAGGAAAAATACAAAACTGCTAACTCTGCTGGTGGAAGTCATTTAGCTCTGCCATAAGCATAGGACCCTCAAGCAGCTGAAGCACCATCACCTACAAGTTGTGACAGCACAGCCCCAAATGTGGAAGGTGACTGAGAAGAGTCAGTTTCTGATTACACTGGGGTAAATCAATAATAGCTCAGTAAAAGCCCAAGGAGCTCTACCAGTGTGAGACTAAGTGAAGTGAGAATTAAGTCTTAGTTCAGCTTCATTTGCAAAGGACTAATTTGAATGTGGACTGTTCAGCTGCCATTTCTGGCAGGTCTGGGCCACAGTGCTTTTGGAAACTATTGCATATTGTGCCACATACAGTAGTGTCTACATACAGCAAAGAGGGGAGAGAAAAGGACAGGATCCAGGTTCAGTATTGCAAGTCACATCTAGCAGTTCCGGCATGGCGCAGGTGGAAAACAGGTTGGAGACTGCAGCAACAGCTTGGGACTCTAGACAGCATTTTTCCATGGTTTAGCTCCTAGCCAGGCAAGGTACGTGAACTCCATGATTTCCCACATTTACCAAGTGAAAAGATATGTCAGTGTTTTAAGATGGTCAGATTAGCTGAAAGCATGATATTCCCCTTCTTGTCTGAACGCTCCTTCCCTGCTTACTGTCACTTGTCACCAGGGACAGCCTCTTCAGTTCTGTTTCCTGGGAGTGATGATTGTTTAGGTACATTTTTACTTTGTATGGGTGAAAATATCCTCATTGACTGAAAATAAAAATAAATAATGCTTAGAAGTTTCCTATGACAAACAACAGAAGTTTTTTAATTTGGGGCAGTAATTCTAAAACAGTGGTTGGTTATGCCTGCACTGGTCTCCATGTGCTTCTCATTTCACCATTTGATGAAATGGTGAAGGGGTAACTAGAGATGTGACATCAGCCTTAGCAGTAGGACACAGCCATTCCCTTGGAACAGCAAGAACTGTGCACAAAGGAAGGACCTGTTTGTAAATAAATTGTGTTTTAGGTATTCCTCTGTTTTGGCAGCCAAGTGAGGTGCACCCAGGTGAGATTATTGCTTTTTTTTTTTTCCCTCAGCTTGTAATTCAGTCATCAACAAATAGAAATCAATCTCCATTGTCACGGCACTGCAGATAAAGAATTACTAGGCCACCTGTCGCAGAAAATCATGTCCTACACTTTTCTGTTGATTTTATCCCCATAAATTTTGACTCACACAACTGAAAGGAATTCTCCGTTTCTATCAAAACCCCAAGCATCTGGCAAAACAAAAAGTTCCCTCTAATCAGGTGTATTTTTAATCTTGCTACTTTTTGTTCTCTAAAATCGTTCTCTGTTCAGCACCAGTGCTATTATTCAACTGAACAAATGGCAGAGCTTTCTTTTTTATTTCCTGCAACTGTTTGTATTCTGAGTGCCTGTGTTTCGAATGCAGTCAGTGGTTGACTTTGCCTGTTGTGCTTTCAAAATTCAGGAGATTAGCATTCAGTTTTGGCTGTGATTTATACCGTTACCAGAGATCTTTGGACAGATGCAGAATGTAAATACAACCTAATACTAGTGAAATATCTGGGCCAAATTCAGCAATGGCATGAACGGTGACATATGTTGCATGCAGGATATGTGTTGATCACAGGCAGAAGGATGAAGTGCACCTGGTTTCAGTACAGTAACTGGTACCAGGTGGCTCTCAGTCCGTGCATAAGAGAGGGTAACCCGAGCTGGTGGGAGGACTGTGTGTGTGCTTTGTTGTAACAGAGAAAGGGAAGCTGCATCCCACGCTGGGAGCATAAACAGGCTTTAATCTGGATGCATTTGTACTTCATTTCCAGTGTGATATAAAAGCCTTAGGGCCAATCTGCTCCTGCCATGGAGTTAGGTGCAGGGATGGCTGCGCTGTGGCCGGAGCTTGGAGCAGCGAGGCAGCCCCATGCCAGGGAGCAGGGGGCTCTGGCCCGGTAGCTTTGCTGCCAGGAGCCCTGTGGAGAGCAGCATCTCTGGAGAGAGCAGCATTCCTGCTTCCCTGTGCTGCTATGGCCATCCCTCACACAGATGTTTTTTCCTTCTTCAGGATCTACTTGCTGTCTTCTGATGCTTATTTCCGATTCCCTTTCTCTGCATTGCTCTAATCCTCCTAATCTATCAGCGATCCCAGCCTGACCTGCTGTCCACCCCAGCTCTCGGACGCACTCCCCATTTCCATCCTGTCCTCCTGGACATAGCAGGACCCGTGTAGGGGCCCTAACCTGTGATTTATGCTGCTGATGCAATGATGTCCTGGGCTCCTGAAAGGTTGTCTGCTGACACGGACCCTGAGGATCAGCTGAGACCATGAAATACATTTTTCTTTAATTAAAACCAATCCCACCGCTCACTGTAGAGCTTTTGTATTGCTGGGCTGGCAGTAGTTAAGGTGGCCACCACCTGAACCTTTGTACTGAGGGAAAACCATGGAGCAGGCTAAAGCCAACAGATGTGTTAAATCTTCCTCTTTCAGGTGAAATGAAAGGCACAATTAAATATCTTACTGTGAAATAGCTGGAAACAATAGAAGCTGCAGCTGGAGGCATGTGCAGCTGAGTAAGATGCTGTGCCGGGAGGACGACTGAGGCCGTAGTGGGATGTGAGTTGATGCTGCTACTGCTGCAAGTTCCTGCCCTACCATTTTCCAGCCTCCCGTCCTCACCTTCATGTGCCAGGGGCCAACCTGTCTAAAAGTGATGCCAGAGGAGAGGGGGAACAACCCCTCACATCTGTGCATAAATATCCCAGTTCCACAATGTCACCAAATAGCCAGTACAGTGGGACTGTAGTTGACAAGAGCCCCTGTCTCTAGTTAAAAAAACAGGGGAATAAGGAGCTATATGACATGCTTAATGCGAGATGATACTCATTCTGTTTCAGTATAAATTTAAACAGTGTCAAGTTTATAATATTAATAAATAAAAATACCAAAAAAGTAAGCATGCACACTTCAACAAGCACCAGTTATCTGCAAACATAGCAGGATGATTTTCGTAGTCTTTCCAAAGGCAGTAAAATCCTACTGTGCCTTACAGGTTGTGGTGTGAGACAGAGTGAGTGTTATTATAAAATGATCGTTAGGGTGATGGGGCTTTCTAAGGGACTGTAGTCTCATTATTTAATAGTAAGATCATCTGGTTATTTCTTTTCTATGATATCTTGCCGTGGGTTCCTCCCATGAGCTTTTTGTAAGACATTTTCCTCTGTAATAAAACAAGCTTATGTTCATTTATCATGATGAAATTCAAAGCAACTTTCAGTTTAGGGCTTTAGCTTCTGATAACAATTTCTTATGTGAAGCAGATGCTATTTTAAGTCTTTCTCTCTTATGCATTGGCTATCTATAGCAACCCTTTTTAGCACACTGCAGTGAAAATATTTAATTCATTTATAATATTTAGAATGTTAGCACCAAAGTCCATTTGATAAAATTAATTTTATATGTTATTTATGGGGAAGACACTTAAGGATTTCAATAATTCTCTAAAATATTTACATTTTTTTCTCCTGACTTTTTGTTTTATGCTGTGTTTTATAGGTCTTCATTTCTATTTGATGTAGGTTTCGAACTTCAGATTTATGACTCAACACCTTGCAACAAATTTTGTAAATATTCTGTGGGGGCTTGGTCCTGAAACATAAACACTTCTTCCTATTGAGGCACTGAGGAAAAGCAGAACCCCTCATTTATTATGTGATATCCAGAAGGCTAAGGAGATTTTGATCTCCTTTTTCAGGAACATCTTCTTCAGTAAGAAAAATGAAATGTCATCATGCTAAGGTGAATCATAATAAATGTTATATCTTGGCTGAAACTGAAAAATAAATCAAAGAAAGTTGTGAGAAATATTGGTGACTTTTTTAAACAGTCTGTGATGACAGCTTAGGGGCAGTAAGTAAACCATTCAGTAGATAATCTCCATAGTAACAAAAAAAAAAGTTTAACCATCTCAACCCAAAATAGCACATCTGGACTCGGCTGTGTCATATGGCAATAGTGAGCATTTTATTATTGTCAGAAGCCACAGCACACAAGAAGACCATGTAACAGTTTCATTCTTGTTAGCAGAAACAAGTGAAGAGCAAGTAATACATCCAGGAAGATTCTGATCCTGTAAATCATTATCTATTTGCTTAACTTGCTGCATAAGGGTCCTGGGGTGATCCATATGCCCTTTGCAACTTCAGAAATTGAAGTCTTTTTCCTTAATGAATGCTGAGCCCAATCCTGAAAATTCTTTCTCATAGGAGTAGCCCTAAGTCATGCTGACAGAATTCACTTCAGCACCAGCACTGGGTTCCTAATTAGCAGTATTTAATTTTAACCACATTCAACTTCAAAGCTGAAGACCTTCTTTCCAAGAGAAATGCTTTTTGCGATCAAATCAAAGGTGTAATAATTTAGCTGTTGGGTTGGGGGGGGTCATTAACTTAGATATTAAAGAGCAAACAGTTGAAGCAAATGCACACTTGAATTCAATAAGGACTAGGCTGTAGGTGAATCTCCATATCTGTATCTAAGAATAATAGAGAGTAAAAGCTCCATTTAAGTTCTTGTTTAGGCCACATAAACTCTGCACTGAGTGTGCAGCTGATGGCAGGAGGCAGGCACAGGGTGCTGGCAGGAGCTACATGAGGTCCAGCTGGTCCCCTGCTGCAAAATTCACTTTTGGTTTTGCTACAGGATACTAGTTTGCCCCTGCCTACGGCAGCAAAAGATCAGGGAAGGAACTGGATATAATCTTTATCCTGTCTATGGTGAATTAGCCATTTCAGCTGTTTCAGCTGTCACCTGCATAGAGGGATGGAGTAATTTGTAGGCATGTACTATGGCACAAATTATGACTCTGAGATAAGGAGTGTTTTGGGGATGTGCTTCCTGGGACATTTATGCACTGTCTTTTGCTCAAAATGCAAACTTTGGGACTCTAGAGCTATGAAAACACAAACGCATATCATTAGCCAGATGGCATGAACTGCATAAGAACGATGTAGCCCTGCTAAGGGCAGTCAGCTTTGTTAGACTTCCCTAGCATGTTCTCTGGTCTGCCACATCCCCACCTGGGTGTAGCTAGGGCTTTAAGACCAGAAAGGTAGAACAGTCTTCACAGTCCGTTCAATCTTCTTCAATCTGAGAAAGACAGGATAGCTAAAAAAGCCCAAATGGCCTAGTTCTTAGAACTAGAAAGAATTCCTTGATTTGCATTAATGGTTACTGAAGAGAACAAAGATTGTGCAGCCTCACTCGTTCTTGATGCCATTCCTGCACTTCTTCTTTAGCCCAGTCCCCTTTAGGCCCGGGATGGGTCCCTGGGCATACCTGACACCAGCTAGGCACAAAGTCCAGTGGATTGGGAATGCTCCTGCATGAACGGCTGTTTCTTCCCCTTCCCATGTTCATAGGAGAGGGACTCCGATCATAGCAAACCTCCCCTGTGTAAAGATCTTAAACATAGTTCAGACCTCCTCTAAAGACAAGTCCTAATATGAAGGAAAAATCCTGCCTGTTTCCTCCAAACGCTCCGAAAATTTTCCTTAATCCTTACCTAAAAGGATTGCCTCAGCTGCAAGCCAGGGTTTGCAAAGTCTTGGCACAACAATGTACGTGATAACAAATGATTTGACATAAATCCTTCCAAGACGAAAAAAGCATACGCAAAGGAGACAGGTTTATAAAGCTGGGTGATGAAGCAAGGTCAGTACCTCTAATCTAAATGCAACAATTCTTGCGTCACATAATAAGAACCCTCCTAAGCAACCATTCCACGGCTCACTGAAATCATACACTTCACAGTCTTCCCTTTTATGCTTCCTTTGTTAAATAATTTAGTGGGAGTATTTGGATGAGATTCTCATTGGCATATGTTTATCTTTTTATACAAATGATTCTTCCATCTCTTCCCCCTCCCTTGGAGTGTCTGAGCTTGCACGACATTGTGTGCGCTTCCAGTGGAGGGTATTTGGGTAATTACTTTTCATTATTGCATTGCACAACAACATCTTTTACAATTTAAGATTGCCAGTGCTTTGGCAGCTCTGAGATCCCAACTCGGAGTTTAATAATGTGTTGCTAAAAAAGGGGGTTAAATGTTGTTTATACATTACATTTCTGGATGCTGCAAATTTCACTTGCACCTGTCAATGTCTTACTGATAAATATACACTGGTAGAAGTTCAACAGCAGTGGGCCAGTGTCAGGGATTGCAGCTGGTCTGTGAGATCCCTGACTCCCTTAGCAGAGAATGTTAACCTTGAGAAGATTAGAATGTATCTGTGAGATACGGAGTTCACACCAAGACAGCAGACAGTTGTTAACAAGTTTAAGGAGGTTTGGCCACGGAGCAGAAACTGGCCAAGCTAAGAATCATCCAATCATAAATCTGTTACTAGCTACTGTCCTTTGTAGTCCTCACCAATAAGCAGCAGCCACGACGAGGAGAGCTCGGTATAAATAATGTACTTGGAAAACAATAAAGCGTAGTTTGCGTTGCATCTACCCCAGTTGTTTGTGTTTTTGGCCGCCACGACTGCGACAACTGGTGACCCCGACGTGATAATAAGAAGTGGACCGCCTGGCGACTGGCGGTGGTGGCGGAGCCCGGCGGAACTTGAGAGCAGCAGGGAAGCTGCGTGGTCCGGACCTGTGATTTGACTCCTTGTGAAGGTGAGCTGCCGGGAACGGGATTGACGCCTCTTGAAGGTGCGAGTGGGACTGTCACCTCTTGAAGGTGCAAGCGGGACTGACACCTCTCGAAGGTGTATTGCAGAGAGCGGAAATACACAGATATGGGGCAAAACCTGACAAAGCAGGAAGCCCTAGTTTTATCTACATGGAAGACCTTACTTGCTCAGAGAGCTATTAAAGTTACTGACTATGAGTTACGCCGCCTGTTGCTCTGGTGCCGAGGACAGGGGTTTGAAGCCACTTCAGCCGTTGCATTTAGTGTGAGCGCTTGGCAGAAGGTCGGTGATAAGCTGTGGAATGCCCTTTCTAGAGGCTCTAAAGAGGTAGAGGGTTTACCTACTACTTGGCGACTGCTGCAGGACACTTTGGAGGATTGGGCAGCGGAGCACAACCAGGAGAGCATTCCTGTGATGCTGGAAAGTACCCCTTTATTGGGGGAAGACAGAGAGGACCAGGAGAAGCATCCTTCTCCTATAGAGTCTGTTACGGAGCAAATGGACGCTTTGCAGTGCTCCACGGGCACCTCTGGGTCGTTGAAACATGAAACCAACTTGAGTCGTAAGTACCCCTCGCCTGATGAGCTGGTTAAGATGCGGCGACGGGGGAAGTCTCCCAGTGAGTTTTTGCCCCCCCTCTATAAGACACCTGCGCAACAGTTGGCCGAGTGGAACGCTTTAAATAAACCTGTGCTTCCCTCTGCTCCTCCTGAAGAGGGGGAGAAGGAAAATGATGAAGAAATCCGCAGTAAAAAACGTTTCCCACCCCCCCTCCCCCATGACTCCTCGGATGAGGAGGAGGAGTAGGCGGTTTCTGCTGTTCGTCCTTCTGTGAAAGAGACTATAGGGAGTTCTCAGTGTTGGACCTTGAGATTAGCAGCTGAACCCTGGACTCTCCCCCCCGTCACGGTGACTGTGTTGCCGCGGCAGCCTGGCAAATTCTGGGATCAGGTTAGAAAAAAGGCAGCCGAAATGGGGCAATGGGATTTGTTGGATAAGATCAGTTACCCCTCAGAGGCCTCCACTCAAGTTGTCGGCTGTGGTTTGGAAGCTTTTCCTGTGTTTAAGGCGGCCCCTAACTCGGGAAGAAGGGATGAACATAGCACGATTGCCTGGAAAGTAGTGCAAGACCTGCAGACATGTACATCAAAATATGGTATTAACTCTTCAGAGGTAATGCGGCTGATCCGAATTATTAATGCGGATCTTTTAGCCCCGTATGATATAACCCATCTTGCTCAGATTCTGTTCCAGCCTGTAGAGAATCAAGTGTTTATGGAACACTGGAGGAGATTAGCTGAGCGGGCTGCACTAGACAACATGCGATTGCCGCAAGGAGATCCGCGGCAGGGAGTTGGCGTTGACGCTTTGATGGGAACAGGCCTTTTTGCTAACCCTGATCTTCAGGCTCAATGGGACCCTAGTATTCTTCAACAGGCACAACACTTAGGTATGTCAGCTCTGACACGAACTATGGAGCTGGCCTCGCCCCGTCCTACATATACAACAATCAAGCAAGGGGTTAAAGAGCCATTCTTACAATTTGTTGAACGGATTGCTACATCATTAGAAAAACAAGTAGAGGACGATGATTTGAGACAGAGACTGTGCACTCAGCTAGCTAAAGATAATGCTAACGAAGATTGTCAGAAAATAATTGAAGCAATGCCAGGGAATCCAACTATTCCTGATATGATAACAGCTTGCTCAGGAGTGGGAACAATAACACATAAAATGACTGCTCTAGCTGCAGCTCTTCGTCCCAATCCCAAGTGCTTTGGGTGCGGTCAGGAGGGGCATATCAAGGCTGCTTGCCCGTTTCAGAGTGCAGCCGCTAAGCGAAAAGGCAAAGCGGCAAGGCATTTTTGCCAAGCCTGTGGACAATACTTGTAATCGATGTGGTAAGGTAGGGCATTTTGCCAGACAATGTCGATCTAAATTCCATATTAATGGCTATTTTTTGACGGGAAACGAGGAAGCAAGCGCGAGGAGGCGCGCCGGGACACAAGTACCTCACACAGCGATTCCATGCATGAGAACACCTCCGACGGCTTATCCCTCTGCGACCACCTCACAGGGAAAACCCGTGGATCAGCAGGCATGGATGTATCCATCGCCGACACAGTAACTCTGTCAACTACGGATATTGTTAAAGTGCCTCTGGATGCAAAGGGGCCTATAGGTCAAGGACTCAGTGCATTATTAATTGGACGGTCTAGCAGTATTTTAAGTGGATTAATTGTTCATGTAGGTGTTATTGATTCGGATTATACTGGGCAAATTTGTGCTATGATGTCTACTCCCTATCCCCCAGTAACCATTCCTAAAGGTACCCGTGTTGCTCAACTTGTGCCTTTTTTGAGTTGTGTTCCTCGCACAGAACTTAAGGAACGACGAGAAGGAGGCTTCGGTTCTACAGGTCCACCTCAAGTTTTCTGGTCGCAAACTGTATCAGCGCAGAGGCCACAAATGACGTGTACCATCTCCAACAAAGGCTATTCACCATCAGCGTTGAAGATTACGGGTTTGTTGGACACTGGGGCTGATGTGACTATTATCTCTCAACATTCCTGGCCGTCATCTTGGCCCATTGTGAACACTGGGATGGGTGTAGTAGGGCTGGGGGGATCCACTCAAGGGGGCATGTCCCTTGTACCTGTGCTGATCACCAATCCTGAAGGGCAAATAGCAACAATCAAACCATACATAACCTCTGCACCCCTGAACTTGTGGGGAAGAGATTGTTTAGGACAATGGGGCGTTAGGATTATGACGGATTTTTTGACGGGGGCCACTGTGTTGCAGGGTGTTCATCGACCCACACTTGCTTTAACCTGGTTAACTGACAGGCCTGTGTGGGTGGATCAGTGGCCCCTAGCAGAGGAAAAGTTGCAAGCCCTGCAAGAATTGGTGTCAAAACAGCTTGTGACTGGGCACATTGAACCCTCTCACAGTCCTTGGAATACCCCTGTATTTGTAATTAAGAAGAAATCTGGCAAATGGCGACTTTTACATGACCTACGACAGGTAAATGCTGCCATGGCCACCATGGGAGCTTTACAGCCCGGCCTTCCTGCACCCTCAATGATCCCTATGGACTGGAATATTGTGGTAATAGACCTGAAGGACTGTTTCTTTACCATTCCATTAGCACCCGAGGATAGGGAAAAATTTGCTTTTACTGTATTACCTATAAATCATTCTGAGCCAGCCAAAAGATATCAATGGAAGGTGTTACCTCAAGGTATGAAAAATTCGCCAACAATTTGCCAATGGTTTGTTGCTCAAGCTTTATCTCCTGTTCGGCAGCAATTTCCAGACTGTTATTATTACCACTACATGGGTGTTCAGCACATGACTGGGATTCCCCATTCCCCTACAGGCCAAGCCATTGTTGAACGTTTACATGGCACTCTAAAGCGCCTCGTGCAAAAACAAAAAGGGGGAATGCAGGGGGAGTCCCCACAGGCAAGACTAGATAAAGCTGTATATGTGCTTAACTTTCTTTCCTTCCCTAACAACTCTACTCTGTCACCCATTTTTTCACATTTTTCCTCTTTGACTATAACAGAAAAGGTACCACAGCAGGTACCGGTGCAAGCTCGTGATCTGGTTACTGGCCAATGGTCTGGGCCACATGAGCTCATAACTTGGGGAAGGGGATATGCTTGTGTCTCCACAGAAAGTGGACCGCGATGGGTTCCAGCACGGTGTGTGCGACCTGCGTTGCAGTCGCTGCCCTCCTCATCCTCGGAGGTTATGGAGGAGGAGATTGGTGTCCAGTCCCTCCCTGAACAACTGGCAGCAACATCTGGGTAACCTTAGCCAACACCATCAATCAATCAAAGCACCGTATGCCTGGCTACCAGCGATCCTCGAAATCCTCTTTCAGGGCTTCAACTGCTGCCTAATATGCTGACAATGGATCAATGAGATCAGAGATCCAGACTCGGGGTGAGGGTAAAGACTACAGTTGCTCCAACTGACAGAGTATGCAAGTTGCAAGTGGATGATGGATGGAAGTAGTTAAATAAGTTGTTTGGAAACTGGGGTTTGTCTGGGTGGTTTAAAGAAGTAAAGAAAGTAAAGACGTAAAGACGTAAAGAAAGTAAAGACGTAAAGAAAGTAAAGACGTAAAGAAAGTAAAGACGTAAAGACGTAAAGAAAGTAAAGAAAGTAAAGAAAGTAAAGAAGTGAAGAAAGAAGTAATTATTGTAGTTGTGTTATTAATGGTACCTTGTTTGATCGGTTTGCTGCAAATGGCCCTGCAGCAAACCGTTAGTGCCATTTTTGTAGCACAAATACAAAAAGGGGGAATTGTCAGGGATTGCAGCTGGTCTGTGAGATCCCTGACTCCCTTAGCAGAGAATGTTAACCTTGAGAAGATTAGAATGTATCTGTGAGATACGGAGTTCACACCAAGACAGCAGACAGTTGTTAACAAGTTTAAGGAGGTTTGGCCACGGAGCAGAAACTGGCCAAGCTAAGAATCATCCAATCATAAATCTGTTACTAGCTACTGTCCTTTGTAGTCCTCACCAATAAGCAGCAGCCACGACGAGGAGAGCTCGGTATAAATAATGTAGAATCATAGAATCATAGAATCATAGAATGCTTAGGGTTGGAAGGGACCTCTAGAGATCATCTAGTCCAATCCCCCTGCATACGCAGGGTCACCTAGAGCACGTGGCACAGGACTGCATCCAAGCGGGTTTTGAAGATCTCCAGAGAAGGAGACTCCACAACCTCTCCGGGCAGCCTGTTCCAGTGCTCTGTCACCCTCACTGTTAAGAAATTTTTCCTTAAGTTCCTATGGAATTTTTGGTGTTTCAGTTTCCGGCGATTTCCTCTAGTCCTATCAGTGGCCACCACTGAAAAGAGACCAGCACCGTCCTCTGCACTCCCTCCCTTGAGGTACTTATAGACACTTATTAGATCCCCTCTCAGCCTTCTCTTCTCCAGGCTGAACAGGCCCAGCTCCCTCAGCCTCTCCTCATAGGGCAGATGTTCCAGGCCCCTGATCATCCTTGTGGCCCTGCGCTGGACTCTCTCCAGCAGCTCCACATCCCTCTTGTACTGTGGAGCCCAGAACTGGACACAGTACTCCAGATGCAGCCTCACCAGGGCTGAGTAGAGGGGCAGGATCACCTCCCTCGATCTGCTGGAGACGCTCTTCTTAATGCACCCCAGGATCCCATTGGCCTTCTTGGCCACGAGGGCACACTGCTGCCTCATGGTCAACTTGTCATCCACCACGACACCCAGGTCTTTCTCCGCAGAGCTGCTCTCCAGAAGGTCAGTCTCCAGCCTGTACTGGTGTCTGGGGTTATTCCTCCCCAGGTGCAGGACCTTGCATTTGGCCTTGTTGAATTGCATGAGGTTTTTCACCGCCCAGTTGTCCAGTGTGTCCAGGTCCCTCTGGATGGCAGCGCAGCCCTCTGGGTATCGGCTACTCCTCCCAGTTTCGTGTCATCAGCAAACTTGCTGAGGGAGCACTCTGTGCCTTCATCCAGGTCATTGATGAATAAATTGAACAGGACTGGACCGAGGACTGACCCCTGGGGGACACCGCTAGCTACAGGCCTCCAACTAGACTCTGCACCACTGATCACCACTCTCTGGGCCCTGCCATCCAGCCAGTTCCTAATCCACCTCACTGTCCACTCATCTATCCCACACTTCCGAAGCTTGCCCAGGAGGATGTTGTGAGGGACGGTGTCAAAAGCCTTGGTGAAGTCGAGATAGACGACATCCACCGCTCTCCCCTCGTCTATCCAGCCGGTCATTTCATCATAGAAGGCTATCAGGTTAGTCAAGCAAGATTTCCCCTTGGTGAATCCATGCTGACTACTCTTGAGCACCTTCTTGTCCTCCATGTGCTTGGAGACAACGGCCAGCATGAGCCGTTCCATCACTTTTCCGGGGACGGAGGTGAGGCTCACTGGCCTGTAGTTGCCTGGGTCCTCCTTCTTGCCTTTTTTGAAGACTGGCGTGACATTGGCCTTCTTCCAGTCTTCCGGCACCTCCCCCCTTCTCCAGGATCTTTCAAAGATGATGGAGAGCGGCTTAGCTATGGCATCTGCCAGCTCACGCAGCACTCTGGGGTGCATCCCATCAGGGCCCAAATGTACTTGGAAAACAATAAAGCGTAGTTTGCGTTGCATCTACCCCAGTTGTTTGTGTTTTTGGCCGCCACGACTGCGACAGGCCAGTGAGTTAGATAAATACCACATGACACCATAAGGATTGGAGGTTAGTGTTTTCCCAGCTCTCACACCCGGTAGACATAAACTCTTTCCTTAAAACAGATTAAATATAAATTCTCTCTGTAGTGCAAAAAAAAATTAAAATACATATTCAAAACAAAAAATAAATGTCTTTTAAACTCCACTGCAGTCAACTACTAGGTTTCCTGCCTCTTGGATGTTAATTATGATTTACTCAAGATTTGTGGTCAATTTTTAAGTATAAAAGCATCTCATATGACTGGTTGCCAATTCTGAAGTCTAAAGGCCTTGCTTTATATTGCTGTAGTAGAATAGAATATATAATCAAAGTTTGACCTTCAACTTTAATCCTATAAACAGAGAATTTGCTTACTTTACCTTGGAAAGGTGTAGGGGGACGTTGTACAGGGGGGTGCCTTTGACCGTCCTTAACCTGGACTGAAAAGGCTGACGTGCAGAATCACTGAATTTCGGTAAACAACTTTTAAGGAAGTGTCTCCTGTGCTTGAGGAAGTTCCTAGGACTGAGATGCTGTTTTTAAATCTTGCGGTTAGGCGCTTGGATACGGCTTAGCAACCTATGATATGTTAGCACGTTAATGCTTGTAACCAATTACTGATGCTCTACCGAGATGTTGCTATGCGAATTGCTATATATTGTGATACGTAACGAGAAATAAAGGAAGTCAGTTCCAGCTTCTATGAAGTTGCTGTCTGGCATTCCTGACCCGCTCCAAGCTGCAACAAGTGGCGCCCGTACAGGGACAAGATTCCGAACAGGGACACGATTCCGAACAGGGACCACAGGGACAACCCAATTGACCGGTACAGGGACTTGGCACAATGGTGCGGGATTCCGGAGGACGACGTACGGGTGCGGCCGAGTGATCCGACCAAGAAGGTGGACCGGAGCGGGTAAGCCGGCCGTGATTGCGCACACGGAAAAGATGGCGTTGCGGGGCAAGAAGCCAGGGCCCGGGACGGAAAGACGGCGTCAGGGAAGGGCTAGAAGCAGAGACCCCAGTGTACGTACAAAATGGAGCGAGAAGCTGCTGTACAACTGCTGCTGGACTTATTAGCAAAAAGGGAGGCAGCAGTGAGCACGAAGAAGCTGTATGAGCTTTATAAATGGGCTACAGACAAGGGACACTTGCAAAGCCCCAAGCTGAAGCGAGGGGGTTCTGAGCCCCACCATCGCCCAAAGGACATCACAGGGCCACCGCCAGATCGTGAGCCTCCCGAAGCTGCGAGCAGTGTACCTGTAAAGGCCTTTGCGAGCACTTCAGGACCGGGACCGCCACGCCACCGAAAACCGCTGGTGTCTGGAGATCCATTGCCAACCCCCCCCGCCCACGTCCTCATCTGTGCCCGTGGCGCCTGCACCGTCTGTGCTCCCGCTCCCGGACCGCCCCGTCGTGCCTGAAGAACGGCCCGGCTGGGTCCAGAACTTGTTAGATCGCCTTGAAAAAAAGGAGAAGGGGGGCCAGGGAAGAAAAGGCAAATGAGATCAAGGAGACTTATGTTGCTGAGGGCTTGACAACAGCCAGGGGGGAGGTGCAGGGGGATTTGATCTGTCTTTTAAAGTGGGGGGTTGAAGAATTGTAATGCTTTAAGTGAGAACAGAAACCGTTATTAGGGCTATTCTTTCTATTTGCTATGTTCATCTCTATTATGTGTTGTACCCTTTGTATATCGATGCTGACACGAGGTATGGTTGAAAGGTGGAAATTTGTATGATCCATAGAGTCATAAAATTATTGTGCGAAATAGAATCCAGACCTTGAGAAAGAAGATGTTGCCTGCCCGGGCTGAGCGATAAGGAGCACGGAGGCAGCTGCTCAGCCAGGCTCAGAGCCGACCTCCTCCAAAAGCAGTTGAAGGCGGCTGCTCGAACGGGCTTGTAGCCAACTTAACTGCAAACATCCTCTAAACTAATTTGAAGGTCAAAACACCCGAGAGGGAGGAAGATGAGAAAGGCAGGACCCTCAGACTGACGACTGGGACAATTTACTGGGATGCGCACCTGCGCACCCAGGAGGGAAGGTTAGATGACTGAAGGCGGAGTTTGTCCGCCCCCCCCCCGCCCCCCCCCCCCCGCCCCCGGTCTGCCTGCTGGCACGTACTGGCCCTACGTGGCAGGATGCACCGGGCATAAACAGACAGTGCAGAGAGAAAAGTGGGGGGGTGAGACTCCTAACACTGAGGCCCACGTTGTCTCTGTGAGGACGCCCGCTGAGTTAGGAGCCTGTCAGCAACCCTCTAATCTGCCAACTCGAGAGAATGTTCAGTCTCAGTGTTCTGCCGACAAGTATTACCTCAGGAGTAATTAGGCATACTTTGCTTCTTTAACGTGCTTTCACCTGAATAGCCGTAGCCACTTTGTTCTGTGTGATTATTGCCTAATCCCAAACCCATTCGCAACCTAATTGGCAACGAGGATGGGACTTGGCAATTGAGACAGTGGAACTCACTAGTGGAGTGCACAGCTACGTGAGGTCGTGCCACTGGATAGAAATTGTCTTTGTGCTGTTTGTGTGCGTGGTCTTTAGATCTTTATTGTGTAATATATATCAGCAGAGAGGGCTGAATAAGCACAACAGGAAAGTGCAGAATTCGAAAGCAGGAAAGCCAGAAATAACTCAGACTATGGCGTCCCCACGCCCCACCAGTGGAGGACTGGGAGCCGTACTCTGACTTGTATCCTTGGAAAGAGACTAGGGAAATACTTTAGCATGGGAAACAAGAATGAAGCGACGGCCAAGCTCCAGTGCAACTGGCACGGAAGGACCTGCAACAGTCCTTACAAATTGTAAAAGCCTCAATGCTACTGGAGCGGAGGCCTCCTTAATGTATGGAAATCCCAAGCAATTTCTGGGGAGGAAACCAAATTGAAGCTGTGCAAACATAAATAGAAATGGAAAACGAGAACCTTTCAAAATGATTGGGACATCTTAATAATCGATTTGAAAGATTGTTTTTTCACCATACTATTGCATCCTGAGGACCACGACATAGTGGAACGTATGAACCAAACGCTGAAATGCCAGCTACAAAAAAAAAAAAAAAAAAAAAGGGAGGGGAATTGGGAATTATGCCTGCAGAAAAATTGGCAAGAGCCAATATGTTTTAAACTTTTTGAGATTACCCCAGGATAGCCTAGTCCCTCTGATGGTCAAATACAGGGCTGGGCTAAAGGGAGCCCTGACAGAAGTAAAGTCGGGTCCGTGTAAGGTGATGCTGAGAGACTGGGACACGGGAAACTGGACGGGACCCTTGGACTTAATAACCTGGGGAAAAGGGTATGCTTGTGTCGTTACAGATGCTGGAACCAGATGGGTGCCAGAAAAAATGGGTGAGACCTTGGCTGGAAGCAAACTCGCATACATCAGATGTAGCAGGCAAGCAGCCGGTACCCTAGCTGTGGAAAGTGTGAGCCTGCAGAAGAATAACATGGGAGGAAGAAGTGTTACTGTCATTATTAGCTGTATATTGTGGCTGTTAGGAGGTAATGTTACTTTCAATGCTATTATAGAAGCTGATGCTACTTTTAACGCTAATGTGTATGTTATGCTTCTTGGGCATATTGTTAATTATACCCAAATCAAGAGTTGTTGGTTTTGTGGGACAGCAGATCAATTTGATGCACTGGTGTTAGGTATTCCTCTAAGCAACTGGACAGACCTGAATCCATATAGCCTACTCAGTACATCATGTCAGTGTAAAAAAGGGGGAATAGTGGGAGCGTATCTAAGTAACGGAGGCTTCCCAATAGAAGATGAATACAATGAGCCAGACTAAGACCAAGGCGAAAAGATGGTGGGAAAGTCACCACCAGAAGTAGGAAAGGAAGAACCTGTAAACAAGCTTATCAGTGCAGGATAGAGGACTGTGTGCGGGCCAATCACGTCAAAATATATGGGTAACATTAGCCAGAGAGCTAAATAATACACAATTTTGTGCCAGCTTGGCAACACCCAGCACACCTTTTGTGACCTGTCTGGTAGGGGTCCCACTTGATGACAGTGAAGCTGTGGTTTTTGCGGCTCACTATGATGACAATTGTAAGAATGCAAGTAGCAACTAGTGTGACTATAAGAACATGTCTGTCGTGATGTCGCAGTTCAACCGGTGGGTTAACAGCCAGCTGGATATGGATAACCCGCCACAGGAGTTAGAGTTGCTAGATTCTCTTAATGCTACTGCTTGCGCTTTCTTGGATACCAGCGCGGAGGCAGTGCCACTGCCTTGGCCAATGCGTTTATCTAATAATACCACCCCTGTAGATCCGATTGGCAACAGTTTAAGTTGGGAAAACTGGTGTGCCGGGTCCGTCCCTGAGGTTAAAGGTAATGCCCTGCCTCGTAAACTTCCTCCCGGATATTTTCTTATATGCGGAAATCGAGCCTGGGCTGGCATTCCAGCCCAGCCTATGGGAGGACCTTGCACAATCGGTCGCCTTAGTATGATATGGCCACATGGGCCTCCTGGGAGCCGGAAAATAGCAGTTAGGCGACAAAGGAGTACAAAGGTTACTGTAGGTAGTGATTGCAATGATGATGTCAGCTTATGGAATGATTGGGAAGTAATTTTTGCCTCCCTTTTTGTGCCGGGAGTGTCAGCCGCCCGAGCTCACAGGAATATTGAACGTCTTGCATGCTGGGCAGTTAAGCAGGCAAACGCAACCAGTATTGTGCTTAGTGAATTGTCAGATGATTTAACCCAGGTACAACACACTGTACTGCAAAACCGTGCCGCTATGGATTTCCTGCTTCTTGCTCACGGACACGGGTGTCAGGACTTCGACGGAATGTGCTGCATGGATCTGCAAGATCACTCAGCGGCCGTACATCAACAACTCCACGACTTGATCAAACATACGGAGAAAGTAACAAAAGATGTTGGGTTTTTCGGACTTGATGGGTTAACTGGCTTGTTTGGAATCGAGGGATGGATAAAATCGCTGGTGAAATCGCTATTAATGTTGTTACTATGGGGACTGTTGCTTGTAGTTGGTTTAATGATCGCTTGGACCTGTTTGCGCGCTTTAATATCACGTTTGTTAACTGCCTTGTCACGTAATCCGAATCTGACACCTCAAGGTTGGCTTGCTTCTCGGGGACATTTGATCTAAAGAAAAAGGGGGAAATGTAGGGGGACGTTGTACAGGGGGGTGCCTTTGACCGTCCTTAACCTGGACTGAAAAGGCTGACGTGCAGAATCACTGAATTTCGGTAAACAACTTTTAAGGAAGTGTCTCCTGTGCTTGAGGAAGTTCCTAGGACTGAGATGCTGTTTTTAAATCTTGCGGTTAGGCGCTTGGATACGGCTTAGCAACCTATGATATGTTAGCACGTTAATGCTTGTAACCAATTACTGATGCTCTACCGAGATGTTGCTATGCGAATTGCTATATATTGTGATACGTAACGAGAAATAAAGGAAGTCAGTTCCAGCTTCTATGAAGTTGCTGTCTGGCATTCCTGACCCGCTCCAAGCTGCAACAGAAAGGGATGTGATTCATCACAGTAGCCCATAAATATCATGTCAAACTGTGAGACTGATCAATGAAAATAAGTTATTGAAAAATAATGTGATTGTAAGGTCTCTATGTAAACTAGCTTAGTGTTATTTTAAAATGAGGAGGGCTTTCAGATTGGGGTAAATCTCTTTGTTTTTTTTTTAAGGGGATAGTTTCTAGATATTAAATGCAGTAAACATGAAACATGTTGGCCCTGCTCTAGCTATTCTTTCTTTCAGGAAAAGTACCCTTAAGGTAAGTAAACATTATGCCTGCACGTGAAGAATTAGCCTCAGCTCAGATCAGAACTTCAATGGCAGATCACCTAAACTGTCTGTTGTTTATCCCTGTGCCTAGAAGGTGTGACAGATATGCTCCTTCCCCAGCTCATCCTGACTTCTCACACATAGCCCTGTTCAGGTATTAACTACCACATTATCTGATTGTGGTAGCTGCCTCCCTAATTTCTTCCCCCACCCAAGACATTAACCATCAATAACAGTCCTGATGGCCCTATCCTGATGGGGAGATAAGGCTAACTGTGAGTACACCAGCCAACAGTCATTTCTGAATTGAAAGAATGACTATCAGTCAATCATCTTATCCCATAAATACGGGGACAGCCCAAGAGCCCATTGAGCTCTCCTTGCATGGCAGCGGGCTGCACGCCAGGATCTCCCCTTGAGCAGGGACGCCTCTCAAGGATACTCCTCGAGGTTAAGAGATCCTTCCCACTACAGATTCGTGGTAAGTGACTATAGCACGCCTTTCTCTTTCTGAATTTGTAAACCTTACTTTGTAACTGTGCACAAATCCCTTAGACATAAACCGTTGACCAGGTCTGGGACCAGGACTGGATCCAGCCGCACCCAGACTCCTCTCAGAAGGAGTTTGGGTCCAATCTGAACTTCGTGACCCAAAGGGAGGGTGTCCTTGATAATTTTGTGTGTGTCTTGAATCTCCATGCAGTAACTAATAAGTGATCTTGCCATAGAATCTCGTGAAACCATTGTCATTACCAATAAAACCTATTCCTATTTCTTTCCCACGAGTGAAGTGCATTGTGTCACTCACCTCCACCACCACTCGTTCTGTGACAGAAGGAAAACCCAGGGTGAACTGTCAGCACAGGGCTGGTTCTGTGCCTGCAAGTCTCCGAGGCGTAAGCAGGCATTCTGGAATGTGGACTGGATTAGCTAAATATCCTTATTTATTTATTTATTTATTTATTTATTTATTTATTTTTTACTGTGGATATTAAATCTGGTCTGACATCAGGAATTTAAGTAGGAAGCTGCTAACTATTTAATGGCTGGTGTTTTTGACAGAAATACCCAAATATTGGGAGCATTTCACAGCTGTCTTTCAGGTGTCTTCTTGACTCCAAAAAGTCTTTGATATGCAAATTCTTTGATGTAGTAATACATATATTATTGTTATTTTATTATCCAGTTAACCAAAAAGCTATTTTACTGTAATTGGGCCCTGACACTGCTCTACTGCTTTTGGCTTGCTATGTCAGAATCAAACCTTGTCCAGCATTTACGTCTGCTGGCTGGAGAATTTGCTTTCACTTTTCATGTCAGCAATAGTGAATATATTTCTTATCTCTAAAAATTAGGCCAGATATTTTGATGCTAAACTATGAATAATATTTTTAACCTATTTTTTTCATAAATTCTTATTCATACATAATAGAGTCTTTCAATTAAATAATTAACATATGAATAGACTGTACTGCTGTTCAATGAGACTGGAAGGCAATATAATTGTATTTGATGACTATGATGCATATTCCTTTTCTCCTTTCGTTGGTGCCATAAAAATAACTAAAAATAAGTTCCTTACCTCATAGAGGAAACATTCTGCTAGGATTATGTGGTAAATTATGTAGAGAAAGAATATAATATAAACAGTGCTGGCTAGGACAATAATTTTCAGACAGAGCAACTCTTTGTTTTTTTTTTTTTCACAAATACAGCTTACGCTTTTCAGTTATTAATATAAATGTAAAATAGTTGGAATCAGAAGCAGTCTGTATTTGCCTCCCAGCCTTTTCTTTGGTCATTTATAGCTTATTTACTTTCTTAAACCTCTGACCTGGGAGAAGGAAATGAAGAAATGTCAAGTAGATTTTAGGAAACTACCAGTAACGAACAACTGCAGGAATTCACCCATTGCCAGCATCTGCCCCAGACAAAACAGTATTTCCTCTTTGCAGCCTCTTCTTCCACATGGCGTCTCTGACCACTGCAACGCCAGGGCACGACGAGCACTGGCCCTGCTCCTGGCTCCCAGGGTTCATCCTTGCAGGTTGAACCAACTCCAAGCAAGCAGAGGGCTTCACTTTCAAAGAGCTTACTCTTAAGTAACAAAACCAAGAGGAACTCTCTATTTGCAATAATAATGTGAATACATTGCAAAAGAGCATTCCTTAAGGATCTTTCCATCCAAGCCTGCCCCTCGGGGAAGGTGAGACTGCACTGGAGCCCAAGCCTTAGACAGGGAAAGCTCCACAGAGGCCACATCTTCTCGAGGCCCATGCAGGCACTGTAGCAAACAGCAGCTGTAAGAAGAGGTTTCAAGAACGGTAACAAAATGGGTGTAGGGTTATTTATGCAAACCTTACTCCAGTTCTGTGTGAAGCAAGAGAGAAAGCATAAAGGTGCTTGGGTGATCATTTAACAAACGGTGTTGCCATTTTGAACTGACTGGAATCAACATTTCTGACTCTCATGTATTGGCTGTAAAATTAACTTACTACTGC
Source organism: Tinamus guttatus (assembly GCF_059628265.1). Lineage (NCBI taxonomy): Eukaryota > Metazoa > Chordata > Aves > Tinamiformes > Tinamidae > Tinamus > Tinamus guttatus. The sequence goes on from NW_028289343.1 coordinate 29,730, forward strand.
TGTCAGCATTTACAGATATGCTTCTATACATTGTGACTGAAAGACCCTTTCAAAGAATGATTTTCATAGACAGTAAAGCTTACTTTCTATTTCTTTTTTATGGAGTATTATTTTAGGCAACTGCATGGTAAAAATTATCTGTAGATTCACAAAACTTTCTAATGGTCTCCTTATGGTATCATCACTTAAAGCACTCACCACACCATTTTCTCAGTTCTGGTGCTGGTTTTACAGATTTTTATTTTGTGCTTGAAGATTTATTTGCAGAAAGAGGGGCTTTCATATTCATACTGTGGAATCAATTCCCCCCTCAGTGCAGGGCAGATTTAAACAGGTAATGGAGGCCACGATTGAAATCACTCAGTCTGGGAATGGAGAAAAGAATCCTCCCTTAAGTGTTTTATTTTCTCTAAGAAATGAACATTTTAAAAGAAAGCTGAGCACTAAACAGATTGTTGGTGTTATTACCACTCTTGTTTTGTTAAAAGAAACATCTGTTTTAAGATAGAATAACAGTATCATGTTATTATTACTTTCTCTTGTATCTCTTCCTTCTTCTCACCCAAGCATATGCTAAGGGTCAAAAAACTTTTTTTTCATTTTTACTGATAATTTAGCTAGTTCACCCATGCATGCTGTGCTGGTGTCACAACACATGCCAGTTTATCTTGCACATTACTCAATAAATTGTGAAAAAAGAGCCTGAAATATCAGAAAGAAAAATTGAAGAACATATGACTTTTGCTGAGCCAAGAGAAGCAGTGCTGAGGTTTATAGATGTAGTTAATATTACTGTGAGCAATGCTATCACTGGCAATTGTATCAGCTAAAAAAAAAAAAAATCACTTCCTGAGTTCCTTAAGTCTGACCTTAGCGATTCTGCTGCCCCAGAGTTGACTAGATTATAGTGAGGAGTTTATAGCAGAGATTTTAGAAACAAATGCTTCAGGATTTCATTCCACATAAAAAAAAAAAGTCTGCAGAAAAATGTTCAGTCCTTTGGGAGCTCTTTCATGACTTATATCTTCCACAATCAAGATTCAGCTTTTGTAAAATCTTAGACTGTATTTGTACTGCATTGTTGCCACTTTTACTATTATATGGCAAAACTTGGAATAACAGATATTGGAGATATTGCTACCTGATCATCTCATTTTTCACAAAGAAGAAGAGAAGAAAAATAGGTATCCAGATCATGAGGCAGCAGTCAAAATCACTGGTCATGCTGACACCAAAAAAGAAAAAAAAAGATTGCTTTTAAAATCTACTCATTTTTATGTGTCTTTGTGATATGAGCACTGCAGATTGTGGGTAGGAAAGAGAAAAGAATTCAGCAGCCATTTTCATTGTTTGATCAGTAGGACAACATAAACAGGCACAACAATTTAAAGGAACACGTTAGCGAACCTTGATGTATCTCTACTGTCGAAGTACATTTCTAAAGTTATTGAATACACAGTTCAGCTGCCAGATTCCTCTGTTTCCTATTTTAAACTGCATTTAATGTTTTTAAATATATTTCTTGTTTTTAGAAGTCGATTAACGCAATTATTTACATACCCAATTTAAACTGATTTTAGTTGGAAATTCAGAAGACAATCAGCATTCATAAGTTTCTCTAACTCACCCAAGTATATTTACAAAAGTAATACATTCACTTTGTTGATAGAGATGAGACAAACATGTACCTGGTATATTTTATAGGTTTTACGGAACTTTGAGAACTACAGTATGAAAGTGGATCAAAACATAATGATGGCAGAAAGAAGATCAAACACTGCTTGGAATTTAACAATACCTGATATTCATCCTAAAACCAATCCAGATATTTGGTATGTTTTAAGCTTCCACAAATGTTACAATTTTTCTGAAAAGTCCAGACTTTTTTAGAGGAAATGACAAAAAAAAAGCCTTTGATTTTTTTTTTTTTGCTCAAAAAGAAATTGAAAATATATGAGGAGTAGTAACTGATTCATTTCTACTTTTTGCTTTACTCTGATGCATTTTTAGAAAAGATTTACATTTGTGACTAAGGAAAGTGTCATCCGTTCTTGTAATTTATTCTTCAGCAAAATGCATCACGCACCAGATCAGACTAATTTTAAGACTGTATTACAGGAGAAAAATGCATCATGAAAGTGATGCAATATTCATCCCTGAAAAGTGTCTGTCTTTCTTTATCCTTAAAGAATTAAGATATTTCAACAGATCAATATGAAACTAAAGTATAAAAGTAACTCTTAATACATGGGGAAAATGATTAAAGTCTTATTTCTGTGGATTTTCTTAACTGAAAAGTATAGAGACCATATGGCTTTTTGGAGCCATGTCTCAGAATTTACATGCATTTAAGGCAGACATAATGATATGCCATCTCTAGTTCTGAAATTCTCTTGGCAGATGAATAAAAGTGATTGAAATAAAAATAACTGAAATATTTGATTTTGAAATAATGACATAATTGAACGATTAGCTAGACATAAATATTCATTCTCATTTTCTATTTAGAGAGAGGTATCTCCTAAAGCAAACAATATAATTTGCAAGTCATTACATATGGTTAAAGTTCAAACTGTATTATTGTAGTATACATTTTACATTTTTTAACATTTCTAATGAGATTTCATAGCTATCTTAAAAATAATCACACAGAAATGGATTATTGACCTTTTGGCTCTGAAGTAACAAAGGGCTTTCATAAATGTTTTTATAGTTCTATGGTTTCTAGCTTCAGTGATGACAGGAAACAAATATGTCCTTTTCAATCAACTCTTTAATTGTTTCCTCAATTATAGAAGGAATGAATACACAGATGGCAATATAGAAAACTTTTATGAGTCATTTTAGTTACAAGTGAAAATTGGGAAACAACAATTTAATTTTCTGTCATAGTTAATGAGAGTTCACTGTTGCTTCTGTAGAAGTCATCTTGTAATTTCTGAGTTTTTAAATTCCTTAACTATTCAAGCAATCAACAAAAACAATTAACAATTAAAAAGAATTTAATACTTCTGTTCATAGATTCTGTGATAGTTATTTCCATGACTAATTCCATTTTCATGTTGTCTTTCATCTGACAGTGTCGCATGAATATTTGACCAATATATTTTGCATAAACCCTATGACAAATATGACAAATATTCATATAGAATTCTTTATTCAGTCATTATGGAAAAAGCAAGACTGCTTCTTCTGTAGTAAAGAATTTGACATTTATAGACTATTGTCATGGGATTTTTTGTCACTGCCCTGATTACGTAGCATTACAGCTTCATCATTCTTGATCTTGATCACTGCTGGGTACTTATGGACTGGGCATATATTTACCAGATCTGTTTTCCGTATAGTTTGTTAGCTAAGAGAAATACATGGAACAAAACCATTTTTTAGTACCAGCTAATTAAGTGCACTGAACAATCCTCACTGCAGTTCTTCTAGGGAGACTAAGAGAATTCTTAAAATACATTTCAGAGTAATCCTTTTCATTTCACTGGTAGTTGAAGAAATTTTCGTGTAAAGTTTACATATCCAGGTTCCAATGTTTTATGAGCAACAAGAACCATTATTTGAGACCTTAAACAACCAGATGTCTCAGAGAAAATTCCTTCAACAAAATAAGCTCAGATTTACTTATTTGGAATTCTCTCTATGGGCATGAATATTTACCATACCTCATTCAATCTCTTATATCTCTTCCTCTCACTGTGACAGCTACTATGTTTTAAAGCCTGAGCCTGTATACCACATCTACACAGATGTGGTATATAACCAATAAGATATAAATTTGTCCATTTGTCAAGTATTTGTTGTGAACATGGGTATTAAATAATTTTCCAGACATTGAATTCCTTTCTTTTCATATCCAACATTTCCTCTTCTGGGTTACAAGTGAAATTACAGGCATTTGGACCAAGATTATATTTTGATAAGCAAAACTCAAGCAATGAAAAGCAGTGCATTTGCATGAGCTGTTGATACATCATAAAAGAGATACTTTTCCACCAAAACCAGTGGTCAAAGTTTGTTCTGTAGTTAATAAAGAGAGTGTCTCCAGATACTCTTAATTAAGAGATTCATATACAAGTATCTCTAGAGGGAGATTTATTGAATCTATCCTAGGGATAGATTGAATTGTTCTGTGAAGGTTTGTTTTTCCACAGACTGCAGAGGGTGTTAGACAGCTAGTTTAAAGAGATGCCTCACTTTAGACTGCTGGAATCATCTATGAGGAATACTAACCCTAGTTTCTTTATGTTAAAATCTAAACTGTGGTCATTACATGATCAACAGTTACATTACTTACTGTAATGTAGCTTCAAAAGCTTTACAGATTATCTTAACCCTTAGTTATGAGATAAATTAATATTTCTTCCAACGTGGAATATGCCATTTCCCAAGAAAGTCCTTTCTGTTAATATTGAACATGATGTGTTTAAACCAATAGTGTGCCAGTCTTCTGGATGTGAGGTGTTGCTGCAAGAGAAATTCATTTTCATATTAATATATATTCTGCTGCTCACACAGGTATGTCTTGTGCTTTTTTTTTCTGTCTAAAAACACTAATTACATTTGATTAGCTTTTACCATCATTGTGTATGTATTGTGAGCAATATATTAATTGCTTTACATGCAGATAAATTGCTAGATGGAAGGGATTTTTGATATCGTAGTAGTCCTATCCTAAATATTTTAACTTTTAATTTTTAGATTCTTTGTAATCTTAAAGAGCTCCTGCTTAATCTTATAGAGCTCCTGCCCTAAAATATAAGAATCCACAGAAAGAAGGGAGGAAATATGAACTGCCAAGAGAAAGACTGAAAAGATGTTTGAGCTTCTGAGTTTTTTTTTTGAGCTTTCTGAGGTTTTAAGAGCTACAAATCCTCTCTCGAGGAAAGGCTACTAAATCAAAACAATCATTATGATTTCATTCTTACCTGCAAAAAACCCTCAAACCAAACCCCTAACTATTGTCATTTCTGACATTCACCAGAATGACCAACGTGTGACAACACTGATCTGGAATAGCAGTTTGGACCATCCATACCTGAAGGTGGTAATGTAGTTAGGAAAAGTAGCCTCTTTGATGTGTTTTTTTTTTCCTAAAATAATTAAAGATTTATTGAGTAAGGCAATGGGACTCCTCTCTTCCCATCCAAATGTGTCAATATTCAGTATATATCTTGTTTCCATATGAAGGGCAGCGCAGTCTCTAGGTAAAGAGGGAATGATACCCAAAGATCATACATACTGTCTTTCTACATTTTGGAAGTATTAGTGCATGTACTACAAGATTGTATATCCTGGCAAGCACAGTGGATCTTCTCTGACTGCTGTTAGAAGGGGTAATGGAGGTAAAAGAAAAATAATTGGTAAAATTATACCGAATGCAGAATGTAATGGTCTTCATCTTTTTACTTGGCTATGTTTGGCTTCCAGAACATCTTCTGAGCAGGAAAAGACAACACAATTCCTGCCCTTTCCTACACTGAAAGTAGAAATTTTATATGTCGTAATTGAACTTCCGCTTTTATTCAAGTTATTGAATAGGTTTCATATTTTTGCTGGTACATTTCTTTCTGACATTGAGGAAAATGCAGTAAAAAATAATGAATTCTCTTCTGGCCCAGAGGTGAAAAAACAATAACAATATATCATACATTTAAAGAGCATTTCATTAAAGATAACATCAGAATGTACTGATAGTTATAGATCATTTAATTGTTATGTATTTAAAATAAGAAATATTTCTAACATTCTTTTGGAGCTTTCATATACTTGAAATTTATTATGTTAGTCATCAGCTGCTATGACATCACAAGATGAATTCAAAGCAATTATTACTTTAGTATTTAAAATGTTTGGAGTGTGCCAATTATTCAGGCTGCTAAGTGAAAGTAAAAATGTCAGTTTAGCTATCTATAATCCCATAATGTTTAAAGGTTCATGAATTACACATGGACCAGATAGAAACTAGTTTGGCTAAAGATGTTTTTCTGCTCAAAATATGCTGAAACCACATCTTCTAATGTATTCTAGTGATTAATCAGTGTGATTTAAACATTAGATTATTTAAGGGTATGTATTTGATTTTACGTTCAGGATAAACCTCTCCTATATTCATGGCAATAAGTAAGTCAACAGTGTATGTCTAATGATTTACAAATATTAATCTTAAAATGAAAGGATCCCAATCCTGCATTTTTTCCTCCTTTGAACCAAGGTCAGAAATTCAGGCACAAAGAATATATAAGAGAGATAGTCAGGGGTTTACTGCTTTGGATTAAAATCTTATGCCATGGTGCTCTCCCTGAATAGTTCAGCTGAGCACTGAGGTACCTCATGACATTGGTAAGGACAAGGTTTATTTTCCAGGTACAGATAATGGAGATAAAGCAAAATAGCCTTGGATGGAGACTCTTATCCAGTAGACCTCTCCAGATATTTTGCACTGTGTTAGTAGTCTTGTTACACTCTAGTGAAAAAACTAGAAGACCAAGTAGTATGTCCTCTTGTCTCTTGTCCTGCTGACAAGATTTCTGCTTCCACTTCCAAGGAATCTTTATAAAATCAGCAATATGCAGGGTCGATTCTTTGTTCTTTCATAGCCTGCCTGTTAGCAATGCCAGTTATAATTATAGTTAAGCTTGTACTTACAATGATAGGAATAAAAAACTTTCAGTATTGCCCCATTATTTTAACTGATCAGAAGATGTTCGATATCAAATTCAATAATTCATTTATTGCTCCCATGCATCTTATAAATATTCCTGTCTTTAAACAGATTTAAAAAGCCGTTCCTTTTCATGTTTACCTTTCTGATGCTTTCTGTTTAGTTGTGCTATTTGGTACTGAGCACTCCACACAGGGCACTGCCAACCCAAAACACTGAGCTAACTAACCAGACCTCTCTCTTTCACCTGTGCATCACCTCTGGAGAGCCTTACTGAAGCAGCACAACTCAGGTTGGATGCAAGAGTCCTTCTCCGTTGTGTGGATATCAGCAACAGCATCGAACACAGTCACTGACAAAGGTGGCCATGCATCAGATGCATCAAATAATATGCAAACTTCAATGTGTGCAGGTTTGTTTTAGTTTCTCTTAAGATATATGGCTAGTGTGGTGACAGAGATGGCTGAGCCTATAAATCTTTAATGGACGTAATGCATTTGTGCACCGTTTATGTTTGTGTTTCAATAGTTCAATAGTTCAGAATGGAAGCTCCATTGTATAAGGATCACTCTGATTAGAAAGGATAACATTAACCTGCCTTTGAGATCTTATCTAGTTACAAAAGTCTGTGTTTGGTCTCAGAATGAATAATTATATCTCTTCATCAAAAGCTTTCATTGGTCAAACCTTGCAGAGAGAAGTCACTTGTTCTTAAAGATTGTGGTCTGAGGAATTCTGATATGTAAGCAACTGTAATTACATCAGTTCACTCATGATACACAAATTATTCTGATCCAGCTGACATTCAAGTCTTTCAGAACGTGAGGAAAATTAAAAACTTGAAAAAAAAAAGAAAACACAGTCATGATGAGTCTGATTGGTGGGAGAAAAATATTGCTGCACTAATCTGTGTGGGTTTCTGAGGATCTTCAGTATAGGAATGACTCATGTCAGTTGGTAAGTTTTGTCTATAGGCAAATAATAAAGAAGATATCAAGTCCTTCCAGGGTGAATTTTCACCTGTTTTGTCAAGAAATGAATGAGGATCCCTGCGTAGGAAATTTCATTGTCCAGGGAAACATCCTCCTCCAATTCAGAACATGGTTTTCAATGACAATTTTTGAATATTCTCTGATTATTTGCAACTCTGCATCTATTTCTTCAGGCATATTCTGATTCATGCTGGAGAAGGGACAAGAGATCATGGGAAGAAGAGGCTTATCTCAGCACAGAAGTCACATTCAGCTCATTATTCTCTCTGGTTAAAGGTCAAAAATCGGTGTTACTTTTGCTAAGCTAAGTTCCTATTATAAAGATTCAACCTATAAAACAATAAACACTTGCAGATAAGATCTCTTTTCTGGTAATAATAACAATTAAACATATATTTCACCTATTAGAATGATTTTTCTTGATAACTTGCTTGAAATCACTTTTGAAGGTCCTATGAAAAATTAAAAACTCAGACTCTAAAATGCACTGGCTTTGACTTACAGTGATTTATAGTGTATTAATCTATTATAAAAGTGTGATATTCATTCAAACTGAAAATCAGAGTCTCCACAGAGTATTACTTTTTAAAATTACTTGTTAAGGACTGGAATCTGACAGACACACTTTATTTTCAGTAAGTGTTATTAGCATTAGGTGATGCTATTATGTGATGATAAAATAAATTCTTAAGTGTGATGCCAACATAGCTATGAGGGAAGACTACAGGAGCTACAGGGAAGACATGTTGTGGAAGAATTGTTTGAAAGCAGGAACTGAGAGAAAAACTAGGGCCTAACTGAAGTTTTGGCATTGCAAAAGCTTGCTTGGGGTGATACACAGTTGCCACTTCCAGGATGGTTGGTACGCACGGACTCAGCTCCTCCACGGTTCCCTGGGCAACACAATCTGCCCTCCTCGCAGTTGCAAAGGGGAGTAGCGGAGGCTGGAGCGGAGTGAAGACACCGCGGCCAAACTCTGTTGCACTCCCTGTGCTGGGCCGCTGATAAGCCGCACAGTAGCTGTCCAATGGGAGATATACAATAACATGTCCGGTGCTGAGCCAGCAAGGGTGACAAATCACTCCTTTTGGATGAACTTTGCTTGAACTTTGCTCATTATAAGCTCATTATAATGTCAAAACACACCTCCATCCCCAAAGTCATCCGCCTCCGAGGTACGACCACTCCTCACTGAGCATGCGCTCTAGATTTTCGATTGACTGTACCTTTAAATGAAAGCAAGAAACTTTTTCACCAATCAATAACAATATTAAGCATGACTCTAGTCACTCAAGCTCCACCTGAATGTAAAGAAAAGCATAAAAGGTGAACTTAGGATGAAAAGGTGGAGGGAAGAAACCATCGTAACTCTTGGGTCAGTTGACGGACTGATGCGCCTTTCCTCCCCTAAGACTGGGACGCCACCTGAGGAGACTCAAAACTGAGAGCCCTCTCCCATCTTCTGAGGTGAGTGATGATTGCACATTTGTACATCAGAGCTAGCTAAAAACCCCACGCTCTAGTAGAGAATTTCCTGTACTGACATCCGAAACCTGCTTTGTAAATGTTGCATTTGAATAAATCATGCTGTTTGTGAACTCGACTACTTGTTTGGGGAGAGGCGATCGGACCTACAGTTGACGGACTGTTTGTGAATCCGACACTGCCAGAGTCGAGCTTATAGTTGATCACACTATCTGGGAACTTGATTCGCTCCTAGGAAGGCGATCAGACCTACGGTCCACCGACTGTTTGTGAATCCGATACTGATTTGATATCTCCTTCCCCCCTGACCCCCACCACTATGGCTTTCAGACTGCAACATTTCACATGTTAAGCCTATTCTAATAGCCACAAAAAATGTGGAATCATATAAATGTAAAACTGTAGGTTAAAACCTGACTATATCTGAAGGAGTAGCTATTTTTAAAGACAGAAATATCAAGAATTGTAAACATGGGGTCAATATATTAATCAGAAAATAGATCAAGAAAAATGAGGATTAAAGATTAGATTTATTGATAGAAACATCCAACACCTCAGAGAAATGATCAAAACATCAGTATACAAAATCATCTAAAAATTTGGATCATTAAATCATCTATAAATTTGGAGTGTAATACAACAAGAAGGTCTAGAAAAAATGACAAAGTTCAATTTCCCAAGGTGGAATTTGATCCAAACTTTTCAGAAGACAGATGAGGGTTTGTTCTTTCATGTGCCATAGTCAGTGCAGTATTGTATGGTAGATGCTCAGGAAGGAAATAATAGAACTTGGAGATTCTGATGCAAAAGACCATGATGGTCCAAGGAAAGATCTAATAACTGACCTCACTGTGCTTTTACTGCAGTTGCTGCAGTATGATCCAATCATGGTGATCTGATACAAAAGTATTGAAATTATAGGATTTTTCCCCCGCAATGATTGAAGTATGTCCTTGGTCAAACACATAGAAAAGGATTTCCACCAGCATTAAATGATAAATCACTGACATATTAAAAAGGACATATTTTAGAGAAAGATACAAAAAGTGACAGTGAAGATACACCTTGAGAATAGTTAAGAGTTAATATTATTATTGACTAACAAAAGAGTAAGAATAAACTGTAAGTAAACTGTGAACATGTGAAAGGAATAAGCAAAAAGTTTGGAATGCATTATTTAATGAATGAATAAAAGCAGAACTAAGATGTCTCTCCTGAGGAAAGAAAGCATTTAAACTTAATTTCCGGAATACAAATGAAAATAAAGTCTATGGTTGTAGTTTTGCAAAGGAATAGCTAGAAACATTATTAATGGAGTTGTTTAAAATTAGAAACAAATGCAGACATGCTGTCTTGCACTGGAGGGAAATGGATGGAATAACAAGCTTCTGCCACCTTGAATTTGGCAATGAATTCATGCAATAGGCAGAAATAGGTCTTACACTTTATTGTGCTGTTTAGTAATATAATGCTTTTTAACCTAATTTTATGTTCCCTTTTCTGTATTTCCACTTCAATAAAATAATACCACATTGCCCAATCCATCTTTTTTCAGCTAAAATCAAGTGAAAACAGCATCAGATAAGCTGCTAACCGCAAGTCAGAAACATAATGACGCTAAAGACTGAAAGATATGAACATCTGATCTGCTAATAGTATGTCATCTTTCTGTTTTCCAGCAGAGCTATAAGATGCAAAACACAATCAGTGAGCTGTTTCTGTGCAAATCATGATCAAAACCTGAAATATATATAAATATATATATATATATATTTGGATTTAGGGTTCACCATTAATAATGAGAACTGTTTAAGTGCAAGTAAGGAAAGACTATGTTCTGATCAAGTGCTTGCACAAGTCAATGGGAATAAATTTACTGAATTTTATTGCTAGCAAATTTGAAACATACTAATACCCAAATTTCAATTTTGCTATATCTTTTTGCACACAGTAAACCTGAAAAATAAAATACTATGGTGATATATTTCTTATCCTGCAGTGTTATAATATCTCAAACAATTGCAATAAAATAATGCATTTTATTAAAAGAAATAGGGGGGAACAAAAGAATCCAAAATATATCTATACATGATCTGCTGCATAATCATGCATTCTGCACCATGCACAGAAAGGCTTATACTTAGTGCAAACATGTAAGTTTAACTCTGTATATAAACAGAAAGGGAAAACACATTAAATTCTTTCCAAGTTTCATGGAAGCTGTGTTAGAAGTGATTTTGAGCCCCAAGGCACTTGTGGGAATGGGTACAAGAACGTGAATTTAAATATTTCCCTTGTTTTGCTTTTGATCAAGGAGTTGAAATCAGGTATTTCCCATTCCAGCTGTATGAATCTCACTAGGATTTATATTGACCTCTTAATTGTTATAAAAATATGCATTTTGGTACAATTTCCATTAACCTGCAAGCAATTGTCGACGCGGGGGTCTCGGGCACCACGGACATGATCAATGTGATCAAGCAGTGCCAGTTTATTCAGGGTTCCAAGTGCGCTTATATGCAAGACTTCCCCGAACACGCGAGCGCTTCTTTACAATGATTGGTTAAGACCCCGCATCCACGCGTCTAACTATACAGTGTGATAGGCTAACTAACAGTGTCCACGTGTCCTTACTTTTAACGACCGTCCCCCTCTTCCTGTTTGTCTCAACTCTTTGACTCCTTATCTGACTCTCTGCTGATCTCCTTATCTCTTAGTTAGCAGTCCTTTTGCCCTTTCGGCTAGGCCTGGCGGCCTTCTGCCCTTTTATCTAGGTCTGGCGCCCTTCTGCCCTTATCTGGCTTGCTCACAACATGACCACTGGCCTTCAGAAATCCCACAAGCAATAACCTTTTACATGTTTAAAGTGGTTGTAGTGCTTGTTATTATAGCCCACATTCAGTGCTGTTCATTTAGTATGCTGTGTTTTTAACACAAATGTAATGCACTCTGCATTTTCCATTTAAAATGCATAAGGCAAAGTGCATCATAACAGGATGTAACTACGTATTAATCAAATTAGCACAACACTTCAAAGGCCCTGGCTTTTTACTAGGCTACTGTTATGTTACAATTCATGGTGGAAAGAAGCAGTGTAATGAAAGGCTTGGCAAGGGAGCTGTTTATTTTCTTTCCAGAAAGATATATTGTGGGTTAATTTTCATGACGGGAAAAAAATGCAGAGGAAAAGTAACAATAAGCATTAAGCCAAAGCATAATAAATGTAAATACTACTGTGGCTTTGCTATTGACAAACATGAGTGTAGTAATTAGTTGATGATACAACAGAGCTCAAATGACCCATTGTTTAATTATTCAAACTTCATGACCCAAACAAAGAAGAGTCGGATTATTCAATATTCACATTGTGAAACAAGACAGCTCAGAAGATCATATGCTTTGTGCTCCACAAGAACCTTCAAGTAATACTTTATTCAGTACTGTTTCTGAAGACTTTCAAGTCTATACTATACATTTTAAATTTATGATCATTTTAGGTTATGTTTCAGGATTTGAAGTGAAGTCTTCAGACATATTGAGTTCTACATGGAACGGTCATGATTTAGGAAAGTCAATGAAAGACACTTTCAGTGGAGTAAGCAAAGGATCAGGAATGCATAACGCAACAGCATATGTGTTGCTCTACACAATGCGAGGGCTTGCAATAAGATATGAAAATGGTTTTCTTGCTCAGAATTATGCTCGAGCATCATCACAATTTCAGAAGAAATTCAAATGGTTGATGCTTAACTTGTGAATTGCCTTTTAAATTTACCAATGTATATTATTTTAATTAGCTCATTTCCTTTTTCTTGCTTTCTTTTTCTAAACTGCAGGTTAATTTGGAGACTTTGAAAGTCAGTGGTGAAATCCCTATTGACTTTCGTTGGAGCAGGATTGAATTCATATATTCAGCTAAGTCTTCCCTAAAGTAGCAATAATTCTCTTTTCTTCTAACTTCTAGCATCCACTCTTTTGATGTTTAATTATATATTCCAACTTTTATGTGTTCAAGATATTAATGTTGTTTTCTAAATTAATACCTAGTCATTGCACTCACTACCCGTATGTGTAGATGAAACTTTTCCTTGTCCCCAGGCTCTAGGGACAAGAGAAGAAGCCTGCTGGAGAGAGGAAGACTCGCCCTGGGTAGAGGAAGATTGGGTCAGAGAGCACCTAAGGAAACTCGATACCCGCAAATCCATGGGCCCTGATGGGATGCACCCCAGAGTGCTGCGAGAGCTGGCAGATGTCATAGCTAAGCCGCTCTCCATCATCTTTGAAAGATCCTGGAGAAGGGGGGAGGTGCCAGAGGACTGGAAGAAGGCCAATGTCACGCCAGTCCTCAAAAAAGGCAAGAAGGAGGACCCAGGCAACTACAGGCCAGTGAGCCTCACCTCCGTCCCCAGAAAAGTGATGGAATGGCTCATACTGGCCATTGTCTCCAGGCACATGGAGGACAAGAAGATGCTCAAGAGTAGTCAGCATGCATTCACCAAGGGGAAATCTTGCTTGACTAACCTGATAGTCTTCTATGATGGAATGACCGGCTGGATAGATGAGGGGAGAGCAGTGGATGTCATCTATCTCGACTTCACCAAGGCTTTTGACACCGTCCCTCACAACATCCTCCTGGGCAAGCTTCGGAAGTGTGGGATAGATGAGTGGACAGTGAGGTGGATTAGGAACTGGCTGGATGGCAGAGCTCAGAGGGTGGTGATCAGCGGCGCCGAGTCTAGTTGGAGGCCTGTAGCTAGTGGTGTCCCCCAGGGGTCAGTCCTCGGTCCAGTCCTGTTCAATTTATTCATCAATGACCTGGATGAAGGCACAGAGTGCTCCCTCAGCAAGTTTGCTGATGACACGAAACTGGGAGGAGTAGCTGATGCCCCAGAGGGCTGCGCTGCCATCCAGAGGGACCTGGACAGACTGGACAACTGGGCGGTGAAAAACCTCATGCAATTCAACAAGGCCAAGTGCAAGGTCCTGCACCTGGGGAGGAATAACCCCAGACACCAGTACAGGCTGGGGACCAACCTTCTGGAGAGCAGCTCTGCGGAGAAAGATCTGGGTGTCATGGTGGATGACAAGTTGACCATGAGGCAGCAGTGTGCCCTCGTGGCCAAGAAGGCCAATGGGATCCTGGGCTGCATTAAGAAGAGCATCTCCAGCAGGTCGAGGGAGGTGATCCTGCCCCTCTACTCAGCCCTGGTGAGGCCGCATCTGGAGTATTGTGTCCAGGTCTGGGCTCCACAGTACAAGAGGGATGTGGAGCTGCTGGAGAGAGTCCAGTGCAGGGCCACAAGGATGATCAGGGGCCTGGAACATCTGCCCTATGAGGAGAAGCTGAGGGAGCTGGGCCTGTTCAGCCTGGAGAAGAGAAGGCTGAGAGGGGATCTAATCAGTGTCTACAAGTACCTCAAGGGAGGCAGTGAGGAGAATGGTGCTGGCCTCTTTTCACTGGTGGCCACCGGCAGAACTAGAGGTAATGTGTTGGAAGTCAGCCGGAGTCAAGACAGACTCAATGTGAGTTAAGAATCTTGCTCGTTTATTTGGCTCAAACGTGTTACATTTATACAGCGCAGCACTTCCCATGCAGTGTCCATGCACTCATATTGCCTTCTCATTGGCTACATGCGCGGCTGCGATAGCTACTGTTGGTCACCGTCATATCTGCGCACTATTAACTACGTCAGCGCTCCTCCTGCTTTGTGGTCGGCCAGTTCCTCCTCGGGCATCCTGTTTACCTGAATCGGATAGCCAAGTTCTCTATTCTTGCCTAGTCAAGGACAGCTCAAGGGCACGCCTCCATCTCAAGGCCTGGATTGTGCAGGCCTTCTGGGAGGGCATGTCCTCGGCTCTCTAGCCATTCTTCTATAGTAATGGCCACAAACTGAAGCATCAAAAGTTCCGCATGAACTTAAGGAAAAATTTTTTAACAGTGAGGGTGACAGAGCGCTGGAACAGGCTGCCCAGTGAGGTTGTGGAGTCTCCTTCTCTGGAGATCTTCAAAACCCTCTTGGACACAGTCCTGTGCCACGTGCTCTAGGTGACCCTGCGTGTGCAGGGGGGTTGGACTAGATGACCTCTAGAGGTCCCTTCCAACCTTAAGCATTCTATGATTCTATGAAAGAAAAAATACATTCTCTTGTTCATGTTTTGTGTAACATTTAAAAGATCTTTATGGCCTTATTTCTATTTTCATTTCTGAAATACATTAGTAAAAGCAAAGCAGGTATTAGTACCTTTTCTGAGAACCTGAAAACAACTGGTATTTATCCTATGGAAAACTGCTTTGACATATTTTATTTGACAAGGACATAGTCTCCTGCTAGAGAAAATTGCTGAAGAAGTGCTGTCTTAGGTTATGATGGCAATGCTTAAAAAGGAACATTGAAGATGACAGGCTAAATCTTTAGGAATTTCTAAATTATGAAAGAATGCAGTCAGTGAAAATTAAGAAACTTTTCAGAGAGTTAAAATATTAAAAATAGATTGTTCCTTTCATACTTTCCCATATATATGATATTTATATCATGCAGCTAGTGTATATACATATTCATTTTATGTGAATAATATAATAAAGCTTTGTTAATTGTTCTTAAGTAGGTGGTCAAGGTATTAAATAATATATCTCAAATGATACCAGGACCATCTGTTGCTTTAACTCCGATTCAAGACATGTTTTGAGAGAGAAGACTAGTACTTAAAATGTCTTCTGTCCTGAGACAGAACAGGACTGAACAGGAACCATCGAGCAATTAAATTAACATTTCTTTAATGTTTGATGGTTTCATGTGATACATCTAACTATTGTAGCTTTAGGATTTTTTGATTTATTTCTTTCAATTTCCTGCTTTGGAAAAGCTAAGATTGCTCAAAGAAATCACATACATACTGATATGAATAAACACAGTTATGTTAAAAAATACCTTTTATTATTTATTGCTATAGAACACCAACAATAAAAAATAAGGGAGTGGAGGAAGCAGATCATTTGCTTACAAAAATCTTCAAAATTGAAGTCAAACTGTAGTATGAAATTTCCTGAAGAGTTGGTATCTAATTATAATTGTATGCATAATTACTATAGCGTTCATATTTAGTTTTGGTTCTTCCATGTGCTAGATCAGTCAAATTTACCTATGAAAATTTCTAACTAACTTTCAGTTTCAGTTTCTCTTTCATTTTTTTTTTTTTAATACAGGGATAAATTTTGACTTTAATCATGCAAAATTCTCACAGAAATGATTTTATAAGAATTGCTCAATTAATATGAAATCTGAAATGAGAAGATGTATAATATCATTTAGCTATCTCCTTGCATCATTTTCTGTGTTATAATTTTCCAATGTGGCCTCCAGATCGGCTTTAAATGATTCAGATGATTTCATCATATAACTCGAGAGATTTTTTTTGTATTTGACAGATCTTGCATCCTAAGCATGTCTCTATGTTGTAATTATATTTTCCCCAGTTCTATCCTTCTCCTTTTCAACTGAATTTATAACAATATTTCTGTTACAAAAGCAGGGAGAGGATCACGTTTTCTTCTGGTGCAAACTGTGCATATTATTCAAACATACAAGACTAAATAAAGAATACTTGCAGAATATTCTGGAGATGTGTGCAGTATGGCATCCCAATAAGAAGGAAAAAGCAATTCTGAATATTTGGCTTCTTCTTAAAAATACGTCTAAAAATTAGAAATTTAAGTACAAAAAAATGCAGCGAACTAAAGAGAAGTAAAATTGCAGTGGGAAGGTAAATGCAACGCTCTGAGATTTCACCTAAGTTTACTGAACTTTTCTGCAAAGGGTATGGAGGAATTACACTTTTTTCAGAGAGAAGACTATCCAGCCATTTCAAGGAAGATGAATCATGGCGCTGATATTAAAGCTTTGGTGGAGAATATGTATTCTTCCCTTTGTCTAAGGCATGAGATTGCCTTAACTGGGCATTTTTGGTGGGGAATGTTCAAGTCCTCCATATACAACCAAAAGAAGGATAGAGAACATGGTTACTACGTTGCTCTAGATAGAAGGAAGATGAAGATGCAAAATGATCATGGAGATACCTTGTGTCCTGGTAGGGAAGAAATACAGTTTTTTAAAAGTATGTCTCTCATATCACTGTTTAGCCAGCAAAGGTCATAAGGCTGCAAGTACAGGACCTCATAGAGAATTACTTTGTTTTAATGGAAAATAAAAACTTTAAAAAAAATAAAAGGAGAATTTTTTAGAGGAAAGATCACATGGTGGTAAGAAGGATGGTATTGTATTTTACTTACATATCTTTCCTTTAAAACATGACTGCAGAAAACTCTTCCAAAAACAAGAAGCATATGGGGTGGTGAGAGTTCAGGTATCTCTTTAAGAGCTCTCATGTTTATAAGCAGTCTTCTTCAGATGCTTGAGATAAAAAAGAATCTTTCAAACTCTTGAAATCCATTCATCTTGATTCAAGTACTCTATTTTATCATGGATTTTATGGGCATTTCAATTTTCAGTTCTGTCTTAGTTCATTTCTTTCTGAAATAAAGTAATTTTGGGTGACATTCTGCAATCTTAATGTACATAAAAAAGACTTTTTTTCCATGTTTCAGAAGGATGTTTTATTTAATATTAATTTCCCCATAAGCTAAGAGACAAACAATGTAATTCCACTCCAGAGGTGATTTTCAAAAGCATGAATTGGAACTAGATGCATAACCTGATTGCAGGTAAAAAAAGTATTTGCTTTCTATATTCCATTCAGTATTCTGTTCAAAATAGCTCAAAAATTAAATTATAACATTAATAAAAGTAGAACTTTCAGGATTTTTTTTATCTTTGCTTAGGATATGGGATACATATGCCAGGAAATGCACTATTTATTTTATGCTACAAACCACTTAACTTCAAGTATTAGAGATAAGAATAAACAAACTAATTTAAAATAAAATCCCCTGTGTCACTTAAAAGTTTTTATTACCTGGACTTAGGATTATCTCTGACTTCAGACAGCTATATTTAAAATATTCACACAGATTGTTCTATTGAAATAATATTCTTCAGATATGCAGAATTCTGTAAAACAAGTCAAGTCTTATGTTTATATTTATAGAACCATGAAAGAGGTTGCAATTGAAAGGAATGCAGTCAAGGTTGAGTTCCAAACATTAATGCACATTTCTGCGCCAATTTTTCAACATTCCAATTGTGCTGTTATGGTAAAGTTTAAGAAGAGATCTTATTAAAGCTATAAGTTTATCACATTTGTTGTTAACACCCTTAATGGTTACTTCTTTTTAGTCAACTATTGAGAATTTGAGATATTGAGATATGTGCTTTCACAGAAGTGTGCTAGCAATTCCTCACCCTAAAATGTCAAAATGTTACTTGTTTTATTAAATGTAAAGCTTTTCCCAAGGGAATCATCTGTTTTTAGTTTGGTGAATGCATAGATGGAAAACCTCCTATTATACCTTGTTTGACATTTTGAGGTTCACTGAGTAGCAAATGTTGCTCTCATCTGTTTTGTGACAGCTGAGAAGCAAATTTATTTGTTTTGAATCTGAACTTCTAGTTATAAAATAACCAGAAGATAAAATTCAATCACCTACTGAAGCTGAAAGGTTTTGCCAAAGAACTATTTTCCAAATATATTTCATTAAAACAACAACAAAAGGCTTTTAGAGAAGAAGCTTTTCCTTTTACATTCATAAGCTTTAGTAACTTTTTTCATCAACAGTTTACTATTTTAAAAATATTATCAACTACTCAAATTATGTTAGAGCAGCTAATCATTGCAAAGCTTTGCCTTTAGCTTATCTTTATCTCCCATTTATCTTTTTATCTTAGGTATCCCTTCATTGGCTTCTTGTCTTCCAGCCAGCATTTACTGCCATCTATGTAATAATCAGCTGATGGCCTGAAGACATATTAAATGTAGTTGCTGTCCTTCATGTAGTCATTGTTCCTTGGTCTGTGAGACATCAGCTACCCATGACCCATCTAAACAATTTGCTGTTTGTGGTTGAGGTGGTCGTTGGAAAAAATTCCACGAGCCCTTTTTCTTCTGGGTATATTTACCTTCCATGTATATGATGTGGTGCTAGCTGTTTTTTTCTTGCCTCCAATCCAACTGGAGCAGTATTGGGGATTTAACTAGAAGCCTTACTTGTGAGATTTCAAACCTGATTCCCAGAGCAGAAAGGCTAGATAACATCTGGTGTCCATCCAGAATGAAATGAATCTCCTAAAGCTTTGAATAGCTTTGTTCATAGTGAATATAAATGTGCCATAGTCAACCAGTTAATATCCTTCTTAAACAAAGTTTACTTAATAAAAAAAAAGGCTTTAATTATATACAGCTGTATACCGTTAATATTCTTGGACAAAGCTTTCTGCATACAGGAAGATATAAAGTAAATGAACAAGACATGACCTAAGACGATACATAACTGTTTCCTTAGTTCCAAAAATGCATTTATTGATTTTGTTTTCAACATGGCCAGAATATACAAACATGTCAGCTGCACCCTTTAGCATTCAGCTCACATAGAACTATTAAAAATTGCCCTATAGATTCCACCACAAATAAAATGTTGTTGCAGTATATATCATTACATCCCCCTTTCAAATGTAGAAATAAATATAATCTTCACAGCGTAGTGTTAGCAGTGTTACAATTCCTCAGTTGCTATTGGTAATGATAGTGATGATAATACTTTCTGGATGAATTATGTATTAATTGTTTTGGTGAAAACTGGAGATGAACTTTATTTATGGCTGAGTTTCTCTAAAAGGGTTACAAAGGTTGCACTTTTATTGTGTACACCAAGTTTTCAAATCAATATTTATACATTTTCCCCAATGCTAATGCAACCCTATCCATTTGTTAAAATAAACAATAAAACCTGACCTATTTACAGTTCTCTATGTATGTGATAACAGCTATTCTATAAACATCGTTGTTGAGAATTAACACTATGGATTCAAGCAGCATAATTTATCAAATATGCTGTCTGAAAATTAAAGCCCCAATTCTGTGGTCCTTTCACACATGTAAGTCTCCGAGGTGATGTGGAGGTCTGTGTGAGAAGAGATTACAGGGTTCTAAAGAATAATTGCCCTCTACAGAAACTTAGAAACTGATTGGAAATTTGAAAATTGAAAATTGTGAAAATTCATAATTGAGTTGAGAAATCAGGCTAAAGCTAAAATCCACAAAAGTAGCCCTTTCAAATGACAGTTTATATCTTCCAAAGATGCCAGTGAGCAAATATCTAAATTTTAAACTGCCGTTTCTTTATTCTTTTCTCATCACTCCTCAACGTTGATCCAGTAGAATATCTGCCTACTGAAAGAAGAGAGTATTTTAGCCTACATGTTTTGTTCATCTTTAAATCTTTGATCTTCCTTTCTTTTTAAATCTAAGACTGCTGACAACTGCACCGAGTGGGTACAGGCAACTAGCTGAGTAGGTAGCATTAATTTATCTTATTAGAATCTGAGTTCGGATCACCAACCTCATTTCACCTCAGACCTTTACCCCAGATTTATTAAAAAAGACTTATGTCCCTTTCAGGCATTTTACATAGAAAAGATATGTCAAGTGCAAAAGTGTGAAGGTATCTGTATTCAGTTCACATCACAGATTACATTATAATATTAAAAATATTTTTCAATATATAATGAGAAAAATGCTCATGTTATAAATAAGAACCAAGTTTAAGTAGCTGTACTGGAAAATTCCACGCTGTACAATGTAAAAAAATGCAGGCATATAACAGCTAGATTGACTGGTTCTTATGTGATGTTTTGGTGTACAATAAAAGTAATTGAACTAACCACAACTGAGTTTAGATGACTGATATATTTGAAATGTAAGACTCAGCATTTGAAAATTGATTTCCAAGACCATATATATTTTTGGAAAGGCCTCATAAGCCATATATTTAATATCTCCTTATTCTTAAAGGATGTTTCAATGCATAGTTTTTAAAATTCATCTGTTGACTATTGCAACAGTAAATCATACATAGTCATAGCCTTCTCTTTATTGAAGTCAATAGGAGTCTCACCTGAATATGGACTGTTAATTTATATTTCAGAGGGATTTTTCTAAGGAAGCAAAACTGACAGCCAAATTGTACTGATAAAAACCCATTAGCAGAGGTGTAAAGTCAAAAGACATCATGACCATTGCCAAGCCTGAAATTAATCTCACCTAACTTGAATTGCTGGACAGTAACTAAGTCTCCAGCTTTCTACTATAGTCACCATAGAAACCAGCATGCTCAGATAGATCAGTGACAAAGATGGGAGGTGGGATGGACTATCCTCTGGATGCTTGAATCTCTCCCAAGATATGTACAAGATATTTTAGACTAATTATCTACCCTTTAAGGTAACTGAATGCCCCACTCTGAGGTCTTGAATACTAAATCTCTGAAATTTCACACATTTATTCTTCCAGTGGAGGGAATTTTTCTCTTAGATGAGTGAGCATTAACCCATAACTTGTGGTTCAACTAAAGACAACTTTTCAAACATCACAATATTTCCATTATAAAACTCTAAGTCTAGAAATAAAGATTTGATTCTTTGATCTCATCTGAAAACCAGCCCTCATCATTGATAAGTAGATGTGCAGAACTCCTTTCAAGCCCAGAGGAAATTGTCCACTCTGTCTGAGGAGTGACCCACTGTTGGGAATTGGCTACGAGAGCGTGGACATGAGTATGGTTCTACTGACTTTGGTTCAGGCCTGCAACTGAGCAAGCAGGGGCTTCTGGGAGATTAGGCCTCAGGAGAGAAGTGCTGACTACGTGCTGGTAAGGCAAGGACACTCTGTCCTTGGCGAGTTTCGTAAACAACCCTGAGGGGATAAGGCAGGAAGAATGAAGAAGCTGCTTGCTTATCGATCGTAATCTGGGCTGGCCAGACAGAAGTTATCTTTCGAATAAACAACCAAATACCGTCGAATAAACAATCAAATACCGTTAGCAACCAATCATGAGCTCAAGTTTTGCAATATGTATGAGGCTAATTATCTACTGTATAAATATACTTGCTTGTGGGACAATAAACGAGTTCTGTTGATGACCAACGGGTGTCTGCAGTCTCCCTCTCTCCGCCAAATGGTGACCCCGACGTGATGCAACGAAGGGCAATCCTCTCTCGGACAGAAAAGAAATCGGGAGAAGGACGCACCACGAAGGAGAGAAGTATTAGAGAGTCGGGTTCCGCAGCGCAGCCGGGACGGTGCCGAAGCCGCCATTGGAGCGGAGAGGAACGACACCCCCCTTGGCCACATCGGTGAGTAAGGGGCCGTACGCGCCACCGAAGCCTGGAGAAAAAGTAACTGCTAGCGATAAGGAATGGATAGGCAAGTGGCGTATGAATTATTTACCCGTACCTTACAAGAATGTAACGTACAGGGAATTGACTTAAAGAAAGAATTACCAGGATTATTAGCATGGGGGTACGCAAAAGGTTGCTTCATGGTGAAGCCGGGATTGTGGAAGTCCTACGGAAATTTGGTGAATAGGCTCGTGCAATCCCTGGAGCAAGCTACTGATGAACAGGCCCTCTGCAAGCTTTTGATCTGGTGCAGAGAGAATGGGTTCAAAGCCGAGCCCCACCTAGTATTCAAATCCGATGTGAAAACAAAAAGCAAAGTGGCCGCCGGAGTCACGGCAGCCTTTGCGAGCACTTCAGGACCGGGACCGCCACGCCACCGACAACGGCTGGTGTTTGGAGATCCATCGCTAACCCCCCTGCCCGTGCCTGCCTCTGTGCCTGCACCTGCGGCGCCTACAACGTCTGCGCCCCCGCTTCCGGACCCCACCCCGTGGCACCTGAAGAACGGCCCGGCTACGTCCAGGACTTGTTAGATCGCCTTGAAAAAAAAAAAGGGAGAAAGGGGGGCCGGGGAAGAGAAGGCGAATGAGATCAAGGAAACTTACGTTGCTGATGGCTTGACAACAGCCAGGGGGGAGGTGCAGGGGAATTTGATCTGTCTTTTAAAGTGGGGGTTGAAGAATTGTAATGCTTTAAGTAAGGGCAGAAACTGTTATTAGGGCTATTATTTCTGTTTGCTATGTTCGTCTGTATTATGTGTTGTGTCCTTTGTATAATGATGCTGACACGAGGTATGGTTGAAAGGAGGAAATTTGTATGATCTGTAGAGTCATAATGGGATCTTGAGAAAGAAGATGTTTGCCTGCCCGGGAACTGCAAACATCCTCTAAACTAGTTTGAAGGTCAAACATCCGAGCGGGAGGAAGATGAGGAAGGCAGGAGCCTCAGACTGATGGCTGAGACCACTTACTGGTATGTGCACTTGCGCACCCAGGAGGGAAGGTTATGTGACTGGAGGCGGAGTTTGTCCGCCCCCCGGTCTGCCTGCTGGCACGTACTGGCCCTACGTGGCAGGATGCACCGGGCTTAAACAGACAGTGCAGAGAGAGGGGGGGGTGAGACTCCTAGCACTGAGACCCACGTTGTCTCTGCGGGGACGCCCGCTGAGTTGGGAGCCTGTCAGCAACCCTCTAATCTGCCAACTCGAGAAGATGTTCAGTCTCAGTATCCTGCCGACAAGTATTACCTCAAGAGTAGTTATTCATACATTGCTTATTAAAGGTGCTTTCACCTGAATAGAGGCTCGCAGTAGCCACATTGTTTTGGGTGATTATTGCCAAATCCCAAGCCCATTCGCACCTAATTGGCGACAAGGATGGGCTTTGGCAATTGAGACAGTGGAACTCACTAGTGAAGTGCACAGCTACGTGGTCGTGCCACTAGATAGAAACTATGTTTTTGCTGTTTGTGTGTGTAGTCTTTAGATCTTTATTGTATAATATATATCAGCAGAGAGGGCTGACTAAGTACAACAAGAAAGTGCAGAATTTGAAAGCGGGAAAGCCAGGAGTAACTCAGACTACGGTGTACTCCACCCCACCCCCACCAGTGGAGGACTGGGAGTTGTACTCTGACTTGTATCCCTGGAAAGAGACTAGGGAAATACTTCAGCACAGGAAGTAAGAATGAAGAACCAAACGCTGAAATGCCATCTCGAATGGTTGTATACATCACTGCAACCACACACAACTATTCAGCAGAAAGTAGAAAATTTGGCGGAACTGATTATGAAAGGGAAAACACGAGTGGTGCAGATCACGGGAATGGAACCAGGTGTAATTAGAATTCCAATAAAAAGAGATCTGCTTGAATGGTACCTGCAGCATTCTGGAGAATTACAAACGAGTCTATTATCAACAGCTGCTGATATCAAAGTAGACTCTATAAAGTCACCGAAACTACAATGGGTGAGCCGAAATGAGTGGATTATGCCACATAAAAGAAGTGAAGTACCATTAGCGGACGCAGTCACCGCCTTCATGGATGCAGGGAAGAAATCACGACGAGCAGCTATCACCTGGATGGAAGGAGTGGAATGGCATCACCACCTGCTAGAAGCAGCAGCAGGGGACTCACTACAAACGCTGGAACTGGCTGCGGTGGTTTGGGCGGTACTTAGATGGCAAAATGAGCGGCTCAATCTGGTCACGGACTCTTTATATGTTGCTGGAATTGTTACGCGCATAGAGGGGGCGAGGGTCCGGGATGTTAAAAATCCGCGGTTGAATGAGCTCTTACGCAGGTTGCAAACCGCTTTGCAACAACGGTTGTGCCCGTATGCTGTGATACACATCAGGAGTCACATGTGGACTCAGGGTCTGGGCGAGGGTAATCACAGGGCTGATCAATTGGTGGCCGCGGCTGTACCTCTCAATGACTTCATTAAGGCTAGGGAAGCCCATCACATGTTCCACCAGAATGCTAAAGGCCTTAAAAGTCAGTTTAATATAACAATGAAAGAGGCCAGGGGAATCGTGCGCGCCTGCCCCGAATGTAGCCATCATGGACCGGGGTTGGGCATTGGGGTAAATCCGCGTGGTCAAGGCCCTTGTGGGCTCTGGCAAATGGATGTTACCCATGTTCCAGAGTTTGGCCACTTGAAGTACCTTCATGTCACTATTGACACATTCAGCCACTTCATATGGGCAACTCCCCAGGCGGGGAAAAAGGTAGTCCATGTAATCTGTCACCTGACGACCTGCTTTGCTGTAATGGGAGTTACTGGAGGGCCCCGCAATGTTTTGCAGAGCTTGCTAATGTTTTTAGTAGTAGCTATAATTGTATTGTTATGTTTAAGCTGTATCTTATCCTATGTAAAACGCATGATAAATAAGAGCATGGGGGATGTCCTGCTCGCGCAAAAAGAAAAAGGGGGAATTGTTGGGAATTGGCTACGAGAGCGTGGACATGAGTATGGTTCTACTGACTTTGGTTCAGGCCTGCAACTGAGCAAGCAGGGGCTTCTGGGAGATTAGGCCTCAGGAGAGAAGTGCTGACTACGTGCTGGTAAGGCAAGGACACTCTGTCCTTGGCGAGTTTCGTAAACAACCCTGAGGGGATAAGGCAGGAAGAATGAAGAAGCTGCTTGCTTATCGATCGTAATCTGGGCTGGCCAGACAGAAGTTATCTTTCGAATAAACAACCAAATACCGTCGAATAAACAATCAAATACCGTTAGCAACCAATCATGAGCTCAAGTTTTGCAATATGTATGAGGCTAATTATCTACTGTATAAATATACTTGCTTGTGGGACAATAAACGAGTTCTGTTGATGACCAACGGGTGTCTGCAGTCTCCCTCTCTCCGACAACCCACGCTCCCATTCCTGCAGCCACACCATCCTTTTTTGACTAAACAAGTACCAGGTCTGCAGAGGCATATGTAAGACAGGACTGATGTTTTTAAAGGTGTTAAACACCTCCCTTCTCTAGATTTACCATAGTCACTGACAAGGATTTAATGAAGACCAAACAGTTTCGATATGTACATGGGCATAGTTTACACTATAAGTAAATAAAAAGTTATTTGCTTACTGTTACTTATTGAATAACAGATATGGTCCTAAAGAAAAGAAAATTATCCTCAGGTATAACTAATTTTATTGCTAATATACAGGGAATCTAATGAAAATCAACAACAACAACAACAACAAAAGAAGTTTTAAGAGTCCCTTTAATTCTCATAGCTCTGTAGTATTTACTTTTTTTAAAGGCTGGTGTTCAACTTTCTCTTAAAGTTAAATTTAAAGATGGATTTAAGATTAGTTTTTAGGAAAGTAAAGTACTTATTCAAACTGATTTCTGATAACAATCCCTTCAACATCACTTAGTATGAACTCTAAACATTTGATGAGCAGGGGAAGATACAAGTACTCCCTCACTGTACCATGAAGGGGCTGAACGCATTCTGATATTGCTGTCCCACACGCTACAGTTGACAAGATCCCTGTATTATCTATTCCATAAGTGGAGCACTCACACTTATCATTGCAGGAGCTGACACTGTTACTTTCCCCCATATCATGTTTAAGACGACAACTTAAGATATCCTTCTCCTACCCTCACCCCAATTTAAATGGGGAGTTAAATGTGGTTATTTGTATGCAAAAGTGATATAGAGAAAGTAGAGAAAGATAAAATGATTTGTAATGTTTGTTTCAGGAACCTCTTTGCCATGTGCTTCACAGTAACACTACCACCAGGTTTTATATACTCACTATATGTGACATTAGCAAATTTGCAATAGAACATTCCTTTCCATAATCCAAAATGCTTGTGAAAAATACATACACATGAACATTGCAAGAAAAGAATCACAATCACCTGACAGCCTTTATGCTTTTTAGGATGTGGACATAGAGAATGGAATTATACTTAGAAATTATGCTTAGAAAATATTTAATAATGTTATTTTCATAAATGAAGCTGACATACAACTGAACAAGGGTAAATGAATGAGTGGAGATGTCTATATTTTTCAGGATTTTCTACTACAATTACAGTGCTTCCTGGTCTCTTGCAGCCATTTGACTTAACTCAGAAGTACAGATGTGTCTATGCAAATGATATTAAGAATAAAATAACCTTAGAAATTAAATACTCTGTCTCTTACTGCTCCTAAAAAGACATTCTAAAACACTATTGCGTGAAATGCTATTTAGTCACCTGAAATACTTTTGTATCAATGGAATTGCTCAAAAATTAGAAAGATGACAAATCATTTCTTCCAAGTTTACTGAGTTCATTGTTTTTGTTTTATCTGATTGTTACTGTGAAAATTTTGCCTATGTTCACTGTGGTGTTGGTCATTATACAGTTTACCAGCCTTTTTTGAGTTTTTGCAACTTTTATATTTTTTGTCTTTCTCTTTTTCCCCTTTATTTCTTCAAAGTTATTTTTTCTCTTTTAATATGCTTTGTTGCAGAAAAAAATGAATATCATTGCTTCTTAGAAAGATAGAAAGGTCAGTGTAAAGGAAAGCTAAAAGTAAAAAGACCATCCAGGCTCCTTAAAAATTAGAAAATCTCATAAATTTAAAACCTCAGACCTAAAGCCTAGTTTTCAAATATCATACTCATTTTCTCTCTTCATCCATGGACATCCATGTTTTAGATGCTATTCCATTTCTCATAAACATTTTGACACCACCAAGTTTAAAGTTATTAAGGAAAAAAATCTAGTTAATTATTTGAAGTGTGTGAACTATGGCTCATCTTTCTCACATGTAAAGTTGATAACTGATAATAGGAATTAATTAACTGTAGATCAGCTTAAGATCAACATCATTTTAAATCTCAAAACAGTTAGTATAAACATTTTATTGAAGTTCCCTCCACAGATGTGAAAGGCCACATACTCTGTCTTATGTATCCAGGAGAAAGAGCACAAAACTGAGTACAAGTGGGTTTTCTGCTTGAGAAAACAAAAGGGAAGCCAGTAGTAGCTCCCCACGCTGCCCTTCTGAGAGACGTCGGGCGGCTCACTCGGTGGCTGCGGCTGTCACTGGTGCTGCACTGCTGACGGATGTATGGCTACAGCTGTGCCCACCATGAGTATCCCCAGTGTGGTTCGATGCTTTTGAAGTTAGTGTTGACTTGGCATGAACTGTACAGCTATCTAAAATCCCGCAGCTTTTGAAGAGAAAACATCATCTAGAATGGCTATCTTTCACTATTCCCCATTTGCCTGCCCACCATCTTTTCCAGCGTATCGCTAACCCTTGTGCTGGTACAAAGGAGCAGGTGGCAGCTGTCTAATGCCTTGCTATGAAGCCACATGGATGCATTTCTCCTGCACAGACACCCCAGGGTCTTCTGACTTTAAAACAGGCCCATCTGCTGCTCTCCACTGCACATGCTGAAGAGGATACTAGTGCTTAACGAAATGGGCAATAAAACCATGAAACACATACTTGGGGCCAAAATACCAGGTGACAGAAACCAGTTAGAGCTAAAAGGACTGTGGTCTCTCTCACCATTTTAGGATCTGTCCCAGGCTATGAACATGGTTTTAAAATATAGTAGACATGGAAAGATTAAAAATATATATATTTAATTAATATTTTGATGATTTTCTTGGAGATGCATTATAAGTGCAAATGCTCCTATGTACCACTGAACTCTGCATCATCTCTGAGGCTTCAGTTTGTTGCTGTAAACTGTCTCCTTCTGTCTTTCTGTGTACGACTAAACCAAAATGGACTAATGAAATGAAGGTCAAATCTGCCAGGTATGCTTCAAACATTGTACTATAAATATAAAAGATGGCACTTCAGTTGAAACTTGTAGTACTATTTTGCTTTAGATCTGTTTATACTTAAATAATTCAAGATAGAAAACAAGACTAGCATTTAAGCCAGCTCCTTCAGCCTTCCATGATCCTGCACTGGTGAAGTTTGGCCTCCAGAAAACAAGCTGATTGAGAAGACTTCCTCTTTTTAACTATTTCCATGATTTCCAAATATCATATCTGCAGAAAGAACCATGCACTCTGAAAAGAAGTAAAAGACAATGTGCATGTGCTTGAATATGAATCAAAGTGCCAAATCCAATACTGTTCAGTAGATAGAAATGAGATCTGTCTCCCTTCTTGACTTTTTGAATAATACTTAGCTGAGCTGATGACACTCCTCTTGAAGATCTGAAGGTCACAGGCTAACCCTTGATATCATCTGTCATCTGGAAGAAAACACAAAACAAACATTAGCACTTTCAATTTGCCCGTGACACTGACCAGGTTTTTAAGGAACAGTGAGTGAAGATAGAAAATAGCATAAAAATGCTTAAGTTTTTATAGAAAAGGTATAACTTTGTAAGAAAGCTCCATCATAAATTCCAAAAAAGTATATCTTAATGATACACTTAGAGTAAATCATTTGCCTTGAGAGACAGGAGGTCTCTGGTGACCTGTATGGCAGCCACAAGAGACTACCAGACTAGCTACTTTCAGCTAAATGTACTCTCATATTAATAATTTAAAATGCCATAATGCCTCTCTGAAAATCTCAGAGGACAGATACATCAATTTGCGAGATCTTTACTCCAGGAAATAGAAACAGGGATAATCTGCCATTAAAAGAAATAGTTCATTATGTCTGCTTCTTGGGAGCACATAAACTATGTCCCTCATATACTTATGTTGCAAATCCTCACTTTAATGTGAAGGGAAACACCATGCCCCAGAGCTTTATTATCCCCCTGTTTATCAGTACAAAAAGGTTTGTTGTGGTATGAAATCTTAAGCTTGTTGCGGTAATCAATCAGCTTCAAAGAGTCTCTTCCCTAAGCCAGAATCATTACAAATAAATTGATTAAACATAAAATTTCTATTTTCAGGAGAATCACAATACAGAAAACCAGCAGTGCATCATAGTTAAGGAAAGGGAATTTACTAGGTTGGGGCTTCTAAGACCCCTTTTCCTCTTTTTTCTTGCAAAATGTGAGAGAGATTTCTTTTTAATTCTGGTTAAAATCTGACTTGTCCTCTTTTAAACAACTATTTTAACAAGACAAAATTATACATTTATGATAAAAATAAAGACCACTACATCTCTGGCTGTAAAAAGGAATAAGAAATTAATTTGCACCATTTTGTACATTAAGAACACCAAGTTAGAGAGGACCAGACTCACAAGTGTTGCAAAAAGGAATATGTAATCTTAATTTTACTGGTTTATCTTCCAGGAAAAGAACCCAATATCAAGACATATATGACAGTTTTCCCTTGAGAATTTCTGCCCCATCTTTGCTTAAATATGCTCCTAACTTTTCTCATCATATTAGACAAATGCCAACAACAGCAATATCTCCTCCCCTCCCCTCCCCTCCCCTCCCCTCCCCTCCCCTTCCCTTCCCTTCCCTTCCCTTCCTTTGTTCTGCTCTGCAGTTTATTATACATGATCATATACTGAGCACACATTGCAAAGGACTTCTGGCATATATGCCACAGAGTAGGCTTTCAGTGAAATAAAGCTGCTGCCTTTAGACCACCACTTCTGTTATACAGCTTGGAAGTTATGTTATAAAGGAGATAGAGAAATATAGCAGAGTGTGACGGATATGCTCCTTCCCCAGCTCATCCTGACTTCTCACACGTAGCCCTGTTCAGGTATTAACTACCACATTATCTGATCCTGGTAGTTGCCTCCCTGATTTCTTCCCCCACCCAGACATCAACCATCAATAACAGTCCTGATGGCCCTATCCTGATGGGGAGATAAGGCTAACTGTGAGTACATCAGCCAACAGTCATTTCTGAATTGAAAGAATGACTATCAGTCAATCATCTTATCCCATAAATACGGAGACAGCCCAAGAGCCCATTGAGCTCTCCTTGCACGGCAGCGGGCCGCACGCTGGGATCTCCCCTTGAGCAGGGACGCCTCTCAAGGATACTCCTCGAGGTTAAGAGATCCTTCCCACTACAGATTCGTGGTAAGTGACTATAGCACGCCTTTCTCTTTTTGAACTTGTAAACCTTACTTTGTGCACAAATCCCTTAGACATAAACCGTTGACCAGGTCTGGGACTAGGACTGGATTCAGCCGCACCCAGACTCCTCTCAGAAGGAGTTTGGAAAGCAAGGGGGTCCAGTCTGAACCTCGTGACCCAACGGGAGGGTGTCCTTGATAATTCTGTGTATATCTTGAACCTCCATGCAGTAACTAATAAGTGACCTTGCCATAGAATCTCGTGAAAGCATTGTCATTACCAATAAAACCTATTCCTATTTCTTTCCCACGAGTGAAGTGCATTGTGTCACTCACCCCCCACCACCACTCGTTCCGTGACACAGAGAAAGGATGGTCTTTGAGGTAAACGCTCCTCCGGATAGCTGTAGCCAGTTGCTGTTGCTGGCAGGTAGCTGTACTGTGCAGGAAGCAGGCACATGGTCATGTCTGGCTGCTGGGCATACCCTTGTTTTTCTGTATGTACCTGAGATTTGTTAGATAGAGACTTAGATCTGGCTTATAACAGTGAGGAGGGCTTACAATAGAACAGAAGACATAACATTGCTCCAAGAACAAGCTGAAGGCTTTTTCAATCAGGTGTCTAAATAAATCAATCATTTTTGTTTACTGTCAATAGGATATTGACGATAGGATATTAACTTCACAGTTAACTGAGCACATGGTGTTAAGGAAATTGTAGGCTGAGTTTACAGGCTGAGTTCTTTTCTTATATCTTCTGCCAAAAGCAGGTTTTCTTCTGAATAATGAGTATGCATTTTCTGCTCATGTCCCTGTAGGTGCCTCATAGGAGACAACTTTTGAGTTGAGAGCACAAGGTTCAAACTTATTCAAAAGGCAATATACATTCAACACACTTAACAGGAGTGCGTAGTTTAGAACAGTAATAATCTTTACCTTCCGTATGGTGTTTTTAAACCTGCATATAACGTGAATCATCCTCTAGTGGTTTTCACATCTCTCCATCGCCTATAGATGGAGATCAGGATGTGCAGGTTCTTTAGTCAGACAGCTAATTCCTAGCATAATGTGGAATGAATCAGGATTGCACATGCAAATCCTGAAGTTTTCACTGTTTTCTATTCTTGTCTCCTTTCAAGATAAATTCTAGCTGAATTGTGTTCCACCTGCATAAAGACTAAATAAAATCGAGGTCGGCAGAATCACCTGGATGTTCAGACACAGAGGATAATGTCTGTTCAAGCTCAGTTATAAGGCACACATATTTTTCAGAGGGATAGAGAAAGACCGATCTGGTATGAGTAAATTCTGAGATCATATATTCTTTAAGGGTAGGAAAGAGAAATTATTTAAACTTGTAAATATATACTATTTTCTATATGAGGAAGAAATAGGTCTGTATGAAAAACAAAAACAAACAAAAACAATTATTCTTTTTGGAAGTCCTGATATCATATAATAGAAAATCAGTATAATTTTAAGGATGAAACTGCTCATCCCTGTAGAGTTCACTGTTATTCTTATGGAGTGTCATAGGAGTGTAACTTACCGGTCTTAATCAGTCTCCTGGAGTGCCTGCTTTCCAAGAGACAGCAAATGATGTCTGAATGGATGAATTTGTATTTCTAGAGGAATCCCACCATGGAAGATCATGTTCATGTCCTACCACCTTTCACATTGGAATAAATTCTGACAGGAAGGCTGTTGAACTATCCTTGCTCCATCCTTGCAATGTTCAGTACCAGATTATGCGTAGCCCTAAATAACCTGGTCTGAATTCAGTGCTGACCCTGCTTTAGGCAAGAGGCTATGTCAGATCTCCTCCCAAGGTCCTTTCCAGCCTGAAAGATTTTACAACTCTGCCATCTTCCCACAAAGAAATCCCACAAAGGCACCCACCAGTATCTCAAGAATTCTGCACAAAGTACCTGACTGAATTTCTTACTTTTAGACTTCTGCTTGTTTCTGGTAGGAGAGTGCAGTAAACTAGGCATATGTTTCCTAAAACTGTTCTGAATTGGCACAAGTCAATCAGTTAATTAATTGGTTCTGAGATTAAAAACAGTAAAAATAGAGAAAAGTAAGGCAATGTTTGTGCAAAAACATATGTGCCAGGTAAACAGTAAAAAATGTCAATCTTCTTACAGCTATCACCATCAGCTTATCTACTCATATATCCATGAGTGCAATGCTTATAAAATGGCACTGCTGTGAATAGTTGGCCCCAGAGGGCTTTCTAGGCTAGTGAAGCCAAAGAATTAATTCACACTGAAATATGAAATTAAGATTTAGTTCCCAGACAAGAGAATAAAAGAACATATTGGTAAATCTGTGTGAAAGGAACCAACATCAGCAAAACTACCTTCTCTTTCCAAAAACAAAACCAACTAAAGCCCTTCAGTAATATCCACTGGTTCCTTGATACATAATACACTGTGCATATGGTGAAATGTCAAAGTGCTCTTCCAGATTCACAAAAGAAACAAAGGTACAGAAAAACCACTTAATCAGACACTAATACTTCCAGAGGGCTGGCAATAATTCTGCCACTCTATTCAGAGAAAAATATGAAGCACTCAGCTATGTTACCAGATAGTCCTCCTAAGAGAGAAAAAAATATCCTCTGTGAATTGATAGTGTACTTGCTCTATTTGCTTACCTCTCTAAGATAAGGTTGCATCAGGAGCTCTAATTGTTATAAAATACCTGCTTTGATAATAAACAAAACAAGTTTGGGTTAGAAAGAAAATAGTCTTGTGATCATGTTAGAAGGCTTGTTAAACATGTATCACCTTTAGAATGTAGGATCTTCTGACCTCATCACTTTAAAAAATCATCTCTATGCATCCATGTAATAATGGAGCATTTTATTAAAGAATCTAAGATACCATTCACTATTCAGGGACAGATATTTTCATTATTAATAGGGAACATTTTATTTCTACTCACAAACTATACTTAACTGTCATTTTGCTTAAACTAATAAGTGCAGCAAGTTTATAAGCTGGGAAACCCTATTTCCAAAGGTATGAAGTATATGCTTTGTTCGTGTGCCTATGAACAGGGGGCACATTTCTAAATTAAGACCCATATTTCTAAAATAAATATTTATTTTTGATGATGATTTTGACATTACTGAGAAAGATCTTTATGGAAGTTGCCATGAACTGCTCACAAGGTGAATGGTAAATTAGATAAATTCAGTAGTGATTATTACCTTCACTAACTCATGGCAAAATCTCCATCTCTTGACATCTTCCATTCCAGAAGATCCATTTTTCTGCTGAACCGCTCACAGTTCAACTCTGTGAGCATTCTGTGGTATATCATTAGATTAAGTAATATTTTTGCTCTCTCATGTCTTGCTATCTATTACCTTGTGAAGTTATCTCTCATTTTATGTCATACATTTTACTACTTCTATTGGTGTGGATTAAAGTACAGTACAGTCAATGGCAAACCTTCTATTGATTGCCTTAGATTTTGAATGAACCTTGATCATATTACTAGTGAAACAAAACATGCATTGTTTAGAAATGGTAAAATTATTGTAAATGTTGTTATTGTGATATTCTCCCTGTGACTCTTCAATCATGTATCCCAGTATCTAACTACATGCCAAAGAGCCTTTAATTTCACCAGCAATCGCTGGAAGACATTTCTGCTTTTCGTCTAATTTTGGTAATACATTCCCTTCGCTTGGCCATGCATCTCAAGAGGCACTCTTGCTAATCTCCGAGTGCATTGTGTACAGAGGACTTGGGCTCTTGCTATGGTGTTTCAGGTATCCCAGAACCTGAATTTGATGCATTTTTGTCAAAGAATGCCTTGCTGCTATTCATTTACCTTGAATTCCAGTTAAAGATAAAACTATCCATCATATTCCGAATAGGCTTAAAATATATTTCAATTATATAAGTGAAGGTATAAAAGGGAAATTGCGCATAAACTACTTACACAAAGATTAGATCAGAAAGGTCCTTTTTTTCCATCTCTCGGCTGACTTGCTGCTTTCTTTCTGACAAGCATGGCAATAACCTTTGTGCAGCCTGTCCACCTTGGCAAAGTGACTTAGCAGAGCATCTTAGATCTTTTCAGTTTTGTTAGGATGTGTAAGGCCTGTTTTATCTTTTCCTCTGAATTCACTTTAGGAGACAGTCTCTTAATTATAATAAAGGTTCTTTCCTTTCCATAGTTGGGTAGCTGTCTCTTACTGTACTTAACCAGTTAGTAATGTCAGTATTTAGACAACGTTAGTATTTAGACAACGTGTAATGTCAGTATTTAGACAACGTGTAAAACATAGTAAAATTGTAAAAATAAAAAAAACCCTATCCTCCAAGAATGGCATCTTGGCATTCTTTGGTTTATAATATAGGTATCACTAAATATATATAACTATTACAGTAACCTGTACATTAAAATCATATGTGAGACAAACCTCTAAACGAACTAATTTAATATAGTTTATCATGATTTTAAGTTGAGACCATACATGTTGACAGTCAAAAACCTTGGGGTGACACCTGGCTTGGGATGGTTGATCCTCAAATTTTCTTCAGAGACATGCTGTAATAATCACCTTCTTTCTAAGACACAATAAAGATGCACTAAACAGAAATATAGCTGGACCTTGTTCTTTTTTTAAAAAAGTAATCAATTTAGGTTCTTTACTGATATATTACTATGGCCTTAGAACAAGCATATTCTTCAGTTACAGACATCAAAATACAGCAATTTGTTATTTGAGAAGTTAATTAGAAAGTTCGATTCTTTAGACATTATTTGGATGAACAAGAGGAAAGATCACTAAGGGCCACATGGCAGTGAAACTATATCCTTATGGAATAAAGGGTACTTAGTGTCCGTAAAAGTATCAACATTTGGTGCACAACATTGAGTGGAAAAGATGGATCATTTGACGCTTTATTGTGGACTACCCTGGCAGACTTTGGAAAAATAATAGAGATGTTTCCAAAATCATTTGTGGCAAGGGGCCAAACGTTGACATTTTTTACACAGCTGGACCTACCACTTAACCCTATGAAGCTTTGTATGAATTTCAGTACAGGATATGAATCCGTTTACTGCAAATTCATTTTAATAATCTGGTTGACCTTGTACTTTCTGAGCTTTGAATAAAATCTATTTGACTCACTGAAAAGCTAAGCTTGATACAGACACATTATGATGTTTGGTAGCATTCATTGCTGTCTTCATTTTGCTGCACATAATGGTCCTATTCTTTACCATTCATGAATTATGTAGGTCACTGCATACTCATGGCAGGAAAACCTTTCTAGCACCCCATGCAATCATGTATTTTATATATGTATTGACATGTATTATTGTGATCCTCTCAGAAATATTTCAGGGAAATACTATAATGTTAATATGCCTATTTTTGTTTGTCTCCATCTGTAATGTCAAGTGCATTAATTGTCATGAATGTAGCTATGCAGAGACTGAGGAAAAGAAAAATAAAAAGAAATGTTTTAAAGTGGATGCATGGCCAAAAATAGCTTTGCTACACATAAAAACATACTGTTGTGTTATGGGTTGATTTTTGCTATAAGTTCATTTGCTTAAAGCAAGAATATTTTTCATTGTAATGATATAAATGTAAAGCTTATCAGAAGTTTCCTTTTGAAATAATTAATCAAATAAAGGGGATACACTGATGCTCTGCTCTTATCTTGGGTTCACTGATCATTTTCCAAATCTCAAGCATGGTTCTCAAGCAATGCTATTGGCAGTTCTGTCCAGACCAAATATCCAGCAT
The DNA here is from genome assembly GCF_059628265.1 of Tinamus guttatus. NCBI lineage: Eukaryota > Metazoa > Chordata > Aves > Tinamiformes > Tinamidae > Tinamus > Tinamus guttatus. The sequence continues at coordinate 66,494 of NW_028289343.1, forward strand.
TTCTGAGATCAGGGATTTTAAAGCAGATCTGCCACTCAGACTTTGCCAAAGCTGCAGATTGATTACTATAGGAAATCTATTTTGGATTATAACTACCATTTGCTGAGTCTCCTAAAATTCTAATTTTATGGAATTTTACTGAAAGTCCAATGTTGATTCATATCATAATTCATAAAAGCAGGGAAAAAAAAAAACTTTTTGACCATCTCTGAAATATGTCTCTCAAATGAATTAGTGGAAGAGATGGGTTAGTATTTCTTAGATTTTTTCATTTAGGGAATAAAAGAGGATTTCATAGCTGAAGAAAGGGAGAGAAATTAATTTCTTTTTTTTTTTTAAGTTGATTCAAAATATTCAAGAATCATTTGAAGCTGTTCAGGATGTGCAGAATTGTAGAGTTCTTGTAGTGACTTGCCATAGTGACAATGACAAAAGACAAAGACAATGACAAAGACAAAAGTAAACTTTATTATTTTGATACAGATAAAATGTAATCTTGTCTGAAAGAATTACAGGGCTAATGTTATTTAGTGCATTTATAACATTCTCAAATATTTGGTTTGACATATCATTTTGACAATTATCAGAAAGGAATTTCTGAAATTTTAAAATCCTACAAAGTAATGCTTGAGAGACAGAACTCCAAAACAGACCTATGGTACATTTACGTGTAAGGCAAAAGTTGTAGAAAAACACACTTTCTGATGCCTACATTACCACCTTTCGAGACATGAAGAGCTAGAGATACACTCCAATGTCTGAATCCACATTCCAGAGAACTGTGGACTGGAAATAGCATTCATTACTAAGCACTGACCTCTTAGCTACCTTAAGTTTACTTTTAACACCAATGCAAAAATAAACTAACCTGTTAACTTACAACATCCAAAACAGATTACTCTTACCATGTTCAGATAAACACAGGTGGCAGAAGAAGGAAATTGCATTCCATCTGCTTATGCAAAATTTAGAGGATTTATCTGCCTCCCTGCCCTACCATTCACAACTCTGTCTTGGCATGCAGCTGACATCTTGAGGTCATTTCTGACAGGCACTGGCTAGATATAAGCCTTTATGCTCATTTGTGGTATTTTGGCAGTAGGAAGTTATTCATGTGAAAATCTCCCCTTTTTTTTCCCCTGCTCACCCCAAAAAGGTCATTGTTCAAGTACCCAAGAGCTGTTTGACTATTAATTGCCCTAACCGCTCTGGAAATGCTAATTTACATCTGCCAGGCTGGAAGCAGACATCTGCATTTGACTGATGCATAAGGATCAGTCCTTCTGATGGTTCCCAAAGTAAGGCAGTGTGAAAATGTTGGTGCACCTTATGAACTTATGATCTACATGGAATATCTGTTCTGTGGCCATTAAACTATATATAAAATGTGGAAACTTAAACTCTGAACCTTACAGTTTAGACATGCATTGTCAACCATAATTTATAAATGAGTGAAGTGTGGACACTTGTATTTCTTTGCTGCCTCTTCCTTGAGTGATAACAATATTCTTAGGAATTTAGGATCACAATGAGTTTGGAGTGAACAACCTTTCAGTCTTGTCCTTAAGGGATGACCCATTTCCAGTCTTCTGATCACTAAGTAGTATTCTTAAATACAAAATACTTGGTTTCTCAATGAAAACGACTGTTTTCTGACTTGAAGAATTTTATTTCTTTTCAGTACAATAGTTCATTAAAAGAGGAAAATATTCACCTGGCAATCTAACACTGTAGTCACTAGCCGTTTTTCTACCAATAGCCTTCTAACAAAAGCTGAAGCTGTAGCCAGAATAGTACATCTGTCCATTACCAGTGTTGAATCACAGAGCTATCTTTCCCTTTCTCTCTTTTAAGCTTTAAATTTTCAGGAAATTTCAATTAGAATATCTTCCTTCAAGCTTTCAAATCTGTCATTGTCGGGGATTGCGGCTGGTCTGCCGGTGGGCTCGGGGGCTGGCGTCCCCGGAGGCGGCCATGACCTCTGCGGGGCGGAGCGCATGCCCGGAGCCCTGCGCAGACCGCCCCCTCTCTCCGGGCGGGTACACAAGATGGCGGCCGGCAGCCGGCGGCTGCGGCCCGCCTGGATGGCAGCGGCGGAACAGCCTGCAGCACCGGCCGGGCCTCCCCCCACGGCAGCCCGGCGGCGCCGGAGGCAGGGGCAGGTGCTGGCTAGGGCAGCAACCATTTACTGCATGACCGAGGCGGAGCTGGTGGACGTGGCCCTGAGGGTTCTGGCCGAGATCAGAAGCTGCAGCGCGAGGAAGCGCAGGAGAAGATCTGCAGCGCAACCAGCATGGAGGAGTGCAGCGACTGCGACATGTCATACTGCATCACAATCACTTTTTAAAGACAGCTGTGCACCAGTGAAAATCAAGGCAGTACCACGACTGGTTGTAAGGACTGCTGTAGGGATTAAATAGTTAATGTAGAGTGTAGGGAATGTAGGGGTTAAATAGTTAATGTAGAGTGTACTAATAAGTTAGTCGATACTTAGTCTCAGAGTGCAAGAATTCTTGATAAATGGCAAGACAGGTGGCTCTGCATGGAGGGGTTGCCTATCTGCAAGGACTCCTGATATATGGCAGGTCAGGACGTTCTGCATGAAGGGGTTGCCTATCTACAAGGACTCCTGATATATGGCAGGTCAGGACGTTCTGCATGAAGGGGTTGCCTATCTACAAGGACTCCTGATATATGGCAAGAGGGGATGATCTCCATGGAGGGGTTGCTTATCCAGAGGGGTCCCAGTCAGCAATAAAATATAGATAACATTAACATGAAAGAAGAACAGAGAAACGGGAGGGGGGAACATTTTTGGGGTGAAAACGGTATAAAAGAGGGACGACCGAAGTAGTCGGGGTCCGTGGTGTGACCCCTGCGTGGGAAAGCCCGGACCCCAGCTAGCTGGTAATACTTATTATCTTTCTTCTATTATTAAAAGCACAAAATATCGATGGTGCTTGCCTCTTTCTCTGTCGATTCGAAAACCGGACCCAACACTGCCAGTCTCTTAGAACAGCCAAGCTGATTAGTCTGTGCATGGAAAAGATAATAAGTGCATCTATTTGCTTTAAGAATTCGTGCATAGAGTTGTGTGTATCTTTAGAGACAGACACACGTTCTAGCAAATATATTTATACTTAGAACATGGGAAAAAAAGAGAATATTCTAGGACACAAGTTCAAAGACACTTCTGTTCAAAGACACAAGTGTTGTTCTAAAAAACTGATATATATTAAAAGATCACAAATTTGATCTTTCAGAATAGTTTATTTTTTGTAAAATGTGCTGACAGCAAGTGCACCTTAGATACTCAGGGCAGCTCTCAACCAAGGTGAGATTTGGACTCAGGCAAATATCAATATAAGAAAGCAGTTATAGTTTGTTATATACTATGCACCTGAAATGGGGAAGGAAAGTGGTTGTGTGAAATTTAGTCATTTTAAGATAATGATGAAAAGTTATTTCATAAAGTGGGGTTGGAAAAAGAGACAGGTAACATTTATTTTGTCACCTCTCTCGGTCCTTCCTGCATGATTTTCTGTCTTTTGCACCAAGTGGCGTTTCAATTTAGAGGAAAATAAAGCTATATTTATAAGCTAGGAACATGCTTTATTATAAATTCACCTGAGTCCAGTTAAATGAGCATTCCTTATCATTTCTGACACTTTTTAGTTCTACAATTGGACTTCCCCCAGTGGGCATTCTACCACATGGCAGAGATGGAAAATACCTATTTCTGGTAACAAAATAGAGCTTTTCTATTAAGAACAAGGAAATCAGTATTATTTCTAGAAATAGAAATAAACCATACCATTTTTTTTTACTTCTCTGTAGAATTTCTCCTTGATTTTGACCCTGTTATCTTGCTGCAGTTTTAACGAAATAACATACAATTCCTTTCATTTCCTTTTCACTGGTATAAGCAATTGTAAATTAAAATTTATGCTTCGGCTGAATAAAAATTTTAGGCTAATATCTAGTATCACAGCAAACAGGGATAATTACTCCTTTTGCATTCTCCAGCCATCAGCTGAGTTTTCCACTCAGTTTCTACTTTGCAACTTTCTGACCTTACAGTTGCTCTTTATCCTCTCCAGATCCTCTTTCCTCAGAGGGAGAGCAAGGAAAGGAAAAAGTCTCCAAGTCTCTCTCAGCAGAAATTTTGGCTGTCTACTTGAGAGACTTCACTTCCCCACTGATCCTCCTATTCTTTTTAGCTTTTTCCTTTTCCCAGCAGCATTTCTTTCCTGTTTCTAAGTGCATATTTTTTAACCCTTCTTCATTAGCCAGCTATAGGCTTGCAAGGGTGCCATTCCCTGACAACAGGGAAATTTCTGTAGTAGTGGCTGGAGATGAAATACCAGAATGAAAATTATTAGCCTCCGACATACAGGTCAGTCCAAATGATTCCAGTCCCCCTGGAATTAAGGTTTATAAGTCTATTATTTTAACACAAATTATAAATAAGCCTCAATAAGCCTCAAGCTTTCATACTTTTCCTGATCCTTTGGGGGTTTTAGTCAGTTAATTAATTTAAATTAGGCCTAAAATGTGAAGTCAGGAGAAATTGTTAGGTAGTTCTTGGAACCCCTTTCCACAGGTCTGATAGTACAAATCTCTATTGTCCTATAATCACATGCAAACTATGCACAAAAGGAAAACTGCTTACTGGGTTTTACTAGGAGTGTGGTTAGCAAACTGAAGGAAGTTGTTGTCCCTGTCTGCCCAACACTGATGAGGACATGGCTGTAATACTGCTTCCAGTTTTGGACCTCCCAGTTCAAGAAGGATGTCAAGAAAATAGAGTATCCAGTTCTATAAGGGAAAAATCTAATAGATTTAGTTATCTGAAGGAGATTAACAAGAATGAAGGAACTAAGATCTTTTGTAGCAGCAGCTAGCAGAACAAATGATAAAGCTGCAGTTTAGGAGGTTTAAAATTGACATTCAGTAAAAATTTTTCAGCAAGATTACCCAGATAGGTAGTGACATCTCCCTCCTGAAGCTTCTCAAGCCTCAGCTAGAGAAAACTGTGACTGATCTGATCTACCATTGGCAGGAGTCCTTCTCCACATTGGAGGCTGAACCTTCAGCTGTTCTTTCTAAGCTACATTTATGTGATTGATTTATCTTTTCTTTGAAAATCTGATATCTGAGGGATTGCCTGATGGTATTCAAAGCAGGAGAGTAAAATATCAGGCATTAATGTAGTACTGCTCTAAATAGGTGATGTACAGCCACAAATATATCATAGTTTGTGGGAATACTTATAAATAATTGAAGACTGAAGTCTAGTTTTCTTTTTAGTAAAACTGTGTCCAAATACTAAATATTAAGTATCGAATTGAATCGCATTGAATACGAAAACTTGGCAATAGAGCTCTAGTGCTGTAATTATCACTCCTTCTTTAGCAATTCAGAATTGTAATGTTGTTACATGATATACATATGTAAAAGGATGAATTTTTCATGTGAAGTGTTTTCAATTAAGAAAGATAATTTATAAGCCAAATAAATCATAATTAATTTACAGTATTTGGTAGATGTCAGACCTTAAAAATTGGAAGCCAATTTTATCATTAATATTCAGGCTCAGTCTTCAATCCCCAGTCACTTACATTTACATATGTGAGCCAGAGAATAACAGAGTAGTTCTTATTTGAAAGCATCTGTAACACCAGGCCCTAATGGATATGGATAGGTAATAGCAAGAGAAGATACAAATTTTTAGCTTTTATAATGTCAACCTTTTACCATGATTTGGCACACAAAGAATACTACACAAAGCAACTGCAAATAGAAAAATGTGTCAATGTGTAGTAAAATTCCTATGTCAAAACAACATCAAAACATTCAAAGGAGACATTTATGATGTCAATGAAAGAACTACAATGCTACTAATTCACATTGCTTTTCTTTTTCTTACTTAATTGTTTATATGCTTTAAAGAAATACAGCTTTCTCAGATCAATGTTGCCACCTTGGAACAATTCAATTTCAGATACTGATAAACCCACCTACTGCCCCCAAACTGGCCAAATACATTTAATATATGTCTGTAGATCTTTTAAAAAAAATGAGGCTTAAGCCTGCAAAGTGCTACATGTGACACCTTATGTTATCTTCCAAAAGCAATAAGATCACACATAAGCAGATTATTTGAAATGAGTAGTTTATAGGAAGCTTGATAGTTAATGAATCATGAATTACAGCCTCCAGGAGGAGACCAGAATCAAATCACAGGAATTGAAATGTTCTTGTAATTTAATGCAATAAAATGTTTCATCCATTTTCACATCAAATCAAATATTTTCTGACAACACAGCAGAACACACACAAACTTTTTACATTTATTATAATTATCATTGTTTCATTTTTATTTCTATTCTTACAGTGCAGGGGGAGGGTAAAGGTTTTTACTTAAAATTAAATTAGGGTTTCCAAGCAGGAAGGGTTGAAAAAGTATAGCAGTAGGTAAAAGTGAAATGAGATCTCAAGCTAATTGCTAATACAGGTCTTCATACAATTGAAAACTATCTGAATTTAGAATAACTGAACATAATATGGAAGACTATGTTCTTTTGGAACAACAGCAGCCTTACTCAAGACAAAGATCTGTCAGAAATCTGGTGCTTGATTTTTTACTTTATGCCTGCAGTATTCCTGTAGCTGGTTTGTGCTATTAACCTCTTTCTAAAAGTTGATTAAAATTTAGGATCATGATTTGAAGAATGCCTACATATTAGACGAAGAATATTCTCTAGAGGTTCCAGAGGAATTGACTCAAGTTAAGAAACCCTAACTGATGCTAATACTGAATGCTTCAGTCATTCTGCTGCATCTAACTGTATTAACAAGATAATCAATTTCTAACAATTATTCTTCCAAATGTATTTTAAGCCTTTCAATTCCTGTGCATCAGTTCAGACTGACTATGGAAACTGAGGACTTTAAACCTCAGTTACAATCAGGAATGGATTTTTGTTTCTTCCCTCCAAATGTAGTTATTATATATTTGCTATAAACCCATGTAAACAAGAGAAGACATTAGCACATTTTGTGGTAGTCTTGTTAATAAAATTTGACTAATTATGTTCTGCCTGCCTGCCTTTCTTGAGCCATTTCAACTGAATGTCTTTTGTCCATACTGTGTGTCTTAAACATCAGTGACTTCCCCTGACAATTCTTCTCCTCTTTCCTCACCTCAATCAGACACATACAAAAGCAAAAAGCTGAGAGAATAAATAGTCTTGTACCATGTTCTGAAGGTCAACAGATACAGGATTTGTAAGCCCAGCTGAGAAAAAAATTCTGAAGTGAAGAGCTTTGGTAAAGTGTGCAACAGCACTTTAAATTGAACTTTGGCTCTATTTTAACGTATATAGAATGGGTTCTGTTAAACTACAGATTTCTGGAACAGAATGCTTTTTTTCCCCATAAGCAGCAGCATTAAGAGCCTTGATCTCACATCCATTCTTTTAGCAGTGCTGTCAGTACCTCTTCAAACTGGAACCCGAATGTTTTGAAAAGGCTTACTTACTGAGGTTACCATTTGGACATTTAAAAAAACAGTTCAAAAACTCATGGATATTTAAGCCATGTTCATTTCCACTGCAATTCTGCAATTTTTATTTTCTCTATCTCCAATTCTCCTTTTTCTCTTTACGGCAACAAAAATATATGTTGTACGTTATGTAATTTCAGCACTGAGGAGTTAGAATTTCGCTGTGATCTATAACAGTAGTTTCTGAAAGAGTCTCTTTGCTGCTTTGGTTAGAAGCATCTAAACTGCTTGAATTTGTAAAGATGCAGCTAAGTTAGCTAGCTATTTGCAAGTGTCAATATCAGGAAGGGAGGGAAAGAAAGAAAGCTCATGCCATAAATATTTCAAACAAACAAAACTAAATTGCTGCCTACATGAGGCAAAAGTAAATTATTTCAATTTTTAATGGGAAGCAAATGATATTATTGTTGTTTTCAGACATTGAATGTTGACAAAAAAAGACCCTGGTTTTACTTTACTTTTCTAACTAATCGCACCTGTGGTAGTAAAAGAATGGGAAGAACTCTAATAATATATTTTTGAAAAGTATGTTTTCATTCTTCAAAGCATTTAAATATACATCTTTTAAATTCCTACTATGAATAAGATCAAGGACAAGAAGTTGTGCACACATAATAGTTATATGAAATGCAAACACATTTACACACAAATTGTAGTAACATTGTATCTGAACATCTCCTGGATTTCATATTACTTTGACTGATTGAGATACTTAAGCTTGGTAGTCACCAGAACACATTGTATCTATAAACATAATCTTTAAGGTAGTATCAGAAACTCTCACTGGAAAAAATGTCTATTTTTTTAATAACTATGCAGTTCTTCCAATGACTTTCCTAGCTATTTGATTTAGGTTGGTGAGCTGAGTTTTGCAGAGGTACATGGACAGAGAAATTAGAGAATGTGCTTTCCACATAAAAATCATTAAAATGGCAAATAATGCTGGTGATGTGAATCTATCTTTCACTTACCTGAGGATAACCCCCAGAATCTTCTGTCTTGCTTTTTCTCTCCCTCCTTTTCTTCCCCTACCTTCTCTGTGCTAGTTCATATCTTTAGCTCTACAGATTTTGCCTTGCTTTCTGTTCTTTATTTCTAAGGCTACTCTTCCCATCAAATATCCTTTTTGCTGTACTCAGTCATCTTTTTCTTTAAATAGCTCACTGAACTGTAGCTATGTAGGAATTGATTGGGCCTACATCAATGGCTTGGTGCTCCACAGGGAACTGCTGAGGGCCAAGTTATCACTATGCTCCTGCACAGCTGGTTCCTGTTAAGTTGAGTCTGAGATGCTGTATAGGTAACATTAGGGTAGGTAAGCAATAAGCAGTGCTATGAGACCTTTGCCTTTTACAGCTTTTCACAGTGTAAGGGAAACATGAGATTAAAATAAATATATAAACAAAACAAGAAAAAGCACTAGTGTTGCTCACCTACTAGTAAGGATCCTGAATATCATTGCATTATTGAGTGTGCCACTTTGCATCTTAAGGTCTCAAGGCTACCAGCAGGACCACAGTACATGCTGCAGCTTGGCTCTAGGAGCAGCTTGAACCGAGGCTGCCTGTGCTGAGACATCCATGTAGCTGAAAAATTAGTGTGTGATGGAGTACTCTCACCCATGCCTCCCAAATGCAGACATTATTGCCGCTCTTTTGTGTAGGCAATCATACCAGCATACAGCTCCAGCAAAAGAACTTAGTGATTCTATTGGATTCCTGAGGAAAATCCAAGCCTTTTACAGGTGGATACTACTTTCTAGTTTTTATAGAAGGATGAAACTGAGAAATAAAAATAGCATCATGCCTGTCTCTCCGTGGTTTTCAATATCTAATCAAAAAGAGGGCCTGGAACGCTAAATCTAGATTTCAATCCATACAGCACCAAATTTCTGGTTTGTTGGACATACCATTTCAGTTTAAGCAATAAAATAAATATAAGTAGATTCAGACACCCCCAAAGGTTTCATTAGCTCTGTGTACAGAAATGATGTTGACTGAGCTACAAAAATGAGTGAAAAAATAGGAAACTTACTTAAATGTTAGTAACTAAGCCATTTGATAAACAAACATGCAGTTTTGGAGATGTCTGGAAAACTAAACTTTAAAACTGCCAAGACAGTGTTCAGCTGAATGGAATAGCACCAAGATGGAAAACTAAATGAACAAAAAATCAACTGTATGTCCACATAACTGAGTATGTCATGTACAAGTTGTATATCATATGCTGAGAAAGCTCTAAATTATTTCTTTCTGCTGCTGCTTAAACTGTTCTAAAATCATGACAATTGAAGGAAAAAAGGAATAATAGGAAGCCAATATAGCTGTGTTATTTGTAGTAATCAAACCCTCTGATTACATTATTGTTGGGACTTCGTTTCTTAATGAGGATAATTTTTAAAACTAGGAAAAATGATGAATAGGACAGACAGACTTGTTTTACAAGAGTTTTTTCATTATGGCATAATACAGGGAGGTAGGAAGAGAGTCAAGAATGAAGATTATTGTCTGCAAAAAGCTCATAGGATTTCTGGTTGCAGAAAATACCATTACTATCTTAAAAATATTCAGTCTTGAAATGGAAGAAAAATGATTTAATAATATGGTTGAAATTGCTTTCAAAAACATTACTACCATGATGGACTGTTTAAATAAAACACTGAGCAGGAATGAAATGAAGAGTAATACTTGGCAAGAATCTGTTTTTTGAGAATGGAGGTTTATCATCATTTCTAAATTGCATGTGGAAGATGAACCCTTCTTCAGAAGAAGCCATTTTTGGGCAAGGTTCTTCTCTGGGGAATAAGGTTCAAGGTTCAGCTCTGGAGAACAAGCTGCTGCTTTGGCTAATCCTAGTGGCTTATTCAAAGGGAATTTTGAATTTGCTGTTACTTCTCTTTCTTTGTTCCTTCTGAGTATGATGCTTGCTCATGTGGAGCTCAACAGTTACTCCTTTCCTTATCTTCGGCTTTACTAATACTACTTGAGCTCTGAAGAGATGTAGGCAAGACAATGGAGAGGGAACATTCAGAGACCAAGTGAGTCATCACGCTTGGAGACATGAAACTCAATAAACATGGGAGTTTTTCCACATGATTTGCATTGATGTAGGGACAGAAATGGGCTCATTTTATTTATAGAGGTAACTCTTGATAGACATATTTCAAGAATAATTTCTGATTTTTTTTCTTCACCTGAAACAAATCAAAAAAAAGGGGGAGGGATGGAAAAGAAGGTTGGGGAGTTCCAGGAAATAGTCTGATTTTTCTTTAGAAATGCTCCCATATGTTTGCATTTTCTTGCTTTGTAAAATGCAATTGTCCATGTAAAACAACTTGTTATGAACATATGGCAGTGGAAAGACAGAAAACCCACCAGAATAATTCTCTATATTACCAAGGGGATTGTTTGAAACAACATAATGGCTAACATGTAATAAGACAAGAAGAAAATGAGAGAACTCTGACAGACCTGGAAAACTCATCATGCTGTTTGTGCAGAATCACTAACTAAGTCACTAGTTTACAAAAAAAAAAGTCTCTAGATTTAAGTTAAGGTAAAAAAAAAAAAGTGTGATTATCTTGGGCCATTAGAACACTCTCTTATATAATCAAATGCCTTAAAAAATAGACTTATAAAATTGAGCTCAGCTGTGTAATTCTCTCTTTACTTTCCTACTCATTCTATCTGTGAAGTGAAATTCATTAGCTTAAAATTCAGATAAGCAAAGGAAATAGCAGCTAACAGTTTTACTCCATATTTTTGGCTCACTAAGTACGAATGTGTGGAGAGCTATGAGGTTCTTCAGTGAAAAGCTTCGCCTCTTGCTTTAACTTTTTCTTTTGAATATCTGAACCAATATGGTGAATGTTCTCAGGTTTCATTTGGTAAGTTTGGTGTGGAACAATTTCTGGAAGAGATTAATGACAAATAAGGTGGAGGAAGTAGCATGCTAAACTGCCAGAGTTGTTTGGTAGCTGTTCAGATGTCAAAGTCCTAAGAGCATGCACAAGGACATTTATGTCTGCTGAATCACAGGACCTCAGCTGACGGGTAAATACCTGTTTGGTTGTCATATTTCTTTTGAATTGGATCATGTGCCAACATGATGTATTGGAGATGGAAATTTCTATGATCTGTAGAGTCATAAAAATCTCCTGTGAGAAGCAGAGGCCAGACCTTGAGAAAGAAGATGTTTGTCTGCCTAGACTGAGCGATAAGGAGCAGGGATGCAGCTGCTCAGCCCGGTTCACAGGCAGCCCCCACCCCGGAAACCTGTTGAAGCCGGCCGCTCGGCCAGGCTTGTAGCCAACTTAACCACAGATGTCCTCCAAACTAGCTTTGGAGGCCAAACACCCGGAAATGAGGAAGAGGAGGAGGAAGGCAGGACCCTCGAATTGAGGGCTGGGACCCCCGACTGGTATGCGCGCCTGCGCACCCAGGGGGAAGAGTTGTGCAACTAGAGGCGGAGTTTGTCTGCCCCCCCGGGCTGCCTCCTGGGTCATACTGACCCTATGTGCCAGGATGCACTGGGCATAGGGAGGACAGTGAGGAGAGAGCGGGGGAGAAAAGAAACTCCTAACTCTGAGGCCTATGCTGTCTGCACGGGAGCCAGTCAGCGATTCTCTCTCTGATCTGCCAGCTCGAGAGGATGTTCGGGTCCAGTATCCCACCGGCAGGTATCACCTCGTGAGTAGTTATCCATACTTTGCTTCTTTTATGTGCTTTCACCTGAATAAATGCTCGATGTAGTCACCTCGTTCTGGCGTGATTATTGCTGAATCACGAGCCCATCCAGAACACATGATCAAATATGCATACAGAGATACAGACCTCAAGGATTATCATTGTTATCTGTGGGGCACGGTAGAAGTAGGTAAAAGGTCACTGGGTTACTCCCAGGCGAGTTAGCCACGCAGAACCAGCCAGGGAGATAAGGGAACCTGAGAAACAGGCACAGCTCCTGGATGCAGCAGCCTCTAATTGGCTACCTTAAGGCCACTAACAGGACTGGACCCAGATAACGATAGAGTCAAGGGATTGGCTGATGGCGGGGAAAGGGAGCGCGCGGACAGCACAGGGACAATGTATGCTTGGGGGCTATATAAACGCTTGTAAGCTACAATAAAATTGCTTCTGGTTCTTAACCTTGAGCCCCTGCTCTTCAATGCATCCACAGTTATCAAGGATAATCATTATTATTAAGGATAATAAGCTGCAGTTAAACAGGCATGCACAAGTTTCAGACAGGAACATTTTTTATGTACTTGTGCTAGAGAATTTTTATTTCCTTGCCTGCCAAAGATAACTGCCCTGGTTTGCTGCATGTATTGTAGAAATGAACTTGATTGCCTTCAGTAATTCCTGTTTATATTGGCACTGTTCATAAGATGCATCAGACACTGGTAGGATTTGAACACTCTCTCTTGTCATTAAATTCAATGAGAAATGAAGATAGTGCACACTTCTAAAAAGGAGCACTGCAATTCATTGACTAAGGCTCTTGACTCATGGGAATATATAAAAATAAAAACAACTTTGTTATTATTTGAATGCAATCTTTGGCTAGTGACCATTTAACCAATGGAGGAATGCTATTCTTTCAATTCACTGCTGTTGAATTTAGGATCTGTCTTACTGCATGTGAATGAGTATTAAAGTGTTTTAGTTTGTAACATTGGAATAGACTTTCACTACAATTAAAGCTGTTAAAACTCATATACTGTAGATCAATGAAAAGGTATAATTTGAAAGTGATAGTAAAGGTAAAAAGATTTTTTCCATTTCTCTTAGTGGTAAGCAGGCTTCAGACTGAGAAGGACTCTGTAAGCAGGTTTGAAGAGCTCTTGGCTCCTAGGAGAGTGCTGACCATTAGGTCAGTTCTTGCCAAGAATTAGTCACAGTCCCCAAAAAGGAGTGAGCCTGCATCTGACAGGGAAAAGTCACCATATGAGACACACTTTTCTCTGCCTATTGGTTTTCATTTGCTTCTTTCTTTCTCTCGCTTCTTTTTCTTTTTCCTATGTGTGCACGTGTGAGTTCCTGGCAGCTACTCTCCAGGATCATTCCTAGTGAACCTGATTCTGAGTGGTCACAGGACTTGTTTTAGTAAACCTGTGGGATAGGAGGACACAAACCCTACAATATTTTATCTTCTGAGAATGGTGTCCTGGTAAAAAAAGTCTTGACATTTTCACAGGACAAAACTGTAATATTTCTTTATCTGCAGAAAGAACTTTAAGGGAATTTTCACTGGCACACAAAATAAGCCAATGCCACAAGAGTTTCTAGGGCATGTCTCTGTGTAACTTGCTAACAGTCTTTATTATGAAGTGCAAAGTGTAAAAGCCCTCTCCTTTCATTAGGAGCTCATACTATGACCAACATAGCAGGACACAGAGGTACGATAGAGCAAGCGCTCTCAATCCACTTCAGCTGATTTAAGAAGTTTCTATACCCCAGGTCCTCATAGCTAAGATGTAACAATTGACTTAGTGAGTACTTGCAGTCTGTTTCGGCTCAAAATATAATACAAAATATAACCGAAATCATAAGTTAATTAGGAGCAGAATCAACCTTAAAGATAGATATTTAAATATACATATTTTAGAATGGATGAAAAGCTAAACAGAATATTTTATATTTTCCAGCTTTTTGTAAGTTGGATAATAAATTTATCTCGTTTTCTCTCTACAAACTGAAAGTTCTGACTTAGAACAGTTGAAAAAGGTTTAGAATCGAATCTATAAAGCAATGAGTTGCTTTTTCCCTCTGACAACCTGACTAAAGACTTTATAGAAACAATGGTAGCTTTATTTTTATTGTCTTTTGCAAATACATTTTTTTACTGAGTCAAAATCTGAAATTTCAGTAAGCTTATGAAGATGACTATGCTGTGTTCTCACTTCCAGTTTCATACAGCATACTGCAGTTTCCTACCATAAAGTCATCCATGATATGAATCTTCTTTGAAAAGAAAAGTATTAGTCTACAGGGATTACAATTCTTGTAACTGTCAAGAAGTTTTAAATGTTTCTTAGATGAAAGCAGATGTTAACTCACACTTGAGGATTTTTTTTGATGGATTAAAAATATGTATTTTTACCATTTTCTGGGAAAAAAAAATGTGCGTGTGTGTGTCTAGTTTATGTTCCATGCTCTCATTAAGAAATCACAGGCTAAAAATTGCAAAGCCTGTAAGAAGTTTAGGTTTTACAAAAGGATTAGAATATTCAAATAAAAAACTTTGAATCTTGAAACACTGTGAACGTATTTTTGATGCATTGTTCATAACAGAGAATAGTGAATTGCATCAATAACTTTCCCCCTACCTGTCATCATAAAGCTCTTGTTAAATTCAACTGCTGTATTCCCAAAGAAACCCCAAAATGTAAGTGTCTAACAACATTTTGTGTGAAATTTCTGAACTAATTGCTTTTGAAATTTCAGGCCAAATCAATAATAAAAAATAAGCCATAACTTGAACCAGATTCACCTCTACATAAGATTTCCTATGAGTCTTGGACAATACAGTTTCTTTCTTCTTCAGTCACTTGTATGAAAAATGTAGGCAAGGCTACTCCCTTACTTATGGGTGCTGGCAGGATAAAGCTACTAGTGTCAAGTATTGCAGTCAGCCTGGGGTCGGTGACAGGCAGTGTCTCCTCGGCAGACGGGGGAGCTGAGCAGGAGAGGCGGGAGCTGCAGCCACGCGGCCAGCGCGTGACCAGGCGGCTCATTGGGCGGCCTCGGCCTCGGTGTGGTCGGCACGGGATCACCTGCCTGATTGGCTGGGCTCCGCATGCTGCCCGGGCAGGGCAGGGGCTGCTCCAGGATCGGAAACTATATAAGTTGTGTTAATCCTAAATAAAGGTCTGTGGCTCACCATCACAGAGACCCTGCTCCTTAATATGCCCGCATAAAGTGCTTGAGTATTAGTGTCACCTATACCAAGGATTCACCTGTAGGAATGAAGGCTGGATAAATGGGTGGATAGCTACATTACAGAGAAATAGAAAATAATGCAGTATACAGTGTGTATGCAGGTAGGTGTCATGTGGGTACTGGTAGACAAGATTATTAGATGTTGAAACTGTGATGCAGGAAGATTTCAACATCAGTGAAGGAATGGCATCTGTGAAGACAACTGAGAATGCTTCTTGATCATTAAGAGCTATTTGCAAAGGATCACAGGGACATAATATTTTGGGGGAGTTCCATGTCAACAATAGTGCTACAGCACATCAATTGCAGAGTATTTTTCTTCTTCAAAGGATTTTATAAGGGTTAGCTAATTCTTCCAGTATCCTCAGGGCTTCAAACCAGGAAATGGGTGATCTGGATTTGAGTGGGCTCAGATAGAAGAGAGTTATTTTCTAAGCAGTAGGTTACATTAAAAAGGCAGGTAGAGAATCATCAAGTTTTTAAGTTACATTACCCTTGATCCTTTTTTTTTTAAGAAGAAAAAGTTGTAGGATCTAATTTCTACAAGGATTAGAGACTTCTCCCTACAGCCTTGAGATGGCTCCCTGCAGGCCTGAATCAAGTAGATAAAACAGATAACAAAGTTTCCTTGGATCTTGTAGTCAGGGACATAAAGTCCCAGAGAGCAATGGGATTTAAGATACACTCCCATCACCAGAGTTTTCTTTTTAGCTATTTCTAAGCAACTTGATGCAATTTTTCGGATTCAACTCTGAGAAGGTATCCTGCACATCTACACCCATATTGCTCACAGAGCCTATGTCTTCATTATAGGGGAAATGCTTTATGAAGTTAAATATCATGACTTGCAACACAGTGGGTTTCCAAATAAAAGGTTCAATATCAGAGCTGGGCTAGTGATCTAGATTATTAATTTCATTCATCTTGCTGTCTTCTACCTTAGATTATAGGTAGATCAGGAGGAACTTTTATGTTCTGTGATTGTAACACCTATGTTCTAGCAGCCTATTGCCTGTTTTGTTACTACAGCTGCTATTAGTAATACAACTATTTCTAGAACTACTATTACTACTATCAGTACTAAATATGACAAATAATGTTGACTGAAAATCTACTCATAAATATGCATACCTTAAATATGTATCCCTCATAAATATGTATCCCTCATAAATATGAGATCCAGTCATAAATATGTATCTCTTTCCTCAGTATCTAAATCAGAGCCTGTATCAGAAGCAAGTTGCATGCTGTCATAAGAGGAAGGAAACTACAGTATAGTAATTGATAGCTAGTCTATATAACTACAGTTATTTTGCATTACCTTTAACACACCTATCAGTATATTTGCTTTACTGAATCTATTTTTCACAGTGGCAGCAATGACTAGATTGTTTAACAGTGTACTGGTCTGGCCCTGACTTGAACTGAGGCTCTTCTATTACAGTTAGACTGTACACTGTTGCTGATATAAAATAGAAATTTTACATGATAATTACAGGGTCCAAATTTTGGTCTTTAGATGGTCAAGGCTCAGTCAAGTCTAATGCATCGAGTCTAAATCTCAAAAATTGGCTTCTGTATTGTACATGCAAGTAGGCAAGATATCAATATATGTATTTAAAGTGCAGTGCTATTGCTATCTTCTATCCATATAGCTTTATTCTATTGTAGCTATGGCTATCTTCTATTCTGTAACAGGAAAATCCAGAAAAAAACTTGGCACTAATCTATGTGGGAAGCTCTTGTGCTGACTGGGGCCACTCACACCAAAGTCCCTGCTGTCAGGCACATTTTCTAGATGAAGCCTAAGCCTAGATCTCTGTTATGTGCCTTGCTGTGGCATTCTCTTGCATTTTGGTAGCTGGAGTGTCTGAACTCAATTACCAATAAAGTTAAAGGGAACTGAAAGCCCTGCAAATATCCAGCCACCTTATTTAGATACATAAAGCTATGTTTAAATGCTTTAAGTACCTGATTAAGAAACCATTGATAAAAACTGAAGAAAATTAAGATTTTTTTCATTGTTTCATATTAGGTGAATGTCGCAGTCGTGGCGGCCAAAAACACAAACAACTGGGGTAGATGCAACGCAAACTACGCTTTATTGTTTTTTAGGTACATTATTTATACCCCGCTCTCCTCGTCGTGGCTGCTGCTTATTGGTGAGGACTACAAAGGACAGTAGCTAGTAACAGATTTATGATTGGATGATTCTTAGCTTGGCCAGTTTCTACTCCGTGGCCAAACCTCCTTAAACTTGTTAACAACTGTCTGCTGTCTTGGTGTGAACTCCGTATCTCACAGATACATTCTAATCTTCTCAAGGTTAACATTCTCTGCTAAGGGAGCCAGGGATTTCACAGACCAGCTGCAATCCCTGACAATTCCCCCTTTTTGTATTTGTGCTACAAAAATGGCACTAACGGTTTACTGCAGGGCCCTTTGCAGCAAACCGATCAAACAAGGTACCATTAATAACACAATTACAATAATTACTTCTTTCTTTACTTCTTTACTTCTTCACTTCTTCACTTCTTCACTTCTTTACTACTTCTTCACTTCTTCAAACCACCCAGACAAACCCCAGTTGCCAAACAACTTATTTAACTACTTCCATCCATCATCCACTTGCAACTTGCATACTCTGTCAGTTAGAGCAACTGTAGTCTTTACCCTCACCCCGAGTCTGGATCTCTGATCTCATTGATCCATTGTCAGCATATTAGGCAGCAGTTGAAGCCCTGAAAGAGGATTTCGAGGATCACTGGTAGCCAGGCATAAGGTGCTTTGATTGATTGATGGTGTTGGCTAAGGTTACCCAGATGTTGCTGCCAGTTGTTCAGGGAGGGGCTGGACACCAATCTCCTCCTCCATAACCTCCGAGGATGAGGAGGGCAGCAACTGCAACGCAGGTCGCACACACCGTGCTGGAACCCATCGCGGTCCACTTTCTGTGGAGACACAAGCATATCCCCTCCCCCAAGTTATGAGCTCATGTGGCCCAGACCATTGGCCAGTAACCAGATCACGAACTTGCACCAGTACCCGCTGTGGTACCTTTTCTGTTGTAGTCAAAGAGGAAAAATGCGAAGAAATGGGTGACAGAATAGAGTTGTTAGGGAAGGAAAGTTAAGCACATATACAGCTTTATCTAGTCTTGCCTGTGGGGACTCCCCCTGCTTTCCCCCTTTTTGTTTTTGCACGAGGCGCTTCAGAGTGCCATGTAAACGTTCAACAATGGCTTGGCCTGCAGGGGAATGGGGAATCCCAGTGATGTGCTGAACACCCCATTGATTTAGAAAACTCTGCACCTGCTGGCTCAGAATGGTTTATAGGTAATACAGTAAAAGCAAATTTTTCCCTATCCTCGGGTGCTAATGGAATGGTAAAGAAACAGTCCTTCAGGTCTATTACCACAATATCCCAGTCCATAGGGATCATTGAGGGTGCAGGAAGACCGGGCTGTAAAGCTCCCATGGTGGCCATGGCAGCATTTACCTGTCGTAGGTCATGTAAAAGTCGCCATTTGCCAGATTTCTTCTTAATTACAAATACAGGGGTATTCCAAGGACTGTGAGAGGGTTCAATGTGCCCAGTCACAAGCTGTTCTGACACCAATTCTTGCAGGGCTTGCAACTTTTCCTCTGCTAGGGGCCACTGATCCACCCACACAGGCCTGTCAGTTAACCAGGTTAAAGCAAGTGTGGGTTGATGAACACCCTGCAACACAGTGGCCCCTGTCAAAAAATCCGTCGTAATCCTAACGCCCCATTGTCCTAAACAATCTCTTCCCCACAAGTTCAGGGGTGCAGAGGTTATGTATGGTTTGATCGTTGCTATTTGCCCTTCAGGATTGGTGATCAGCACAGGTACAAGAGACATGCCCCCTTGAGTGGATCCCCCCAGCCCTACTACACCCATCCCAGTGTTCACAATGGGCCAAGACGACGGCCAGGAATGTTGAGAGATAATAGTCACATCAGTCCCAGTGTTCACAATGGGCCAAGACGACGGCCAGGAATGTTGAGAGATAATAGTCACATCAGTCCCAGTGTCCAACAAACCCGTAATCTTCAACGTTGATGGTGAATAGCCTTTGTTGGAGATGGTACACGTCATTTGCGGCCTCTGCGCTGATACAGTTTGTGACCGGAAAACTTGAGGTGGACCTGTAGAACCGAAGCCTCCTTCTCGTCGTTCCTTAAGTTCTGTGCGAGGAACACAACTCAAAAAAGGCACAAGTTGAGCAACACGGGTACCTTTAGGAATGGTTACTGGGGGATAGGGAGTAGACATCATAGCACAAATTTGCCCAGTATAATCCGAATCAATAACACCTACATGAACAATTAATCCACTTAAAATACTGCTAGACCGTCCAATTAATAATGCACTGAGTCCTTGACCTATAGGCCCCTTTGCATCCAGAGGCACTTTAACAATATCCGTAGTTGACAGAGTTACTGTGTCGGCGGTGGATACATCCATGCCTGCTGATCCACGGGTTTTCCCTGTGAGATGGTCACAGAGGGATAAGCCGTCGGAGGTGCTCTCATGTATGGAATCGCTGTGTGAGGTACTTGTGTCCCGGCGCGCCTCCTCGCGCTTGCTTCCTCGTTTCCCGTCAAAGAATAGCCTTTAATATGGAATTTAGATCGACAGTGTCTGGCAAAATGCCCTATCCTGCCACATTGATTACAAGCATTGTCCACAGGCTTGGCAAAATGCCCTGCCGCTTTGCCTTTTCGCTTAGCGGCTGCACTCTGAAACGGGCAAGCAGCCTTGATATGCCCCTCCTGACCGCACCCAAAGCACTTGGGATTGGGACGAAGAGCTGCAGCTAGAGCAGTCATTTTATGTGTTATTGTTCCCACTCTTGAGCAAGCTGTTATCATATCAGGAATAGTTGGATTCCCTGGCATTGCTTCAATTATTTTCTGACAATCTTCGTTAGCATTATCTTTAGCTAGCTGAGTGCACAGTCTCTGTCTCAAATCATCGTCCTCTACTTGTTTTTCTAATGATGTAGCAATCCATTCAACAAATTGCAAGAATGGCTCTTTAACCCCTTGCTTGATTGTTGTATATCTAGGACGGGGCGAGGCCAGCTCCATAGTTCGTGTCAGAGCTGACATACCTAAACGTTGTGCCTGTGCAAGAATACTAGGGTCCCACTGAGCCTGAAGATCAGGGTTAGCAAAAAGACCCGTTCCCATCAAAGCGTCAACGCCAACTCCCTGCCACAGATCTCCTTGCGGCAATCGCATGTTGTCTAGTGCAGCCCGCTCAGCTAATCTCCTCCAGTGTTCCATAAACACTTGATTCTCTACAGGCTGGAACAGAATCTGAGCAAGATGGGTTATATCATACGGGGCTAAAAGATCCGCATTAATAATTCGGATCAGCCGCATTACCTCTGAAGAGTTAATACCATATTTTGATGTACATGTCTGCAGGTCTTGCACTACTTTCCAGGCAATCGTGCTATGTTCATCCCTTCTTCCCGAGTTAGGGGCCGCCTTAAACACAGGAAAAGCTTCCAAACCACAGCCGACAACTTGAGTGGAGGCCTCTGAGGGGTAACTGATCTTATCCAACAAATCCCATTGCCCCATTTCGGCTGCCTTTTTTCTAACCTGATCCCAGAATTTGCCAGGCTGCCGCGGCAACACAGTCACCGTGACGGGGGGGAGAGTCCAGGGTTCAGCTGCTAATCTCAAGGTCCAACACTGAGAACTCCCTATAGTCTCTTTCACAGAAGGACGAACAGCAGAAACCGCCTCCTCCTCCTCCTCATCCGAGGAGTCATGGGGGAGGGGGGGTGGGAAACGTTTTTTACTGCGGATTTCTTCATCATTTTCCTTCTCCCCCTCTCCAGGAGGAGCAGAGGGAAGCACAGGTTTATTTAAAGCGTTCCATTCGGCCAACTGTTGCGCAGGTGTCTTATAGAGGGGGGGCAAAAACTCACTGGGGGACTTCCCCCGTCGCCGCATCTTAACCAGCTCATCAGGCGAGGGGTACTTACGACTCAAGTTGGTTTCATGTTTCAACGACCCAGAGGCGCCCGTGGAGCACTGCAAAGCGTCCATTTGCTCCGTAACAGACTCTATAGGAGAAGGATGCTTCTCCTGGTCCTCTCTGTCTTCCCCTAATAGAGGGGTACTTTCCAGCATCACAGGAATGCTCTCCTGGTTGTGCTCCGCTGCCCAATCCTCCAAAGTGTCCTGCAGCAGTTGCCAAGTAGTAGGTAAACCCTCTACCTCTTTAGAGCCTCTAGAAAGGGCATTCCACAGCTTATCACCGACCTTCTGCCAAGCGCTCACACTAAATGCAACGGCTGAAGTGGCTTCAAACCCCTGTCCTCGGCACCAGAGCAACAGGCGGCGTAACTCATAGTCAGTAACTTTAATACCTCTCTGAGCAAGTAAGGTCTTCCATGTAGATAAAACTAGGGCTTCCTGCTTTGTCAGGTTTTGCCCCATATCTGTGTATTTCCGCTCTCTGCAGCACACCTTCGAGAAGTGACAGTCCCGCTTGCACCTTCAAGAGGTGACAGTCCCACTCGCACCTTCAAGAGATGTCAATCCCGTTCCCGGCGGCTCACCTTCACAAGGAGTCAAATCACAGGTCCGGACCACGCAGCTTCCCTGCTGCTCTCAAGTTCCGCCGGGCTCCGCCACCACCGCCAGTCGCCAGGCGGTCCACTTCTTATTATCACGTCGGGGTCACCAGTTGTCGCAGTCGTGGCGGCCAAAAACACAAACAACTGGGGTAGATGCAACGCAAACTACGCTTTATTGTTTTTTAGGTACATTATTTATACCCCGCTCTCCTCGTCGTGGCTGCTGCTTATTGGTGAGGACTACAAAGGACAGTAGCTAGTAACAGATTTATGATTGGATGATTCTTAGCTTGGCCAGTTTCTGCTCCGTGGCCAAACCTCCTTAAACTTGTTAACAACTGTCTACTGTCTTGGTGTGAACTCCCTATCTCACAGATACATTCTAATCTTCTCAAGGTTAACATTCTCTGCTAAGGGAGCCAGGGATTTCACAGACCAGCTGCAATCCCTGACAGGTGAAAGCCTGTGAAATTCAATAAAATCAAAAGGTACTGACCTATTTCAAATTAAAATCTTTTGAGAGGCCAAAGCATTATTTTTACTTATGCTAGATAAAGAGTCCATTAATGTAGAGAAATGCTGTGCTGAGGATCTGCACCACCTGCGCCTTGCTGATAATGTACAGGGGAGTGTTAGCGAATTGTCCTTGGCCGGCGGGGAATGAGGAGCTAGCCGTTTCAGGTAAACAACTTTGCAGAGCTGGGAAAGAGCCTATGCGGTCGGGACCTAGCAACCCTCCTAGCAACCAATCATAACTAGCCTGGAAATCCCTCAGATGCTTGTAGTTAAAAATATACGCGCACTTCGGCTAATAAATGGAGCAAGACCTAACCTCATATTGAGTCCGTGTCTTGTAATCCGGCTCAGCTCCCAGAAGGCCTGTGCAGTTGTCCTGCGCTGGTTCCAACATCTGGCGCCCGAACAGGGACCCAACGGCAGGGACGTCGGGACCTGACGGCAGGAAGGTGCTGCGGCGGGCGGAAGATCCTGGGTCACCACGGCTTGACGGAGGATCGGGGAATATCCTGGGTCGCTACAGCTTGACGGAGGATCGAGGAGCTGGGAAGCGGCGTCCGGTGTGAGGTACCCACACGGCCGGGACCGGGTGCTGGGCACGGGGTCCAGGGGCGGGGGCCATTGAGTTGCCGGGGTCCCTCCGCGAAGACCGCCTTAACCATGGACTGGGAGGCGGCAACACAGCTGCTATTGCATATTCTCGCCAAGCGAGAGACAGCTGTGAGTACGAAGAAACTCTATGAGTTGTTACGATGGGCACAAGAGAAGGGACATCTGCAAACTCTGGAAATTATGATTAGTGCCACCGAGTGGCAGGAGATAGGGGACTCTCTCTGCGATGCCACCATCGGGGGTAGTAAAACGGCTGAGGACTTGGGTTGTACGTGGCGAGAAGTAATGATAGCGAAGGTCCTCCTCACTCCCGCGCAATATCTGTTATGAGAACGGGAGTGGGAGAAACAAATCCAAAAGGTGGTGAACGCACATAACATCTCAGGAGATCCGTTGTGCGGTATGACTGTGCAGATGCTGATGGGACGGGGTCTCTATGGGGACCCCGCCACACAGCTAACCTACTCGATGCTCATGTATAATGCTTCGCGGAAGCAGGCGCTGTTTTTAGTGCTGTCAGAACGAAAGGCCCCATCATTTACGATGGTGAAGCAGGGATTGCAGAAGTCCTACGGAAATTTGGTGAATAGGCTCGTGCAATCCCTGGAGCAAGCTACTGAAGAACAGACCCTCTGCAAGCTTTTGATCTGGTGCAGAGAGAATGGGTTCAAAGCCGAGGCCCACCTAGTATTCAAATCCGATGTGAAAGCCAAAAGCAAAGTGGCCGTCGGAGTCATGTCCGCCTTTGTGAGCACTTCAGGACCGGGACCGCCACGCCACCGACAACGGCTGGTGTTTGGAGATCCATCGCCAAACCCCCCGCCCGTGCCTGCCCCGGTGCCTGCACCTGCGGTGCCTACACCATCTGTGCCCCCGCTTCCGGACCCCCCCCCATCGTGCCTGAAGAACGGCCTGGCTGGGTCCAGGACTTGTTAGATCACCTCAAAAAAAAAAAAAAGAAGGGGCGAATAAAGTGCGAATGAGATCAAGGAGACTTATGTTGCTGAAGGCTTGATGAAAGCCAGGAGGGAGGTGCAGAGGAATTTGATTCATCTTTTAAAAGTGGGGGTTGTAGAACTGTAATGCTTTAAGTGAGGACGGAAACCGTTATTAGGGCTATTGTTTCTATTTGCTATGTTCATCTCTATTATGTGTTGTGTCCTTTGTATATTGATGCTGACACGAGGTATGGTTGAAAGCTGGAAATTTGTATGATCCGTAGAGTCATAAAACTGTTGTGCGAAATAGAATCCAAGATCTTAAGAAAGAAGATGCTTGCCTGCCCAGGCTGAGAGATAAGGAGCACGGAGGCGGCTGCTTAGCCAGGCTCACAGCCGACCTCCTCAGAAAAGCAGTTGAAGGTGGCTGCTCGACCGGGCTTGTAGCCAACTTAACTGCAAACATCCTCTAAATTAATTTGAAGGTCAAACACCCGAGAGGGAGGGAGATGAGAAAGGCAGGACCCTCAGACTGATGGCTGGGACCACTTACTGGTATGCGCACCTGCGCACCCAGGAGGGAAGGTTATGTGACTGAAGGCGGAGTTTGTCCGCCCCTCGGTCTGCCTGCTGGCACGTACTGGCCCTACGTGGCAGGATGCACCGGGCTTAAACAGACAGTACAGAGAGATGGGGGGTGAGACTCCTAACACTGAGACCCACGTTGTCTCTGCGGGGACGCCCGCCGAGTTAGGAGCCTGTCAGCAACCCTCCAATCTGCCAAATCGAGAGAATGTTCAGTCTCAGTGTCCTGCCGATAACCAGTGGAACTCACTAGTGGAGTGCACAGCTACGTGAGGTCGTGCCGCTGGATAGAAATTGTGTTTGTGCTGTTTGTGTGTTTGGTCTTCAGATCTTTATTGTGTAATATATATCAGCAGAGAGGGCTGAATAAGCACAACAAGAAAGTCCAGAATTTGAAAACGGGAAAGCCAGGAATAACTCAGACTACGGCGTCCCCCCCTACCTCCCCCGCCCACCCCCCCCACCGATGGAGGACTGGGAGCCGTACTCTGACTTATATCCTTGGACAGAGCTTAGGGGAATACTTAATAATTGATTTAAAAGATTGTTTTTTCACCATACCATTGCATCCTGAGGACCATGACATAGTGGAACATATGAACCAAACGCTGAAATGCCAGCTACGAAAAACGAAAAATTGGCAAGAGCAGTATACGTTTTAAATTTTTGAGGTTGCACTAGGGTAGCCTGGTCCCTCGGATGGTCAAGCATAGGGCTGGGCTAAAGGGGGCCCTGACAGAAGTAAAAACGGGTCCGTGTAAGGTGATGCTGAGAGCCTGGAACACGGGAAAATGGACGGGAGCCTTGGACTAGATAACCTGGGGGAAAGGGTATGCTTGTGTCATTACAGATACTAGAACCTATGGGTGCGCTACAGCCAGGGATTCCATCCCCTGCCATGTTACCTCAGGGGTGGGATCTATTGATTGTGGATTTAAAAGACTGTTTCTATACCATTCCCTTACATCCGGAGGATTCCTCGAGGTTCGCCTTCACGCTACCTTCGGTGAACCGTGCAGAACCGGCACAGCGTTTCCAGTGGATCATCCTGCCTCAAGGTATGCGAAATGTGTCAGATGTTTGTCGCTGCTACCTTACAGCCTCTCCGACAACGATGGCCTGATACCATCATCTACCACTATATGGACGACATCCTGTTTGCCCGAAAAACTCGATTCACGACAGAGGATGAGGAAGCGCTTGCCAACACATTCAGCAGCTCCAGTCTGGTCATCGCTCCGGAAAAGGTACAGCATACTAGCCCATGGAAATACCTTGGCTGGGTTATTACAGAATCCACAGTCGCTCCTCAAAAGGTTACCTTACATGTGAATCTACGTACATTAACTGATGTGCAGACCCTAATGGGAGATCTACAATGGGTGCGTTCATTGCTGGGTATTTCTAATGAGGACCTTGAGCCACTACGTCCTTTGCTCAAAGGTACAGACGCTGGGAAGCCGATTTCGCTCACGCCAGCGCAGCAAGCCTGTGTCGAACGATTAGGGGAGTTAGTAGCTACGCGCTTATGCCCACGGTATCTTCCAGGATTGCCTTTGCGCCTTCTCATTCTTTCACGGGAGAATTCCCTCACGGCGGTAGTCATGCAGTGGCAAAAGAAAAAAGGGGGAGAAGACTACCTTGCAGTTTTAGAATGGATTTTCTCCTCAGTTCAACCGTGCAAGAGTGTGACCCCTCGGTTGGAAGCGGTGGCTCACATGGTCCGCCGTGGGAGAATTCAGGTGCTGGCAATCTCAGGGGGTGAGCCGGCGGCGATCCACCTTCCCCTGCAGGCGGCAGATTTGGAATGGGCCCTGTGGCACTCCACTGCGCTGCAGCTAGCGCTCCTGGAGTTCCCTGGGGAGGTGACTTCGGAAAGGCCTGCAGGAAAGCTTGGCCACTTCCTTACCAGCTATTCGTGGGTAGAAAGACCAAAGTGTGTAGAAAGACCTCTGCGTGATGGCCTCACGGTGTTCACAGATGCAGGAAAATCTTCCAGAAGGGCAGCCATCACCTGGAAGGAGAAAGACCTATGGAAAGCCCACACCCTACAAGCGGTGGAAGGTGACTCGTTGCAGACTTTAGAATTGGCAGCTGTCGCATGGGCGCTGATGCACTGGAAGGACACCCCATTGAATATTGTATCGGACTCCCTGTACGTCCTCGGAGTAGTACAGCGAATTGAGGATGCTCTTTTGAAAGAAACTTCTAACCAGCGATTGTTCCAGCTGTTTCTACAAATCAAAAGAGCGGTGAGGTGGCGTTCGACAGCATTCTGTATCATCCACGTCCGGAGTCATCAATGGACACTAGGTTTGGGGGAGGGTAACGATCGGGCTGACCGGTTAGTGAGCTTGGTGCGCGAGCATGGGCCACTAAGTTGTTTTGAAATCGCCCGTATTGCTCATGAACAGTTCCACACTAATGCCAAAGGCCTGATCCGGATGTATGGTATAACTATGTCCGATGCCCGCGGAATTGTGCAGGCCTGTCCCCAAAGTAGTCATCATGGGCCAGGTCTGGGCATTGGTGTGAATCCCAGGGGCCTGAAGGCATTAGAGATGTGGCAAATGGATGTAACACATGTTCCGGAGTTTGCTCGACTTAAGTATGTGCATGTGTCTATCGATACTTACTCGCATGTAATATGGGCAACCGCTCAGCCTGGGGAAAGAGCCCTTCATGTGAAAAAACATCTAACCGCTTGCTTTGCAGTATTAGGAGTCCCAGAAGTGATTAAGACAGACAATGGTCCGGCATATGCCAGTGACAGTGTTCATCAGTTTTGCGAAAAATGGAGTATTAAGCATGTCAGGGGAATTCCAAATTCACCCACTGGCCAAGCCATGGTAGAACGGGCTAATCGCACCTTAAAAGATTACCTGATGAAATTTAAGGAAATGACAGACCCAAAAGAACGGTTGTCCTATACACTGTTTGTATTAAACCATCTTTGTGTGTTTGGAGATGACACGGAACCCCCCATGTGGGTGCACGCGCAGCGGGTCCGTAGTCAAAAGATACAAGAATCATCTATGAGCGTGCACTACCGGCACCCTCGGACCGGGTTATGGGAGGGTCCAGCAGAAGTTGTATTCAATGGTCGAGGGCATATGTGTGTTTCTACACCCACAGGTCCACTAGGGGTTCCCAGCAGATGGACTCGCCCTGCGAAAGGACCCACGGATACGAGGGAGCGTCCTGTCGGAAGGGACATGCAGGACAGTGGTGGGCAGCAGCGTTGCTGATGTTCTGGGTACTGGGCTCTGGGACGGAAGGGGCTCCAGGTTACCATCCACGATTGTTTGATCCTCGACAGAACATCTGGGTGACCTTAGCTCGAGAGCTAAATACCACGCGCTTCTGCGCTAGTCTGGCCACCCCTAGTACCCCCTTTGTAACATGTCTAGTTGGGGTACCTGTAAACGAGACCACGTGGAAGTATTTCTGGAATGCAGTAAAGGCAATGCCGTCGTTGGGGAATCCTCAAACTTTGAAAAGATTGACAGTACTCGAGAACTTGGCAACGGGAATCAACCGTTTCGATCTTTGGAGCCACAACCTGCCTGCAGGGCCTGAACCACAGGAGATAGAGTTAATAGATTCTCTTAATGCTTCTGTTTGCCTTTATATTAATGCATCGTATAAGGGTTGCGCTTCGGGTTATAGTAATAATTGTCGCAGTAGCTCTCAGGCGCCCACCTGGTTGTACCCAATCGGCAACGGGAGTCGTTGGAATAAATGGTGTGGTAAGATGTCCCACAATTCCTCACATCCGGGATCCAGCCCTGTAACCCCTCGAACGTTGCCTGCAGGATATTTTCTCATATGCGGCAACCGGGCTTGGTCCGGAATTCCATCAAAGCCCATAGGGGGTCCATGTACAGTAGGCCAAGTAAGTATGGCTTTGCCCTGGGTCCATCCTAACAGCACCAGGGTCAAAAGAAGAACTCGACGAATGGCACGTAGCATAACCCAGACGGAGGACTGTAATGACAACGTCCGTCTCTGGTCCAAGTGGGAAGTAATTTTGACATCCTTCTTTGTACCGGGGGTGGCAGCGGCGCGAGCTCACAAAGTCTTAGATACCCTATCCTGCTGGGTGGTTAAACAAGCAAATGTCACCAGTCAGGTCCTCTCTAATCTTGCGCTAGATTTATCACAGGTGCAACACATGGTGCTACAAAACAGAGTGGCCATCGACTTCCTGCTGCTAGCCCACGGGCATGGATGTGAAGATTTTGAAGGGATGTGCTGCATGGACCTACAAGATCACTCTAAGGCAATCCACCAGCAAATCCAACAGCTGATGGAACACACCCAGAAGATACAGAAAGACGTGGGCTTCTTTGGGCTGGATGGGTTAACTGATTTATTGGGTATTGGTGGGTGGCTAAAATCCTTGTTTAAGACAGGATTGATGCTTTTGATTGTTATGCTTTTTGTCCTATGCTTATTCAGCTGTGCCTTCGCATGCATAAGGCGAATGCTATTCTCCCTTACTAATAAAGCCTGGCTATTGCAAAAGAAAAAAGGAGAACTTATAGAGGAATGGCTTGAAGATCGAGGACACTTCATGGCTCCAGGCGGTCTGCACAACCCCAGCCTTGAAATGATCGAGAGTCCTTGAACTGTCCATCAACAGATCAATGAGCAACGGACGCTGCGCAGCATGATGCCGGACTCTTCGGCTGGGAAGATTTTGCAGGCCAACACGGACTTGAGGATGGGTGCATGTATTAGTAAAATCGAGGCTAATGTTACTAGTTGTTTTATTGTTTATGCTTTGTATCTTTAGCTGTGCTTTTGCATGTATTAGATGTATGATATTCTCGCTCACCAGCAAGGCTTGATTAGTGCAAAAGAAAAAAGGGGGAATTGTAGAGAAATGCTGTGCTGAGGATCTGCACCACCTGCGCCTTGCTGATAATGTACAGGGGAGTGTTAGCGAATTGTCCTTGGCCGGCTGGGAATGAGGAGCTAGCTGGGAATGAGTAGCTAGCCGCTTCAGGTAAACAACTTTGCAGAACTGAGAAGAGCCTATGCAGTCGGGACCTAGCAACCCTCCTAGCAACCAATCATAACTAGCCTGGAAATCCCTCAGATGCTTGTAGGTATAAATATACGCGCACTTCGGCTAATAAACGGAGCAAGACCTAACCTCATATTGAGTCCGTGTTTTGTAATCCGGCTCAGCTCCCGGAAGGCCTGTGCAGTTGTCCTGCACTGGTTCCAACACATTAATATGATGTCTGAGTACCTTCCCGTGTTCTTAATGTATCAACAACTGTTCTAAAATATTTTAGTCTTTTTCAAGACTTAGAGCACTTCAGGTTTTCATAAAATTCTTGACACATTGTGCAAAGAAATTGCTACAGGATTAGAGGACTATTTCAATATGTTGTTAACAATTTACAATTCAGATTAATGGACTAATATGTATTTTGCTCCTCTCTCAGAAGGAAATCCCAAGCACAGATATCACTTCATATTGCCTCAGAAATTGGTCTCAAATGCACCATTGAAATTTCTTGCTATGAGTTTACCTAATTCCTATGCAATGTTCAGAAGCTGTATATATATAAATATATAAATTTTACACATAGCCTTATGCTGTTTGCAGGTTGGCACTCTGAGTTTTAGGGGAGTGGGCAAAGAGAGAGGCTATATTTTTTTTTATCTCTAAACAGCAAGTATTAATTTGACACCATAAGGAAAACATTTTTTTCAGATAAGACTGCACTTTCTCGTTTCCTGGAAATACATCTTTCCTTGCTTTTCAAGTACTTCTCAGAATCCCATCACCACCTGGGAACAAAACAAAACGAAGCATGCAATTGCATCAGGTCACAATCTTACACATTCTTGTCAGCCTCCACTTTGTGATGCGTCAAGTCCTTTCCACCTTGACATCTGCTCTATCCTCAGAACTTGAAAACCTCACACTCTTTGCTCTGTTGCTCATTGTACATACATGATTTCCATTGTTTTCCACACACACCACCATTTTCAAGGAATGAGATGTGAGTTATATCACTGAATAGAAATTCTTTGTTGGTTTGGAATCTGTGGTTCTTTTTTCATGTGATACAAGTCTAGATCTTCAGACCTCTCACATCAAAGCAATAAAACACTGTACAATTATCTTCTATGTCAATCTCTTATTAAAATTACATTACTATTTCTCATGTGACTCAAAAAATAAACAAATGCCTTTCATATTTTTTCTATTGTTCTACTCTCTTAAAATATTTAGTGTCTTTTCCTGTTTACACCTTAGAGTCTGTCCATTGCTCTTCATTTGAACAGTTCAAGATTAGGAGTTTTGCCCTCTGATAAGGTGATCGAAGTTATGCCAGAAATTCACTTTTCTTAAAAAATAGTCCTATTTATCTTTCTGCCTTCTTCAGGTCTGCTCTCTGACTGAAATAAACTTTGAAATCCTAGGACATAGATATGGGATAATTCTTATTCTATAGGAATAAAGGTTATTTCTAGGGGCACAGCATGGGTCCATGGCATTTCTTGACAGTATTGAGTCAGGCTTTCCTGTCAAACCTGCTCTCAGGGCTTATGTCTTTCATCTTCTTCATGTTTACCTTTCATATACTCATGGTTTATGATAAGTTCTACCCTTCGACCTCCACACATGGGGTAACTATGCTAGCAGCTATGTCAGCCTGGGACATGTATGAAAAAGTTATTTAATAATGAATAACTGTTATTTCATCCTCATGTGAGCCTCCTCCCCCCCATTCCATGGATATTGCACTCCAAAAACCTTGTTGCACAAAGGCTTTAAGAACAAAGAAACTCCCCCCCCTCCTTCTGTGGACTTCTGAAGTTCTCTTACCATTGTACCCAGTGTCTATGAAATAACTAACCATCAGCTTTTAACACCATGATGTAACAGTGAAATGAAAGCATTACTTCCAGGTATGCACACACTCAAAACCCATTCACAATTCACTTTTTGTTATCCAACTCCAAGTATAGCTGGTTTTCGCCGTATCTGACAAAGTTCTTTGGATCTGAATGGGTTATTGGTTGTGTAGCACTGAAGTAATCTAATCTTAGAGGGAACACAGTGGTTACATGTAACATAGGGTGTGACTTATCTTTACAGTCAACAAGGTCTTTGCTTTTGACTTCAAAAGGAACAAAATGCTATCTATGTATCCCCAACAACACCTTTTGTGTAAATGGCCAAAAACTTTTGCCTGATACTCTAACGAAAAAAGAGAGAGATCCTCAATGGAGCTATTTTCAGTCACTGTCTCTGAATACTGACTTAGTCATGCCTGGTAGCAAGACTAAAACAGAGAAACAGATTTTGACTATTTCGAGATGCAGTTTTTCATTCTGGAACAACCAAAGCTTTTTAGGCTGAATGAAAACTACGCTGTATTCTTTCAGGAATCCTATTGCCAAACCTATTGAACTCTGTTCATATTCTTTCCTCTAGAGCATGGGTTTTGGATCAGGTCCTCTGATCCTGTCCTTGAGAAAGCCATTGGACTTTTAGCATTTTATGTTGTTTTCCTACTTAGCACCATATTAACAACAATGTTGAGGAAAAGGATTTTACAGGTTAAAAGGTTTGTAAATTGTGTCAGTGTGTGCTGTAAAGCTCCTTGCAGCTCTCATGTAAACTACACAGATGCTGCCTGCATCTCCAGAAAGCAGATGTTCCCTGCCACAATTTTTAGAGGCACTTATTAAGCTATGCATTGTTCAATCACACAAATACTTTTTTTTTCCAATTTCCAGAAAGATATTTTGCTCATGCCATATTAGAATGACAATGGCATCTAAGTCAAGGCTAAGTCCATAGCAGAGTGATGAACATCCTATCTGAATGTGGCATATATGTATAACTGTAGCGCAAAGCATCATTTTTATCTTTGTACATCCCCTGGATGTTTGCTGTAAACATCCAGCTATGCCATTTTCAACAGGAAAAAAAAAGGTACAAGAAGCACTTGTAGATTGAAGTGTTGCATCACAAAATAAAGGAAAAAAAGAATTAAACTCTTTCTTGTACATGTTGTACATTTTCTACATGCACACATGGACACAGACAGACACACACAAAGCAGGCACTAAATAGGCTGTTTGATATCTAATCTGAAGAGATATTTGTTTGGTCTGTCTCTGGATTTTTCATTAAAAATATGTGGTTAACAGCAGCCAACCTGATTTGCAAGTGCGTGTGTCTGATTTGTTCACTGCTATGCCTCCTGTGTCCTACATCTTAATCACATCCAGGCATCCGTCTCATTACATTACCAGAAGGGAAGTGATGGACATCCCTTGACTCTCTTCATGACCCCCTGATAATCCTGTTTCACACACAGGTTCCCTGCTGTATGAAACACAAAAGCTGCCACTGTAGTTCTTTACTTCCAGTCGATATTCTGACAGACTTGATATAGCAAATTAGTATGCTGTGGTAGGGGCACGACAAAAGACCCCTTTGACACACTCTGAATCAATACAAAGGCCAACAGAGAGCCATTTCACTGTAGTTCTGTTATTTTTCCCCTTTTGATGACCTTTCTTTTTCTTCAGCTTGTATGACCTTGTCAGATTTAAAAACATAATGTTAGAAAAGTCATCCTTGCACAGGGGTAAAAAAATCTAAACATGCAGAAATGCAAGAATACCAATGTAAAATTAAAATACAGCTGGATCAGAGAAGTAGAGATTTTGTATGTGTGAATTTGTTTGTCCTTTACACTGTTGAAATCTCTACATGCTTCAAATGTCAGACTATAGAAACAAACAGTCTGCTTTGGGCATGAATGTTGTGTCACATCTGAATATTACTATTCTTTCTTTTAAGAAGGATGAACAAATTATCTTAGAGTATTAAAAATGTCTCTCAGTCATATTTTAGGTGTCAGAAGGATCCTGTAATAGTATAATGCTTGCAATAGTGTTTCACAGTTCAAAAATCCCAAGTCACATTTACTTAATTTCCACCTGCTTATGCTTAAAAAATTTTACTGGATTTATGTTCATGTTGATCATACTATGCAAAGAAAAACAGTTTTCACCATTTGCAATATTAAAAAAATCTATAAAGAGCAACTTAGTATGTATCTGAAACTTTATTAGCAGCTATTACACTTGTTCAAAAATCAAGACGTATAGGAACTCATAGTCATATAGGAATTACAGAGTTAATTGACTTGCATCTTTTTGCAATATTACTGTATGTATTTTTCCAGCCACACTATAACAATTACTCATTTGTTCACAATCACAGTCATTTTATTAGCTTTACACCTTAACCAATGTAATTGATTTTATATTGACTGTATGTAATAGATTTACATGTTAGTCTTTAGGAAAAACACATAAATATGGACAATAACAATTGATCCCATGAAAGATGCTTAAGTGTAACTATATCCAGGTACACACAGATGCTACAGCTTTGCCTTATTATCATCTTAAAGGTGTAATTATGCCATAATAAGGACTAATTCACTTAATTTACATCCTTTTAGATTTTTTTAAACAACGATCCAACATTTTAAATGGACAAGCTCTCACATAACCTATATTTTGTTTTTCCCACTAACAAACTAAAAAAAAAAAACTATTCAAAACCACTTTCCAAACCTAATCTTCAAATCTTCAAATTTTAAGTCTTCAAGCTGAAGGAAAACTTAAGTCAATAAAAAATGAGACATTCTCAGCTTTAGAAAGCACTTTAATGTAACTCACAAAGAAACATTTTCCAAAAATACAGGTGCACAAATTACTCCTAGTATTTTCTGTACAGTATGTACATTTGACCTCTGCTGCACTTCAGCATTTTTCAAAACATAAACCTTGTTCTCTCAAACAGAACAACTATATAGACACAAGGGATAAAGCATATTGTGTAAAAAATTCAGGCCACTTCAGACAACTCTACTTGAGAACATTGAGGCAAAATTATACTAGCTATTCCAATTCCTCTAGTAGTTATACTTAGTCCCAAATTATCTAAACACTACCATTCCCACTCCACCTTCCATGTTCCCCAGAGAATAGGGTGACATATTCAGCTAGTAGAAATCAGTGGAACACCAATGAAGTTCTACCATTTACACCAGCTTTGATTCACTCTATGAGAATATTTTATTGATAAATGTATTGTATTTCACTCAGGCAGACCATTCCTGGGATAAAACAAGAGTATAAATATAATGCAAATTTGTATGAAACAAGAACTGCCCCTACACTTCTTATCATAGTATTGTTATTGACATCCATCTTTATGAATTCCATACTGGCAGAGCAATATGCTGCATTGTAACTCCAAGCCATTCAAACAGAGTACTGCTAATGTGTACAGTGTTTCTCTGAAATTAATATCCTCCCATATGGAAAGAAAAAGAACCCACACATTATATGATAGTCGTTTAAAAAAAAAAAAAAGTTAGGCTAACAGCAGTGAATGCCAATGAAATCCACTTTTTCTTAAGTAGGGCCCTTCTTCCTTCTCTCCATTAGAAAACAGACAAATAAAACATATATAGTAAGCCCCAAGTTGGTTATTGCAATTATTGAATGGCAAGTTTGTACCTGAAATAAAATACCTCTACTGGTATTTTAAACACCAGATGACCAAAAGTAATTGCTTTAAAAGCCCTGTTTTAGGGTTTCATTTGTTGTTTTTTTTTTCCCTCCAAGCAAAATCTTAGATTACAGGCAGCTCATCTCTCAGACCTGCAGCATGACAGGTGCAGGACTGGAATCAGCAAGGATCTGAAAGGGGATAGGAAGAAAGGCAAAAGGAGCAGGGCTTGCCCCGCTGTTGTTTCTTCTCATTCATGTATTTTAGTGCATAGTTCATTATGCAAAGGGACTGTTTGCCACCACTATCTTCACTCCCTACTTAGCCTTCTTTCTCTAATTCTGTCCTAGTGGAATGTTCTCTTATGGGCATTGGTGCTCTCCTAACTTCCAGATTTACTGTTCTAAGATCCTCCTTTTGCTTCCAGAGGGAAGCAATTGTCTTACAGCCGTATTTGCTAATAACATACTCATTTTTCATGTAAATAACTGAATTTTAAAAATGCTAAAATCAAATAGTTTACAAAATAGCAAAACAAAATGCAAAATGCGAGTGAGCAATTTTATAGTCTTCTGTAAGCAAAAAGAGCAAGAACATTTTTTATATTACATCTCAAAATGCTACCATAGGGATCTGACCTAGATTTAAACTCTTATCTCCAGAGATGAACGATCTCCACATTAATCTACTCTTGCTCAAACATATGACTTCACATATATCAAGAGCGAGCAGCTTATAAAGTTAAACTTCAGTTGCTTAGCCTTTGTGCTTCAGTATAGTAGGGCCATGACACAATCCCCCTCTGTCCTCCCCTCCTTCCCTTCCTCCCCCAAAAAAGGGAAAAGAAAAGAAAGAAGCTTTAATCCTTCCTGGTACAAATTTTCCTAATATTCAATAATCACTCCCTGTCTCCCTCCCTGTGGGAGACATCTGGTAGCATCTGTGCTAGCTATATGTTAGACATCTCTGAGTGGGTCACTACTACATTTTGTCACAGACTCATCTATCACCTAGAGAGACAGCAGCATCTCTGTACAGAGCGGTGCTCCGCCAGGTACCGCAATGCCACGTCTTTCCTGATAAGCCTGGTTCAGTACACTTTAACCTGCTCTCTGTACACGTTAACCCACTGTTGTTAACCCACTCTTAACTGAACCATGCTAGAAAGGGAACTAGTGTAAGTGAGCTTATCATGTGTAATGCTTTAAAACAAGCCCTCAGATGCTAATTTAAGAGCTGCACCTGAGAAGCAAGGAAAGAACAATAGGTCTCTCTATAGGTCATTCGGTATAGTTTAAATGCGTTGTAAAATGCACGGGTAATTTGCAAATAGGTGATGTTTCAAATCATACTTTTGAGTCATTTCTATGGCAATAGATTTGCTAATAGTTGTGACAAAATCTGCTTTTTCTTTCTTTAATTCAGCAAAATTAGACCGAAACATCTAGCTGCATTAGCTCTTGGAAGTTATTTTAGATTTTTTTTTTCAGATATTGGTTCAATGATACATTTAGAATTGTTTTCAGCAGAGGTGCCATTTCTAAAGTGTTTCTTTTAGGTCATTTTCTGACCTAAAGCCTCTGTCTGATGTTTATTTCAGGCCTATGTCTAGTTTTCCTGTGATCATGGCTGACCCTTGGAAAGTTTTAAAGATAGTTTTCCAGATAAGGATCCAAAAGTAAGCCAGAAATCCATTTTCTAAAAATGCAAAGTAGTCAACTTATTAGGATTTCTCTCTCAATATTTGTAGTGATTACCTGAGTCAGGATGAGAAAATGGAAGCTATCATATCTATATGACATTTTTGCCACTGCTTATGTCTTTCAAAGGATTAAAACCTGCTAAAATTTCACTGAAGTCAGTTTAATTTGGGATGCACTGAAGTCATAACTAGAAAGAAGTTATTTTACCTTCAATTTAATGATTTAACGAGAACTAAGTTAAATAAGTGTTAAAATGTTATCCTCCAGGTTTAGATTCTGATTCAAACAGCATTGAAATAAGATGGTCCTTGATCATTCTTCTTTTTTTTCTTTTTTTTTTTAAGGTAGCACTATAGTAATGTAGGACTGTACTTTTACTTTTTATATTCATCGGAACAAAATGTCCAATAACTGAAAAAGGGATTCAACAGTCCATTCAGATTTATCATCCTTAATATTGAAAAGACTTTCTCTATGCTGACTGGCTTAGAATTATAACATTATCTAAACTGGTGGTTTCCAGACTTTGAAAGATGATTTCCTAATTATAAAAATGAAACCAAATACACCTCTTCCCATTCCTCTGAAATCTTACCCTGTTGTAAAGTTGTTAAATCCTCATCCGTCATACACCACAGTACCTCTCTGCTAGAAATGGCTCTTCACTGCCATTTGAACAAACTTCTGGATAAAGACACACTGATCTAGAGAACTCAGCTCTCTTCTGTATGATGATGCAGCATAAAATGACTAGGAATTTTTAAAGAGTCCTTAGAACTCCTCTGATGCTCTTACAGGCAACTGGTCATTATAACAATAAAAAAAATTTGGGGCATGCAATATATTCACCCAGTCATGTTTAAACATTATTCATTATTAGAATTAGTGAAATTTGAGTGGAAGATCCCTGACACTAGGATGTAGTCATTTTTGATTACCTGTAAATTCCAACTATGAAACAATAAGGCTTTCAGCTTAGCAAATACTGAAAATTTACACTCAGCTCACCAACTTGAAAATGTGTCATATTTTTCTCATTAAAGCCATGCTGTTTTGTCAGAGGAGCTTTTCCACTTCTGCTGCCACTTTTAAAACTGCATTGCAATGCTACACCATGCCTCAGCATGACTGACCTGAGAACTAAGAGCAGATCCTCTTTAAAAAGATATATTTTCAATAAATACATTGATTTATCCTAAAACTCTCATAACGAGAGAGCAGAAGAGGTCTATCAGAAACTGAATAACTCAGAAAATTGGGAGAGCATGATATAGTTTCTTGCACTCTGTATCAGTGAATACAAAACTACAGATATTATTTTCCAGTCAAGTTTGTGCCTTTCCAGTCATTTGTGCTCTCACATGCCTGGAACTGGATAAATTGAGTGAGTTTCTAGCCATGTCTCTATATATGTACAAGTACAGTTTTGAGCGTTCATTTTCACATCTGTGCTCAGGTACGTTCACCTAAGCAGCTCCATACAGAACTGAAACAAGGAGGTCTCTCAGGAATTACTGTATTGCCCAAAACGTATAGGCATAGCAGAAGCTTTGTTTGTTTGTTTACCGTAAGATTTTTCCATTTATCGTTTTGCATAGTTCCTACTCAGGTATGTGCACAACCTCCATGAAAAGTGAAATGCAAGACAACCCTAAATCCACACTGACTCTGAATATGCACCCTGAAATGGTACATCTTAAATCAGGACATTAATCTGGTTAGTTGGTAAACCCAGAAGGTTGAGAAATGCTCAAAAAATTTGTCACTGTTGTTAAAGTAACACTTCCAATGTCTTTTTTTTTCACATATGAAGCACCACAAAACAAAAAAAAAGTTAATAGTGCAAGCTCACCAAGCAAGATCTTCCTGACAAAACGGTTCAATATGACCCAGCTTCGCTTCAGTGGTATTGACAAAACCGTGCTTTCATCAATAAATATGTCATCTCCTGTGCTCTGTGATTCCTCTTCGCCTGTAAACATTCACTCTCTTGGATGAACATATACACTGAAGGACTATATTAATTTTCTACATTCGAAAGGTAATCAGTAATCATGAGTTGTAAAAATTGCTTAGAAAAGAATAATCTCTTTAAGACTAATACTGAAGTTAAATTTAAAAATTAGATTAACTGATGTCATCAAGTGATATATGTTAAAATTATATGGTTATTATTAGCAATTTCTTCAGTTACCATTAATGCCAAGGCATGCTAGCTATCTTCCATATGCAGGCGAAACCAGTTTCTCTACTAGGTCTTCCTAGTTTGAAAAAAAATAACAATGAGCAAAGTGGAAAATCAATATACTTATTAAAGTAATAATGGAGTGTGAGTTTCTTCAAGTTTTGCATAAAATTTCTGCAGCAGAATATCCTGCATCTGTTATCCATCAAATTTCTTTGTCATCAGAATTAGGTTTGGACGAAGAAGCTGAGTAATCAGAGGTTAGTATTCTGACGGAGGTTGTTTTTTTATAGGTGCACAAAGTACAGGGCTAGCATCACTGACAGAGAAGTGCATCCACCATGGTCAGAGTTGAGTCCAAAATGGATCATATATTTCATTGATAAATTTCAGAAAACTCTTCTCATTGCCTGGGGCTTATGATACCTGAGTCATAATGAAGGATTTAGGAACATCATTTTTCCAAGTATTATAATATAACTCACACAGTAAATTGGAAATGGCATTTTCCTCTTTCTTTTCAGCTAATGTATATGCATATATTGTATATTATGCATCTAAAGAAAAATGCATTCACTAAAATTAAATTTTGCAATATATCTGACTTATGTAGGCAATTTTCATTAATGTAAGATATGTATGTCCATTTCTCATACAAAAATAAATTGACTGTGATGAGTAGTTCAGACATGATTTAGATTTGGTAAAACACGTACTGACACACCAGGAGGCAGAGAAGGGGAAAAAGAGATAGAGAAAAAAAGGAGGGAAAGAAATCATTTCTTACTAGCTAGGTCAATATGTGAAAACTTGCCACTGTACATTACTAAGTCAGCATAAGTCTGACCTTGCCTCTAATGCCAAATTTTTGTCCCATCATATTTCACAGGAAGAGATCTGATTGACTAATGCACTTGTCTGCAAAGTCACTGGGACAGCACTTACATTTCCTCTGAGATTATTCATAAAAGTGATAGGAGATGACACTGAGACTTTATGGATGAATTTGAACTTCCTGGAATAGACGAATAAGAGATAACAAGAGACATCCTGTTGGAACCAGGCGCAGGACAACTGCACAGGCCTTTACGGGAGCCGAGCCGGATTACAAGACACAATCCCAATATGAGTTTAGATCTTGCACCGTTTATTAGCGGAAGTGCACATATATTTATACCTACAAGCATCTGAGGGATATCCAGGTTAGCTACGATTGGTTGCTAAGGGGGGTTGCTATGTCCCGGCCGCATAGGCTCTTTCCCAGCTCTGCAAAGTTGTTTACCCGAAACGGCTAACTACTCTTTCCCACATAGCTCCCCATTCCCAGCCGGCCAAGGACAACTCACTCACACTCCCCAGTACATTATCAGCAAGGCGCAGGTGGTGCAGATTCTCAGCACAGTGCAGATTCCCAGCACAATGCAGATTCTCAGCACAGCATTTCTCTACAACATCCCATAAAATTATTTTAACCAAGTTAGAGAGAATAAGTGAAAAATCTATTTTGCTTTGCAGGGAAGTTATGTTTTTATATGACAGATTTGAGGTCCGAGTAACAGGTGGTTAGCAAAGTCAAAGGTTCTCTGAAATGGTGGTCTGTGTAATCACCTGCTGATAATTTCCAAGCTGAAAAAATGTAACTGGTGATTTAGATAGGCCTAAGTATGATATAAAATTCAAAAGGAGTCAATTATAAAAAAAAAATCACAGTGCAATTACCTCAGAAGTTTTCTAAATGCCACGACTCCTTTGCCTTCTAAGAAAATGTCACAATCTTAAAATTTGCATTGTCAGGACAGAAGAAAAGAGCCTTAGAACAAAAAGCAAATGAGACTATATTATCTTTGAAGGACATTACTAATGAGATGATAGTAATGAAGGGGTCTAATAACTCAACTGTGAGCCTATTTATATATTTTCACAGGCAGGTTAGGAGATATAAAGAGCATCTTTTTCCTTTCCAGGAGTTACTAATATCTTTTTGAGCACGTATGCCAAAATGTGCCATCAGCCACAAAGTTATGGTTTCTCTCATTTTGATTACATGAGTCCTTGGAAGGTGGGCAAAGGCTGAGAAATTACGATCTTTTGACAATCAGGACTGAAAAATGGAGCCGTGAGAATCTGGAGATTGACTTTTCTTTCTCTTGCAGACCTATGGAAAGAAGCATAGTCTGAATTGCACCCACCGAGTATTGCTAACACAGCATTTTGTGTTGTGGACCTCAGGTCTCTTGGTCTGCAACATAGGTGGGGGAATAAGGGAACGGTGCAGGATTTATGTCAAAGACACTGGAGAAGTTGTGCATGTACGTGGTGGCTTGCTCACTGCAAGCTCCTACTGATAGCAGTACCCATGTTAGCTAGTTTATAATTAACTTAGGAATAGCTGATTACTTAGTAGTGTCCATGGTGACCAAGAGATGAAGCTGTTTGCTTCAGCACAGACTCTAGACAACAGAGCTGTATGACTTCCAGAAGCTGACCCAGAGTACAGCAGCAAACTCCAGGCTACCTCTCCTTGTCTAGGGAAATCCACTCACAGGACACATGGGCTCTCCAGCTGGATGTGGCAGGGTAGTCGTGGAGAGAAAGATGGCCAGGGTGTATTCTGTCTCTGTGGCATTCCTCCCACTATAAGTTCATGTGATTTCTATGGCCTTGCCAAACATTTTTTTTTTTTTTTAGAAAATGAACTCCTTGGGAGTTTGCTTGGATGCAGAGTAAAGGAGAGGAGATAGAAAAGTGATGAGGCACTACTGCTTCCGTTGAATGAGCAGGGTTTCTGAAAGTCTCAAAATTTCCTCTGGATTTGAGTCAGACTGCAGTAGAAACCCCTGGCTTCCCCCTGCTTTTGAAAATAAGGTCACTTGCTTCAGAGAGTAAGTAAAGGTTTAGAATCTTGTGTTTCTATTTTTTTCTGATAAACAGAATAGTTTTGAATAGTCATATTGATTCTTTCAGAATATTTTAGCAACTTTTTTTTTTTGAAAGAAAATATGAAAATGTAGGATTAGTGTGATTTTGGAAATAAAATGATCAAGAACTGTGTAAAATAACAACTGCTACATGAGTAAGAACAGAAAATAACAAGCAAAAAATTACATCTGGTGTAGAAGCATCTGCTGTAGTCCTGAGGTCAGATCTGAATAGGGAGAGTTTTGTGTGCCAAAACCTTCTAGGACTGGGCCTGAACTTAGCCTACAGCAAAGCTTGTTGTAAAACTGACTGTAGCATCTTTCATTGCTAAACTATTTCCAGCAATTGCCTTAGGGTAATTTGAATTTTTAATCTCATGGAAAAATAGCTAACATGATATAAAATGTATTTATTAGCAGACAAACACTGTGAATTGTTGATATCTCCACCTTTCAAGACAATTGTTAGAAATGAAATAACAAGGCAGTCTTGTCTTAGGTGTGACAGTTTCTGCTCCTGGCACAGTGAGCTCTTGTTTGATAAGCTGTGTTCATTTCATATTTGTGTAATACCCTGGAAAAAAATAGGTTGCAATAAAGTCCATTTTTGTCACTGCATGCAGCAATGAATATTACACCCAGCAGGGTACAGTGGCACCTGGCTGTCCAGACCCAGTGTAGCACAAAGCCATCTGGGGGTAATTACAACAAGGTATTCTTTAAAGACCAGATGGGACCAAGGAACAGAAGCCCCTACCCCTCCCAGTCATTTACAACATAATTCCTTTCAATGATATACTTAACCCTCCCACCAGCTACACTTTTCAGCTTGCCGTTGTCACTGTTCCTTTATGTTACTTCAGTTGAGAGACACAGAAAAAGAGAGAGAGCGGAGAGAGCGAGCCACCGGTGCCTCAAGGGACTAAAAGAAATTATTCATCCTTAAATTGTTTCCAGTAACATTTGTAACATTACAGTAACATTTTTTTTTAAAAGAAGGCTGAAATTATCCTAAAGAAGGTCAATGCTGTAGCCCTGTGCAACACCAGCTGAGTTTTATTCAGCCACCTGTTAGCTAGGAAGGTTCTGCACACGCTCATGATGCATTTAACCAATTTAAAGGGTCTTTTTATTGACTGGCAGCCTCCCTACATTCACAGTGCTCAAGACATGGCCCTGCTTTGTGATCATATGTAGTACACAAGACTTAATTCAATTATGCCGTAAGCCTATCCAGTTTGTATCAGTGCCTTTTCACTTTTGTGTCATTTGTCTTGTATCTTGTAGAGTTGTATTTCTTTTTTTCTTTTTTCTTTTTAGAGGAAAAGGCACACACTAGAAGAAAATTGCCTTTATTTCATCATTCGGATTCATGAGGAAGATGTATAGGCTACGCTTAAAAAAAACCACCAACAACAAAAGTATTTTTATTAATACAAAAGTGGCAAAACAAAAGCAGAAGTCCTCTAGAATTTTAAAATCAAAGATATAGCCATGCATTTCGTATTGAAAGAAGGCTGCCTGGACAACCAAGACATATTCTAAATACGAAATAAATAAAGAGATAAGTAAGGAAATAAAAATAAGTAAATGTATCTAATAGTTTTAAAATTATAGACCACGAAGGACTGGATCTTTCTATCCTTTCTTTAGAAGCAGTTTACTGGTTTTAAAGAAACTAAACAGTACATGACTACTCAACATGAGTAAGCGTGAATCTGGGCCTTCATTATACCGATATACAGTCCCTGGATACATGTTCAAAGTGCAAGTAAATTGCAAATTTTTAAGTAAAGTATTTTTAAAAAAAATGCATTAGCTGACTTTCAGCTGTATGAGATATTAGATACTATAGATATTATTTACTAAATTTGAATCAATATTATAAATGAAAAAGATGCCTTTTGATCTTGGATTACCTATAAGTGAGCCAGTTCAGAAGCTCGAAATCATCTTACCTTTTTTGTTTTTTACCCACTGCTCCAAGACTTTTTATGACCAAACATTCTAGGCAGTATCAATCCCTTCGTTTCAATAAGCCATCCAGCATGTCTTTATGATTATTTAAAATAGTTTCAAATTAAGAATACTTTTACTCTTTCACAGGCATAGCTGTAAAGGAGAAAGCCTACAGCTTACCAAGACTGTAAACAATAAAAAATTACACTACATATACAGCTCCAAGAGTGGAACAGTCAGAAGGAAAACCAAGC
The DNA here is from genome assembly GCF_059628265.1 of Tinamus guttatus. NCBI lineage: Eukaryota > Metazoa > Chordata > Aves > Tinamiformes > Tinamidae > Tinamus > Tinamus guttatus. The sequence goes on from NW_028289343.1 coordinate 110,869, forward strand.
TATTTTTTACACTTGAATTATAAAGACTAAATAATTTTATGTTGCAGCCTAAAATCATTAAAAGTAAAATGTACTATGATCAAATACAACTTTTATATTTGATAATGTTTGATGGTGTGAGATCACAATTATAAAATCTTATCCGTGTTCAGGGTGCATGTGTGGATTACATCATAGTAACAGATGGACATGTCTTTGCTGGATTTGGATAAATATTCATTGATATCTCTTCTGTCTCCTTTTTCCAGAGAGCAAAAGTCAGAGAAAGGACAGTAGCGCCAAGTTACTTACCAGTCTACATGGCAAATAGGTATCAATTGCTGATGTATCAGCCTCAGCACAGAAATACTGACCATGAATGACTTCATTTTCTGCTTTCATAATATCTTCACTCAGAATGGCTAAAAGAACTTGTCATAGCTGCAAACAATTTATGTCTTGCATTCATTGCTGTTTTTTGGCTAACATTTTACATAAATTTTAGAATAATTTTCAAAAGCTTAACTGAGTTAGGAGGAGGGATACTCTTGACAATCCCACCATTTAGTTTTGTTTGGGATCTGCTGGTAGTATGTGGATCCCACAGTGTTCCGGATGGGCTTGGGATTCGGCAATAATCAGCCAGAACGAGGTGACTACATCAAGCATTTATTCAGGTGAAAGCACATAAAAGAAGCAAAGCATGGATAACTACTCACGAGGTGATACCTGCCGGCGGGATACTGGACCCGAACATCCTCTCGAGCTGGCAGATCAGAGAGAGAGTTGCTGGCCGACTCCCATGCAGACAGCATAGGCCTCAGAGTTAGGAGTTTCTTTCCCCCCTGCCTCTCCTCACTGTCCTCTCTATGCCTGATGCATCCTGGCACATAGGGTCAGTAGGACCCAGGAGGCAGGCCGGGGGGAGGCAGACAAACTCCGCCTTCCGTTGCGCAACTCTCCCCCCTAGGTGCGCAGGCGCGCATACCAGTCGGGGGTCCCAGCCCTCAATTCGAGGGTCCTGCCTTCCTCCTCTTCTTCCTCATTAACGGGTGTTTGGGCTCCAAAGCTAGTTTGGAGGACATCTGCTGTTAAGTTGGCTACAAGCCCGGCCGAGCGGCCGGCTTCAACAGGTTTCCGGGGTGGGGGCTGCCTGTGAACCGGGCTGAGCAGCTGCATCCGTGCTCCTTATCGCTCAGTATAGGCAGGCAAACATCTTCTTTCTCAAGGTCTAGCCTCTGCTTCCCATGAGAGATTGTTATGACTCTACAGATCACAGAAATTTTTATCTCCAATACAGCTGTTTACCCGAATTCCACATAATGCCTAGGTATTTAACGCTAGTAGCTGGTCCCTGTATTTTCTTTGAATTGATGGCCCAAGCATCGGCCTTAAGGGCCTGTATGGTATGTGCTAGTTGCTCGTCTACCATTTCTTGATCTGGTCCTTGTATCAAAATGTCATCTATGTATTGGACCATCTGGACCTTCCTGGGTTGCAGCACTCCAGCGGCTTCAAGAGTCCAGTGTATCGCTTGATGGCAGTAGGTCGGGCTATGCTTATATCCCTGTGGCAATCGGGTAAATGTATATTGGTTCCCGTTCCACGTGAAAGCGAACTGATCCTGCGCTCCTTGAGGCATTGGGATGGTAAAAAACGTGTTAGCTATATCAATAACAGCATGCCAGGTTCCGCTATGTTTCTGAATCTTCTGAAGTAGCATTACCACTTCCGGGACTGCTACAGTTATTGAAGGGGTGGATTCGTTCACCCCTCGATAGTCCACTGTCATCTGCCAATTACCATCCGGCTTCTTGACAGGCCAGATGGGTGAGTTAAAGGGCGAATGGGCATATCAAATTACACTGCTCGCCAGTAAATCATCCACTGCAGCCTGTATTGCTTCATCGCCCCCAGGAATTCAGTATTGTTTCAGATTTACAATCTGAGTGGACACAGGTATATCAGCCTATTGTGCAAGTTGTCCCACCTGTATCACCGGTGCCATCCATCACGTGGTCCCAAAATTCCATAACGTTCCATCAATGTCCAATGACTGGCCACGCAATATGTCAATTCTGAGAATGTATTCACGCATTTGGGCAATCATGACCCGGAATGTCCGTCGGGGCCAGTCGACTATTTGTATAGCCAGATCCACAAGTTTTCCCTTAACAGGCTGGTCACCCAAACCCCAAACGGGGGTTACTGCCCCCCTGTGCTTTTCTGGGTTCCCGTGCACTGCTGTGACCTCTGCTCCCGTGTCCACCAAGGCACGAATCGTTTGTCTATTTTGTTCCAACCAATGAATAGTGCATGTGACAAACGGTCGATTGTCTCGGTGAGCGATTTTACATTGGAACCCTTTAGACACTGGAGCTTGGCTATCCCCCTATTCTTGTTCCGTATATTCTAATTCCTCCTGGGGGGGGGAAACTGGCTCCAGTTCCTCCTTCGGTCTGAATCTTAACACCGTTCGCTCTAAATCCTCCCAGGGGTACAGCATCTGCGTTCCATCAACCTCAGATGTTATTTCAGAGTGCTGCTCGGCTGCCTGGACTGCGCGGGACATTTTGTCGGTGTGCTAGCTGGCGTAATACCTCTGTCGGTTTTCCATCAATCTCCTGTCTATCCATGCCCTTCTTTAAAAGCAGACGGAAGAGCTGAGCTCGCTTCCCGGGTTCTGACCCTGCATTCCCACTCAGCCCTCTTTTCTCACTGCTGCCTGTTCCATCCATCTCTAACTCCAATCCTGGAAGGTCACCCATCTGTTGCAATTTTTCAATTACATTCTTGATAGGGTTTCCTTGTTCTGACATCAGAACTGGAATTAGATAGGGACGCCATGCTCCAGGGCATCCCTCCAACAACTTATTTCTCATCCTAGGTAACAGGGGTTGTCGCAGATACAAGTCTGTGTCGTTGTATTCCACCGCCACCTGCATCGCTTCCGCCTTCAACATTTGGCAAGCCTGCCGTAACGTTACCCAGGACGAGCTACATGGGGGCCAATCACCATCAGTAGTGTATTGTTTGGAAAGCCCCTCCGCTACTGCAGCAGTGAGACTTGGACCATTGTCATCTACTCTCCGCAGGGCAGCCAGTACATACACGTCATTAGATAACCCCAAAAACTTTGAGGCATCGACATTGCCAATCCTCACCAAATCGTCCCCTTCTTCCATTAATCTTACCATCCAGGACTGTGGTTTCTCCCCGGGTTGTTGCCTGTATTTCACTAGCAGATTCTTAATATCTTCAGGGGTAAAATCAGTTAGTTCATCCTGTCGCGCTATTTGTCCCAGCCCTGGCAGCACAGCCTTCCTTCATATAACCAGAGCGGCTCACCTTTTTAGTTCGTCACACGATGGGCCCTTCTCTTCCGGTATGGGGGCTTCCTCGTCTGATTCCCAAATATCCCCATCCCAAGTTTTGGGGTCCCAGTCAGGGTCAATGATGATGGTCTGCACCTGGCTCCCTTTCTGCCCCGGTTTTCTCCCTCTCCCGTTCTTTACCACTCGTACCACTTACTGTGTCGCCAATTTAGCACATTTCTCCTCCAGGAGCTCCCTCTAATCATTCATCTCCAGCAGAGCCTGCCTCTGCACCACCCGGGCAGCTCGGACTGCCTGTCACTGATCCTGGAGGTGCTGATTCCTCTCCTGTTCCTCCTTTAGCTGCCCCACTAGTATTTTATATGCACACAGCAGAGCACCTCCCATCCGACTGGCATCCGAGTTCTTAGTATGGTCAGTCTTCCCAAACCGACCCCAATACTGTAACACCGCCATGGGGTCCTTCTGGAAATAGCCGGGTGCAGGTCTCCCATCAGTTCCACAGAGTATTCCATGGTTCTGGCCCCCATTCAGGGCATTCCCTCGGAGGCGCAGCCTCCCTGCAGTTGCCAGTGCTGCCTGCAGCTCTCCTGAAAAAGAACCACCGCATGTTGCACACACAATAAAGACCACAGACACAAACAGCACGAATACAATTTCTATCCAGTGGCACGACCTCACGTAGCTACGCACTCCACTAGTGAGTTCCACTGTTTAATTGCCGAATCCCATCCTCATCACCAATTATGTTCCGGATGGGCTCGGGATTCGGCAATAATCACGCCAGAACGAGGTGACTATATCGAGCATTTATTCAGGTGAAAGCACATAAAAGAAGCAAAGTATGGATAACTACTCACGAAGTGATACCTGCCTGTCGCAGTTGTGGCGGCCAAAAACACAAACAACTGGGGTAGATGCAACGCAAACTACGCTTTATTGTTTTTTAGGTACCTTATTTATACCCCGCTCTCCTCGTCCTGGCTGCTGCTTATTGGTGAGGGTTACAAAGGACAGTAGCTAGTAACAGATTTATGATTGGATGATTCTTAGCTTGGCCAGTTTCTGCTCCGTGGCCAAACCTCCTTAAACTTGTTAATAACTGTCTGCTGTCTTGGTGTGAACTCCCTATCTCATAGATACATTCTAATCTTCTCAAGGTTAACATTCTCTGCTAAGGGAGCCAGGGATTTCACAGACCAGCTGCAATCCCTGACACCTGCCGGTGGGATACTGGACCCGAACATCCTCTCGAGCTGGCAGATCAGAGAGAGTTGCTGACCGGCTCCTGCGCAGACAGCGTAGGCCTCACACTTAGGAATTTCTCCTTCCTCCCGCTCTCTCTACACTGTCCTCTCTATGCCCGGTGCATCCTGGCACGTAGGGTCAGTACGACCCAGGAGGCTACAACAGGTTTCCGGGGTAGGGGCTGCCTGTGAACCGGGCTGAGCAGCTGCATCCGTGCTCCTTATCGCTCAGCCTAGGCAGGCAAGCATCTTTTTTCTCAAGGTCTGGCCTCTGCTTCTCACAGGAGATTGTTATGACTCTACAGATCATAGAAATTTCCATCTCCAATACACACGGATGTCATATAACATAATAGCATTTCTAGTTCTTCATCAAATCATTTAATGGGGAAGCATTCCTGAAGGAAGAATGGGATTATTTAATTTTTCACAAAGAATGAAGAATTATTGGAAAGCATCTATAGTTACTCTTAAAATATAACTGCAAACATCTGACTATGTACATACATCTCAGAATTAGAATTAATTTTTCTCTTCTTCAAAAGTGGCTAGAACGGGACTCCTAGACTATGATTTCAGCCTAATCTATTTCCTGCAATGTAAAAAATATATACACACATATATTTGTACATATCTCTATACATGCATATATATATATATATTTAAAATACAGAGAACTGGTCCCATTCCTTCCCTGAGAATGCATGAAATTTCTCATAAATCTGCTCTGAAATACAAATATTGGTACTAGAAGCTTTAACTCTGATCCTTAGGGAAGTCAATGAAAAACAAGGCTTGTGCTGACTTTTCTGAAACCTTTCTTTCCATTCTGCCCTATCACTTCTCTGATTATGGCCTACTGCATTACATTACTTTTGTGTATATAATTCTCTACAATACCTCTGAATCAGATCATGTATACGGGTAAATATGTTGCAGATAAAAACATGGGTTTGATCACAATGAACTGTTATTTCCCATAGATGCTTCTTTTTTAATAAACCGCAAACATGAACCATACACCTTATGTCAAAAAACACAGATAGATACAAATGATGGACTGATGTAAAAAGCTTTCTTATCATGTTTCCAGTCCCTAAAGACTTCCAGCAATCACTCGATGTTTTTAAAAAGTAAGATGTGCCAGCTGATTTAATTAAAAGAGGACTTATATTAGAACCTTATCTATTCTCCCAGTACAACTCAGTGCACTTTAAAATGTAAAGTATTCCAGTGAAATCTCCTCCTTCTGTATCTACCCTGACATCTTCTTCCTTCTTTTTTACTTATTTTACTTTTCTTTTAAGCTCATTTTAGTTTTCTGTGACCTTTGACTTCCTGACAAGCGTATGCCTAAAGCACACAATCTTGGCACACAGATGAAAAAAAGACTATGAATCCTTTTCCCTTAACATCCGTTCTTTTTTTTTTCCTCTCTTCTTGCAAGGTGGCAGCTTTTAAAGTTTGAAGTCTTCCACATTTTAAGATTTTTTTCTATTGTTGTCATATTCACATAAAGAAATGAAAACTTTTAAGTAAACTTCTAGAAGGGATAAGGGTGAAAAGGTTCAAATGTAAAACTAGGAACCACAAATGGTTCCTAAGCAGAGCAACACTGAGAGCACCCTACCTGAGGTATGCAAGCAGACAGTGGATAGAGACGCTGTACAGTCTGAAGACATCACAGAATAAGAGAATGAAAATTGGTCCCACTATTATCTGGATTCTTCTCATCAAGCTTTTTCTCCTGGAGCTTTGGGTGATCATGAGGAGACCAATGAGAATGTTCTTGACTTTGTGAGGCCTCAGATGGGGAAGTAGAAGTGCTCTCCGAACCTCAACGAGAATTTCTGAGCCCCAGCAACCAGGCTACTCCATATACATGCTTACTAGCATTTCCCTCCTGTTGCAGAAGTGTGAGTATGAGTAATGGAAGTCCATGAACTGCTCCATGAACATGCCCTTGGGGAATTTTGCAATTCTTTCAGCCCTATGGTCCTGAAAATGGCTTGGGATATGTGCCAGGTGGGTCAAAATCATTCATCACCCTCTTCTAGTGGTAATCTGATGTTGGTAATCTGATATGTTAATCTAATAGTGGGAGTTTCTGGTATTTTGTATGAGGGTAGGACATGAGAGAGCAGAAACAGAAAAGAAGCAAGTACTGTTTTTTTCTGAGGCATAGCTTGAGGCGACTAAAGTAGACTCTGCTACTCAGATCTGGACTGGAGGTGGATGAAAAGGAAAAGGGATTGAGAAAAATTGCAGACATGAGAGAGGAGGATAAAGAGGTCTTCATCCTTCGTGGGGAAAGAGATGGAGTATAGCAGACAGTCTGAAGGTAGGAGTCCTCTTTAGACAGTGCCCTGTGTAAAGAAATGCTTTTAGTTTGAGTAGTGTTTAGATGTTAGGATGTCATGGAGTAAAACTGAGAAATCATAAAGAAGGCAATTTGTTGGAGACTTAGATTTGACCTGCAGCTAAAATGCAAACATTTTGACCTGGGTAGAGAGAAAACCATACATGAGAAAAGACTCAGAAAAAAAAATAAAAGAGTCAATAGTTTCTCTGCTAACTTGAATGGGGCCTTTTTGACATTACAAAGTGACTTGAGTGCATGTTTTGCTTGATTTGATGGATCTTTGACTTGGTGGATGCTTTCACATTTGTGGCTCACTTAATCTAAATCAGAACTTCTAGAAAAAAAAGAAAATAATTGTGAAGAACGTGTAAAAACCTTGTGAGTGATATCAGACTTCTGCATATTTTCAGGAGATTAAGAAAATTACTATTTCCATATCATTCCTCATCATTTACATATATTCTGTTAGAATACAAAGAGTTTCAGCAGTATTTTATGCTATAAAAATGTATTTCAATTTGAAATAAAAGTATTCCTGTAAAAATAATTGTATAGAAAATGAGGGATGGCCTTAATGTAGCTCATTAAAATGTCCTAAAAAGTGCAGCTGTGCATGTATTCACAGCTGTCAGTTATTTTAACTTTTGTTGTTGTTGTTGTTATATTTTACAGTAATTTGCCAGCACATAAGTGTCTCAATGCAAGATGCCTGGATGGCATCCATAAATTGGTGTGTTGGTTACATCTATCAAAAAAACTGTTCAAAAAACTGCAACAGGTCTGAAAGTTATTGTTGAGTAGCACCAATTCCATTGCTTGATTGCTTTGCATACTAGGAAATTCAGATTAAACTTTAATGCAATAAAGTATAAGAACACCTAATAATGAGGAGGTGAAACCTACATTGATCTTTTCTAATCACATGATGCATGCAAAAGGGTTTAAGCAAAGTGCAAGGTTCTCCAATTCTGGATGTAGATTTAATTGATTTAGTAAGCTAAATACAATTTCTACTAAAACGTCTAGATGGCCATTCACATTGTTATTGCAGTAACATTAAAGAAATTAGTTTGCCTTTTATAAGAAATGGCAGCTGAAGATGGTTGGTGCTCATATAATAACAGGTTTAACAGAAGAATTACTGTATATACTCAGAGATATTAAGCCAAGGCAGTGAGGCACAATGGCTGACTTAGCCTTCATGAATAACATGGGCAATGGATTTTCATCCTCTCTTTTCTTCTTCAAGCCCATCACTTCTTGTTCATTTATACCCTATAGAAAAATGTTTGATCTTGATTGACATGGTAAAGCAAAACATTCTATGCCTGTTTTCTTCTAGATTTACAATACTGCTAGATCAGTATAAAATATTCAGGAGATGAAGTCTGCCATTTTTTTTAGCAAATTTGACAGTTCTAGGGCATTCAGTCCCAAGCCCTAGTATATGACAGCTTACACTATTAAGCTACCAGACATGTCCCTGGCCTTGTTTTGGTAAGTAGCCCTCTCTGAAACAATGCAGCTTCAGAAGTTAACTTAGTCCGGGCACCATCCCTGGCTGGCAGTGAAGTTTAAGCCTGTTGTGCTACAGGAAAAGAGATTTAATGGTATGGACTTGAGTTGTTCTGTGAGGAATGCCCCTAATTACAATCTTGCCAAATGCAGAACACCAGAGTCCATAGTACAGCACTTTGCATATTTGAGCTCTTTTACGTAATTGTCCCTCAATTTGAGCACCTCATATTCCTTTTAGTGGTGTATTCCTTAAAAATAAAGTAGCAGGGTTTCTATATCTTTCATTTAGGGTTATATGGAACTGAGGGTAATTGTTGAAGCTTGATGGACCAGATCTACTTTCCCTAGGCTGTCATCAGGGAAAATCATGCTTGTTTACAACTACCTGTATGCAGATTTAAACTACAGATCTTCTAGAACATAAAGTTATGTCTTTTGTTAGAAAACTTTATCTACAATGCAAAGTATTTGTATTGCTCAAATGTTACAGACTGTAGGCTCAGGTCTAAACTTAAATGAGAATTAAATATATTGCGAGGAAAGAAAGAACATGCTTAAAATGAAATGTGATCAAGTGCTTAGATTAGGGCCTTGGTGTTGGCCTGGAAAAAAATAAGAAAATACATTAAAAGAGTCTAAAATTTTTAAAAGGCAAAGTAAAACAAAAACACCAAATAGTAAAGAGAAACCGCTGACTTGTAAAATATATAGACTGCTACCTAATAATAATAAATATCACCTTAATAAGGGTTGTGTCTGTGAGCTTTCTGAAGCAGTAAATCTTTGGGAAAGATGTGTCAGAACACAGAGCAGAGCAGGCTATAGACAAGGGACAGACTGAGAGTGGGAAAAGGGACATATAGAGACACTAAAAGATAAACTTATAAACATACAATGCTTCTCCATCCCTTCCCTTCTCATTCATACCATTCCTTTCCCTTTCTTTCCAGTAGATTTTTGAAAAACAGAAAAAAGGACAAAAATTAACTAGAATATTAACCTGACCTGCATATAAATTGCCTTTAGCAATTGCTTTCTGGAAAGCCAATGACGAACTGGATACACTAAGAGATGGGAGAAAACCCTGGAATTGCAGCCTTCCCAATCACAGTCAGGGACATAGTATGAAAAAGTGATGGCCATTGCCTCCCCACTTGATACTGTGGCCATAGTTATAGAACTTTCTATTGTCCCTTTGAGGTCTTCCTCTGCTAAGAGAAATCATGACACAGATTTGTCACTTGGTGGTCTGTGAACCTCTGTTTCTCTTTCTTTACCTCTGCTCTCTCCACCTAGTGCAAAAAAAAAGAGCCCTACAGATAAGGAAATAAAATAGCTGAGCTTTCATAGAATGGTTGAGGTTGGAAGGGACATCTAGAGATCATCTAGTCCAACCCCCCTGCTCCAGCAGGGACACCTAAAGCACGTGGCACAGGGTGGCGTCCAGGCGGGTTTGGAAGATCTCCAGAGAAGGAGACTCCTCAACCTCTCTGGGCAGCCTGTTCCAGGGCTCTGTCACCCTCACAGGAAAGAAGCTCTTCCTCATATGGAGATTAAACTTTCTATGTTTCAATTTACACCCGTTACCCCTTGTCCTGTCACCGGCCACCACGGAGAAGAGCCTGGCCCCATCTTCCCTACAATCACCCCTCAGGTACTTGAACATGTTGATCAAATCTCCTCTCAGCCTTCTCTTCTCCAGACTAAACAGGCCCAGCTCGCTTAGTCTTTCCTCATAGGACAAATGCTCCAGTCCCTTAATCATCTTTGTGGCTCTATGCTGGACCCTCTCTAGAAGCTCCATGCCCTTCTGGTACTGGGGAGCCCAGAACTGCACACAGTACTCCAGGTGCAGTCACACCAGAGCTGAGTAGAGGGGCAGGATCCCCTCCCTCGACCTGCTGGCAACGCTCCTCCTGATGCAGGCCAGGATTCCATTGGCCTTCCTGGCCACGAGGGCATATTGCTGACCCATGGTTAACCTGTTGTCAACAAGGACTCCCAAATCCCTCTCCATGGAGCTGCTTCCCAGCAGGTCAACCCCTAATCAGTACTGGTGCCTGGGGTTATTCCTCCCCAGGTGCAGGACCCTGCACTTGTCCTTGTTGAACCTCATAAGGTTCCTGTCTGACCAACTCTCCATCCTGTCCAGGTCTCTCTGAATGGCAGCACAGCCCTTGGGAGTGTTGGCCACTCCTCCCAGTTTGGTGTCATCTGCAAACTTGCTGAGGGTGCACTCTGTGCCCTCATCCAAGTCATTGATGAACAAGCTGAAAAGCACCGGGCCCAGTACTGACCTTTGTGGGACACCACTGGCCACAGGCCTCCAACCAGACTCAGCTCCATTTATTACCACCCTCTGGGCTCTGCCATCCAGCCAGTCCTCAATCCCCTTCACTGCCACTTGTCCGGTCCACACTTCCGGAGCTTTCCTATGAGGATGTTATGGGAGTCTGTGTCAAAAACCGTGCTGAAATCAAGGTAGACAACATCCACGGCTCTCCCATCGTCCAGCCAGCCAGTCATCCCATCGTAGAAGGCTCTCAGGTTCATCAAACACAGCTTTCCCTTGGTGAATCCATGCTGACTACTCCTGATCACCTTCTTTTCCTTCACATATCTAGAGATGGTCTCTAGGATGAGCTGCTCCATCACCTTTCCAGGGACGGAGGTGAGGCTGACCGGCCTGTAGTTTCCTGGCTCCTCCCTCTTGCCCTTTTTGAAGACTGGAGTGATGTTGGTTTCTTCCAGTCCTCCGGCACCTCCCCCGCCCTCCATGACCTCTCGAAGATGATGGAGAGCAGCTGAGCAATGACCCCTGCCAGTTCCCTCAGCACTCTTGGGTGCATCCCATCTGGGCCCATAGATTTATGGGTGTCCAGTTTGCTTAAACAATCCCTAACCCAGTCCTCCTCGACCAGCAGAAAGTCCTCCTCTCTCCTGGTTCTCTCTCTTGTCTCCGGATTCAGTAGTTCATGGGGACTAGCCTTAGCAGTAAAGACTGAGGCAAAGGCGGCATTTAGTAATTCTGCCTTCTCTGCATTCTCCGCCACCAAGGCACCCTCCCCATTCAGCAGCAGGTTAACATTTTCCCTAGCCTTCCTCTTGCTGCTGATGCATTTGTAGAAGCCCTTCTTGTTGTCCCTGACATCTCTCGCTAACTCTAATTCCAAACGGGCCTTGGCCTTCCTCATTGCATCCCTGCATTCTCTGACAATGTTCCTATATTCTTCCCATGTGGCCTGGCCCTTCTTCCACATTACATACTTGCTCTTTTTCTCATTAAGTTTATCCAACACCTCCTTGCCCATCCTGCCTACCTTGCTTGACTTCTTTCTTATAGGAATGCACCGATCCTGAGCTTGGAGAAAGTGGTGCTTGAATAGTAGCCAACTCTCCTGGACCCCCTTTCCTTCTAGGACCCTTGCCCAGGGGATTCCTCCAAGGAGCTCCCTGAAGAGGTTAAAGTTAGCTCTCTTGAAGTCCAGGGTTGCAATCCTACTTCTTGTCCAGCTTCCTCCTCGCAGGATCGTGAATTCCAACATCTCGTGGTCACTGCAGCCGAGACTGCCCCCAACTGTCACATTTCCCACTAGACCATCTCTGTTGGTTAGTATCAGGTCTAGCAGCGCCCCTCCCCTTGTTGGCTCATCAACCACCTGCATCAAGAAGTTATCTGCAATGTTCTGCCGGAACCTCCTGCACTGTCTGCTCCTAACTGTGTGATTATCCCAGCAGACATCAGGGTGGTTGAATTCCCCCATAAGCACCAGGGCCTGGGATCGTGAGGCTTCTTGCAGTTGCCTGTAGAAGGCCTCATCCACTTCCTCTCCCTGGTCAGGAGGCCTGTAGTAAACTCCCACGACCGTGTCGCCCCTGTTGTCCTGCCCTTTAACCCTCACCCACAGGCTCTCAACCTGCTCCATACATTCCAGTTGCTCTCTCACGTAAAGAGCAACTCTGCCACCTTGCCTTCCTGGCCTGTCCTTCCTGAAAAGCCTAAAGCCATCCATGGCCACATTCCAGTCATGAGAGCAGTCCCACCATGTCTCAGCAACTGCAATGAGATCATGGCCCTGCAATTGCACACGCATCTCCACTTCCCCTTATTTATTCCCCATGCTGCGTGCGTTTACATAGAGGCATTTGAGTTGGGCACCCAACGTGCCTCTCTTTCTAGCTGGGGCAGCTGGAACTTGACCATGTGGGCCTTCAGAAGTTCTCTTATTTTCCTATTTAGCCTCTTCAGGCTTAGGACGCCCTACACAGGCTATGGAGTTAGGCGAATGAGTGGCATGACAGGCCATGGCCTACCCCATAACCTGTTTCCTTGATGATACCCCCCTCCCCCCTCAAATCTATTTTAAAGCCCTCTCGATGAGCCCTGCTAGCTCATGTCCCAGGGCTCTCTTCCCCCTTTGAGAAAGATGGATCCCATCAGATTCCATCATGCCTGCCGCTGTGTAAGGCTTCCTGTTACCGAAGAAACCAAAGTTGTGGCGATGACACCATCCACGGAGCCACGTGTTAATGGACCATGTCCTCCTATTTCTTTCTATATTGCTGCCAGCACTGGGAAGAATGGAAGAAAATATGACTTGCGTGCCTGAGTTCCTAATTGTCTGCCCCAATTCCCTGAAGTCCCTTTTGATCGCCCTCAGGCTGTGCATTGCTGCTTCTTCTCCTCCCACATGTAGGACCACCAATGGATAATAGTCAGTGGGTCTAACCAGGCTGGGAAGTATTCACATGACATCCTTAACTCGGGCCCCAGGAAGGCAGCAGACCTCTCTTAGAGGGGGGTCGCGCCTACATATCGCACCCTCCATTCCCTGAACTGGGAAATCGCCCACAACTATAACCCGCCTTTTCTCTCTCATACCTGTGATAGCGATACACGGGATTCATCTTTCTGATTGTGTTACTATTTTTGGAGAAGAGGGATTCTCGCTTACCCTATCTACTGATTGCCCTTCCTCCTCCAGGGCCTCGTATCTATTGGCTAGGGGTACCTGATAGGGTAAGATAGGAGAAGGTTTTTTCTTTCCATTACGAGCCTGGACTTTTATCCATACATTGCTGTTCTGGTTTCTTCCCCCTTGTGTTAGCTGGGGGATGAAGTCTGTAGTCGCTTGTTGCGATGCGCTTCTTGGTACCTGTCCCTGTTCCTCCCTCTCTGACTTACAGATATGTCTTAGCCTTTCGACCTCCTCTCATAGCTCAACTACCATGCTGAGCAGATCTTCCACCTGCTCGCACCTCACACAGCTGCTCTCCCCTAGGCTGTCCAAAGGAAGTGTCAGGCTATGGCACTCCTTGCAGCCTGACACCTGGACAGCTTCATGCTTTGCCGGTAGTTTAGTCTGGGTGCCCATCTCCTTCTTAGTGAGTGCTGACGCGGCCCTCCAACAAGTAATTGCCATAGTGGGTACACGGAGGAGCTCACTGCTGCTCACCCTGCCTGCACGAGCTGCCATGCCACGCTTTGTTGGCCTCGCTCCCTGGGGGCGGCTGTTGTAGGCATGGGTCTTAGGTTGTCTACCCTGCTGACTCCGCCTTGCTGCGTCAGTGCCGCCTGGGGCTAGGGGTGCCTCGCTCTCCCTGCTCTGGTGCTTGCACCTCACTACGCAGCTTCTGGCCGACGATTTAGCTCCTCTCAGAATGGTCTCACAGTGTGAGCATCCGCTCCGGAGCCATTACCTACAAGTGCTCTCCTGGGCTCTGCTGTAGGAAGCCAGCAGGGAGGTAGGAGCCAGTACGAGGTTTGAGCAGCCCTTCCTGCAGCCCGATATCACTGTGACCTTCTGTACCACCCTGATCACCCTGGAGCAGGGGGATTTTGACCCTTGAGCAAAATCTGTGGGTTAAATTCCACCATTTCCCACATAGGTTTGGAGTCAGACTCCAAAGTGCAATTCTGCCTTTGAACCAATTTAAATGAGACCCAAATTGAGGCCAAAATAGACTGTCACAGGGGAAAATCACAGGGGAAAATCATTTTTGCTGACAAAAATCGCATGAAGCAGAAGTTTTTTTATGGGCTCTCTGTGAAATCACACTGTTTTCTTTCAGAGTGTTGAAAGTAATGAAATATCATAATGCTTAGCAGCAGAAGGGAACATTTCCTGGTGTATTTAAATTCTGCAATTAATCAGCTTTGGATTACTTTTTCATTCAAGGCGCTTATACATATCAAATACTGGGCCTTTTAAGGTCAATATAGATTTCCATGGAATGCTTATGCAAAGATAGTAAATAATAAGAAGGTTCCCTTTATAATATATTCTCACTGGAGGAAAATATATATATATATATATTCCTGGAATCCAATTAATTTTACCTCTGTGAAAATTTGAAAGCATGTCTTATCATGTGCAGCCATCACTACAAACCACCCAAGGAGATCTGTTTGCTCACATTTCTTTTGATTGCTTATTCATCAGTTTATTAGAGAACCTGCTACTAGATAGCTCCTGAGAGCGTGCCTGGGACTGAATAACATGCCAAGGGACAGCGAGCTGGCCTTCGATGTGCTCCTGTGAATACTGCAGCTCTGTGCACAGCAGTCACTCCAGGCTGATGTACTCTCTGGCTGGGGGAATTGAGGCATCTCTGAGTGCCCCTCTGCTTCATACAGATAACTTTCAGTGGCTACTCTGCTTCTTTTAAAACACTGAATAGCTTCATGTTGTATTGTGGTTTTCAATATAGGAAAATAGATATGTGAACTAATATGTACAGATAACGATAATAAATGTCCAATGTGGGAAACTGAGAAACCGTGAGAAACTGTGGGAAGCTGTGGGAATGGTGAAAGTAAGGAGTGAGAAACTGAAAGTTAGGAATAACAGATTAGCAGATAGAGAAACCTAAAACGCAGGCTAGGCGCACCGATCTCTGGTTGGTTACCTGTTGTCCGTTAGCAGGATTGGACCCAGATAGCAAAAGAGTCAAGGAATTGGCTGGAGGCAGGGGGAGGGAGCGCGTGGACAGCACGTGGACAGTGTATGCTCACATACTTGGAGAATATATATGTTTGGTCTGATGCTCAAAAAAATGTCTTCTGGTCCTAAACCTTAAGCCTCTGCTCCTTCGATGATTCCCACAGTCCAAAGGTCATAGGAACCAATTCAAAGAAGTGCTGAGCAGTCCCTTTTCAGCCTCAATAGCAGTATAGGATGCCCTCAGCTTCCCAGACAACTCTGAAGCCTAGTTCACTGAGGTCTTTTCATTGACTTTAAAAAAAGCCACATCAACCTCTTCATTATTTACCAAAACAAGTCTTTCTTTGCTTAATAATGTGGGGGCTGCTAGCTGAAAATTCATAACCAATGTTTACCTAGGTGCAGCAAACATGGTTTTGCTTTCATAGAATCATAGAATCATAGAAGGCTTAAGGTTGGAAGGGACCTCTAGAGATCATCTAGTCCAACCCAGCTGCATACGCAGGGTCACCTAGAGCACGTGGCACAGGACTGCATCCAAGCGGGTTTTGAAGATCTCCAGAGAAGGAGACTCCACAACCTCTCTGGGCAGCCTGTTCCAGGGCTCTGTCACCCTCACTGTTAAGAAATTTTTCCTTAAGTTCCTATGGAATTTTTGGTGTTTCAGTTTCCGGCCATTTCCTCTAGTCCTATCAGTGGCCACCACTGAAAAGAGACCATCACCGTCCTCTGCACTCCCTCCCTTGAGGTATTTATATACACTGATTAGATCCCCTCTCAGCCTTCTCTTCTCCAGGCTGAACAGGCCCAGCTCCCTCAGCCTCTCCTCATAGGGCAGATGTTCCAGGCCCCTGATCATCCTTGTGGCCCTGCGCTGGACTCTCTCCAGAAGCTCCACATCCCTCTTGTACTGTGGAGCCCAGAACTGGACACAATACTCCAGATGTGGCCTCACCAGGGCTGAGTAGAGGGGCAGGATCACCTCCCTCGACCTGCTGGAGACGCTCTTCTTAATGCAGCCCAGGATGCCATTGGCCTTCTTGGCCACGAGGGCACACTGCTGCCTCATGGTCAACTTATCATCCACCATGACACCCAGGTCTTTCTCTGCAGAGCTGCTCTCCAGAAGGTCGGTCCCCAGCCTGTACTGGTGTCTGGGGTTATTCCTCCCCAGGTGCAGAACCTTGCACTTGGCCTTGTTGAATTGCATGAGGTTTTTCACCTCCCAGTTGTCCAGTCTGTCCAGGTCCCTCTGGATGGCAGCGCAGCCCTCCTCTGGGGTATCGGCTACTCCTCCCAGTTTCGTGTCATCAGCAAACTTGCTGAGGGAGCACTCCGTGCCTTCATCCAGGCTTTACTTTTCTCTAAAGGATGCCTGTCCTCCTTTCCCTGTGTCCTTTATATTTTCTTTGGCTACAGCTGAAAATTACACTTAAAAATGTTATCATAGTTTAAAACTTGATTAAAGTAAACAGACATTTAAATGATGCTACTTACTAAATCCATTAATACTAGGTAAGGGGAAAGGCCAAAAGTTCCTTTAAATGGCAAATGTATAAATATGCTTTAAGCCTCAGTAAAATATTGATATGCATCTTATTATGCAGTTTGCCACTTGCTGAGGTTCTTTTTTTTTATTTTTGTTTTAAGTATCTGGTCCATCAATATTCAAGCATGTCTCTCCCTAAAGCAAAAAAAATAATAATAAAAAAAGGAAACAACTAGACAGGAAAAGGACAACTAGAAAGAAGCAATAAATTATTGCTGTAATGACATGCTAATTAAAATTTTACTTATAACTCATGTAAGTGTTTAAAGTCCAGCAAATTTCTCTTTTCATTTGTGAAGTGTGAAGGTAAATTGCCCAGTGACAGTGGGACATTGCTAACAAGTACAAATTGAATAACATGGTATCTTGCTCTATTAGTCCTGACTAGTGTTTCTGAATTAGATATTCAGCACACTCCCCATTGTAGGCCTGATTGATAAATGCTAAGGAGAATTTGTCAAAACAACAGGGGCTACACCCAGTGGGACATCAATATGCTCCATTTAGTCACCCACCTGGCACTTCCTACATAGGATTGTCACATAAAATTAAGACTAGCCGCTAACCAGCCATCAAGCTTGCAGCAGACATCAGGCAGCCTGTGTTCTGTATGCATATTAGTCACATGCTTAACAATTTGGACTGTCATGACTGAAGCATGCGGTGACCTCTGGAACAGAGGTTGAATTTTGCAACTACACTGAGACATCACGCTCAGCTGTTCAAGATTTTAGGCCATTTCCTGCCTGATCTGTGCACAGATGCACTGCCCCAAGGTATAAACTGTGGCCTAGTCCAAATGACAAATGGCACAGTGTAGATTACTGCATTATATATTAAGTACTACAAGTCTGTAAATTATAAGTAAACTACTGCTCAGCCTGAATGTCTCCACCAGCTTTTAGAACACTTTCTTTCATAAAGCCACTCATATGCAGGAAAAATCAATATTTGGAAAATGAACATATCAAATTTTTAAGACTGAAATGTACCATTTTTTCTGCAATTAGCTGCTCAAATATGAAACAGTTTTGTTACAGTTGTAATTCAGTAAGTAAGTCATTGTTGGACTCTCTTCTTCACCACCCCTCACTTTTTCAATGAGAATTATTAGCAAATTAAGGTTTCCTGTGTGTTTAATATGCTGAACTATTTATGCCTGATACATAGTTGAGGTTAGTATTGTAGGCCATTTTATATGGTTCATTCAGTATAAATTAGCCATACAATATGCAAACACTAATAAAAATGAATAAGAAATCCAAACAGCGACAGTTCTAAGGGATTTAATTTGTAGTTTTAATATGTTTAGTCTCTGTTTATGGACTGAAGTCTCTGTTTACATTTGGAACAGCTGTAAAAGATATAAAAAAGCAATCTGGAGGGAAAATTATTCACTCTCTTATTACTGAACAGTAATATTTCAGTGGGATAAGCAGGATTTGTTGATATAATATGATCGTGTGCTTCCATGTTAAGCTGGGACTCCAGTATGTCAATTATCTAATATCAACAGCTAAATTCTTAATATGAGAAAAGAAAGAAGAAAATTGATGCCAATGTACATGTAAGGAAATGTCCGCACTGTGTTAATATATCCACACAACATTCCGATAACTTCTTTTAACTCAAAGATGATCAAAGCAGAGTTTGTCTCTCTCATTTCTCTTGCCATTGACTGACACCAACAGAAAAAGTTACTTCTGCTAAAAGAGGAGAAGGATTAGCACCCAAGTTGCTCACATCTTTACCATACCAGTCTATTATGTGCAGGGACACACAAAGGGAAGGATCAAGGTTTGATATGCAGCTGTTCTGGTTGTAGGATCAACCATCAACATCGCATTTTTGCAGCAATGAAGCTGCTGGTCCTCCATATGTTTCATGCAGAGAGAGAGAGAGAACCACTGGAGACACTTGTGCAGTTTGGCAAGTGTGCATGGTAGGAGACTCCTGGGAAGTGACTTTGGTACCACAGATGGCAACTGCTTTGAGGAGGTCAAGTAGATATTTCACAGTACCAAGTACAGATCCAAGGATGGCACTTGTGGAAAAAAAAAAAACCTGCTTTGCATTGAACTGGTTAATAGTTCACTACCCTTCTATTCCTCCAATATATCCCTCATTATTCACTACATTGCTAGTATAGGTGTGCCACAGGTTGCCCAAAACTGAATCTGATATAAACATGAGCTTTCAAGAGATTTTAGTAATTCTTTTTATTATTTGATAAACATTTAAAAGTCTGATACCCCCCTCTCCTATCGTGATTTATGGTTTCAAAAATAAGAACATGCTTTCTGTCCTTTAGACTAGCACCTTGCTATATTGTGATACTGTCATTTGGGATATAACACTGTTCCAGCCTAACAAGAATTTTATTGTCTTTCTAGGCTGATCACATTATGTTTTGAATATCAAATTTGAAATACATACTGAATAATTCATCTTAAACTAAATAAGTAGGAGGAACCAGGGCATTTGAAGCAGATAACTTGATAGCATGTTGTCTCCTGTTTATTAATGTAACAGTTTAGACACCAGCCAATCTCCATGATCTTGCAAGCATCTTGCAAAATGTTGGTAATAACTTGGCTATTTGCTGACATGTCCATCTTTGTGTCATTTTGTAAGCTCTTTATTTAGAAAATTGTGTCAAATACTTTTTTATAACTCCACATAATATGAAAAATATTGAAGGATATTCTAAAAAAGATTGAGTAATGAAGTGTGGTTTGATTTTGTTCATCTAAACTAGTGGTAGAAGATACCAAGAAGACATAGCCCGTTTACATACTTTTCTCAAGGACTTCATATAACCCTGGCACATAACAATAGGTGGAAATGAGATAAATACTCCCACAACGTAAAATCATGTTAACCACCTTTTAGAAATTACTTAGTCTAAAATAAAATATAGACAATATACACAGGAAATACTCATTTCAACTAACTGTAAAGCATTGGCTCCACTATGTTTCACTTGACTATTTTCACTAGTATTGCTATCAATATTTCAGTGGAATATTTAGCTCCAACATGTAAGTTTTCCCTTGCCTTCAGGTAGTGATAAGATATATAAATACACAGTTTAATATAAGTTTTCTCTCATGCTCTTGTTGATCTCAAAGTGGAAGATAGTGAAAGAGACGGGAATAGTTAACAGATGTGAGATCTAGACTAGGAAAGTACTAAACTAGTATAAATCTAGAGTAACTAACTAGAATTAATTGCATTACTTCCAAAGTGATTTCTTGAGACTTAAACTATTGTAAGGACAGAGCCTACCTCGCTGTGTTAGAAAGTGCCTTTTCTGTTTGTTTTTCTGGTGCTAATCTTTTATTAGAAGATAGAATGATCCCTTGGTGCACACCAAATTTCAGTCAATCAGTTATATTCAAGTTAAGTTGGAGGAACTTACCTCTAAAGAACACAGTTTTGACAGTACATGCCTTTGAGTGATAGGGGGAAACAAAATTGGGGGGAGACCTCCAATTGAAGCCTAATTAAAATTACCATCATCTTTCCTTAATGACTGAAATATAAATGGCATGCTCCATATACACCAACATATGTATGCATACAGTAGGTGATGTATATATAAATCTTATCTGTAATGGACAATCTACATTTTTTAGGTAGAAGATTATATGGGCTTTAAAACAGGAAACCGGTATCTCATGGCAATATAGTAAGAAGCTGAATTACAAGAGAATGAGAATTTCTATAGACTATTAGATGAACAGGTCATATTAACTAATTCGCTTAACTATTTACTCAGTGAAAACAAGCAAATAAAATCAAGTGTTGTTTTATGGAGGTGACATGCTTATGATAGGTCAGCTGATAAGTTTGCTTTACAATTTCTGATTGTTGACTTTAACACTTGAGGAAGGCTAGGAAATGAATCCTTTTTATTTGCCACTTGCAATTTACCACCGTTTTGCAATTATTTTTTTCATTAAAACAAAATTTCATCACTCTAAAAATAGGATTCTTGGATTACTGACATATGCATTCAGTTTTATGCTGAAAAGCACACAAAGTGGAAAGTTGTTTTTGCCCAGCTCTACCGACAAAAACTTGCTCGAGCAATTTCCTCACACAGGAAGGCGAGAGCTGCTCCACAATGAGCACAGTTCCGCTGAAAGCAGCAGCCTGCTCCCATTGCCTAGGGCAATGCATGGGTGATGGATAGTGTAAAAGATGAATCTTCTCATCTCCATTCTAATCTCACTCTACTAATTGTCATCAATATCATCAGTGTCACCAGACTAAGCTGCCGCTTCAAGTCTGTGAGCTCCCCCAGCAGCACTGGCCCTGCTGCCCCTCTTGAGCTTTGCCCCTTTGGAATCTGTGGCAGCCCTTGGTGCCGGCCCCTGCTGTCTCGGCGCAGGTAGAAGATGATGGATATGGATTTTGAGGCAGGAGTGTGGGCTCTAATGGGTGGGGTGGTGCTGCTGAGGCACAAGCTGCAGCATAGTGGGAAAGGCTGTTGCAGCTGATGTAGCGTGAAATGGACACAGTAAATAAGTGATGAATGATGCCCTAATGCTGTTTTATGTTTGCAATTTCCTATATACACTACAAGATCATTATGACTGTGTAAGTCAAGCATCCAAAACTTAGGAAATGCAAGAACTGAGGCAATTCTGAAACCTGAACACCAGCCCTTGGATCATACAGATGTTCATTACGGTATCACAGACTGTTTTCCACAAAACTTGCACTTTATATGGCTCCAGGATATATAGGAGTCCTTTTCTATAGCATCAGAATTACCCATTATGATCAATAATTATAATTAATATAAATAATTTAGAACAATTATAATTACTAAATCAATAATGATCTATATTAATATCAAAATTAATGATCAATATCATCAAAGTATTTCTCTTTAATGATCAAACTTTAGCACTCATGGTATCTTCCTCCTCCAGGCTGCCCTGCCACCTGAAGAAATGGCATTTCCTCAGCAATCCTCCTTACCCTCTCTGACATGCCCCTGTACTCTGCAGCTTGAATGTCAATCGAGAGCAGGAAGAACATGGACACAAGTTTACTGTTCACTCACAGCACTCCTAATGTTTATTCCAGCCAGGATTAACTGGCATCCATAGAGGTCACCTCTCCAGTTAGCCTGAGCTAGGCGGCTGCCACTTGGACTGTAATAGCAAAACTGATCAGTACAAATTCAGACAGTTCTGAACCAAAGCAAGCATCAAGATCAAAATATTTGCAAACTAAAAGAGTCTTAGCAGAGCAATTATTTGAATAGAGATTTCAATTGTTCTCAGTTAAGAAGATAACACTAATCTGTAGCTGGGAAAGTAAACATGAAGAGTCAAAATCTACTTTAGGATAGCAAGGTACTGCCTCAAGCTGAAGGAGATTGGAAGGAGAGAGCCAGCAAAGATGTGTTCAGCCTCTAAGCATGCCTGTGAAATGCAGCTATGGAGGCAGAGTGGAGAAAGAAACTGGTAGCCAGGGATGCAAGAGGCCTCTCCTAACTAAGGGAGGTGGCTCTGCCCAGAGTGTGACTAACTGAGGGACGAAGGTCCTCAGCTGGGCAACAACGGCTCTTAAGGAAGGGGTGGATTGAAAGAAGGGAGGGAGAATGGCTGGGGGGGGATGTGGGAGGAGAGAGATGGTGATTCCAGCTGGAGGGTGTGATGAATTCGGGTGGTGAATTAAATTTCAGAATTTTGGTGTTAGAAGATAGAAAATGCCATGGGATGTTAACAACCCCCAGGGAAAAAAAAAGAATAAATGACCTGTGGATATATTGGTAAGCAACATTTTATCTGCCTTTGATAGAAACACAGGCTGTTTTGTTCCATAAAAGGGTTAAAATTTACATCACTACTGGAGATCTGTTTAAGAGCGTGTGCAGGTTAAATACACCGAATCCTCATCCCATACACAGTAAGGCAGCTACAAGTCAAACATAATGACAGTGCTGATTAATAAGGTACTCCTACCCCCAGCACTTGAGAGTGATTTATTGAGACACATCTCTAACGTGATCCATTGTGCTGACTGGATTAATGGAGTGAGCTAGAGAAATTCACTGGCAATGCTAGATACAGAGCAGGAAAGCATTAACCCTTGGAGCTTTCTTATCTAGCCTATTGACAGAATATTAATTATGACAAAACATACATGTCGCAATTATCTTTTGATATCTAAGCATATATTTTTATTAATGCATGATGAAGATACCAGAGTGAAAATCATTTGCATATAAACATTTTAGAAAAATATGGAGATAATGCTGAATTTACAGGGTGCTCCGGATGGGCTCGGGATTTGGCAATAATCACACAGAATGAGGTGACTACATCGAGCATTTATTCAGGTGAAAGCAAATAAAAGAAGCAAAGTATGGATAACTACTCACGAGGTGATACCTGCCGGCGGGATACTGGACCCGAACATCCTCTCGAGCTGGCAGATCAGAGAGAGTTGCTGACCGGCTCCTGCGCAGACAGCGTAGGCCTCACACTTAGGAATTTCTCCTTCCTCCCACTCTCTCTACACTGTCCTCTCTATGCCCGGTGCATCCTGGCACGTAGGGTCAGTACGACCCAGGAGGCAGGGTACTCCGCCTTTAGTTGCGCAACTCCCCCCCCCCCCCCGGGTGCGCAGGTGTGCATACCAGTTGGGGGTCCCATCCCTCAATTTGAGGGTCCTGCCTTCCTCCTCTTCTTCCTCATTAACGGGTGTTTGGCTTCCAAAGCTAGTTTGGAGGACGTCTGCGGTTAAGTTGGCTACAAGCCCGGCCAAGTGGCCTCCTTCAACAGGTTTTCGGAGGGGGCTGCCTGTGAACCGAGCTGAGCAGCTGCATCCGTGCTCCTTATCACTCAGCCTAGGCAGGCAAACATCTTTCTCGTGGTCTGACCTCTGCTTCTCACAGGAGATTTTATGACTCTACAGGTCATAGAAATTTACATCTCCATTACACAGGGTCTGTAGAGAAATGCTGTGCTGAGAATCTACACTGTGCTGGGAATCTGCACTGTGCTGAGAATCTGCACCACCTGCGCCTTGCTGATAATGTACTGGAGAGTGTTAGTGAGTTGTCCTTGGCCGGCTGGGAAGGGGGAGCTATGTGGGAAAGAGTAGTTAGCCGTTTCGGGTAAACAACTTTTCAGAGCTGGGAAAGAGCCTATGCGGCCGGGACATAGCAACCTCCCTAGCAACCAATCGTAGCTAACCTGGATATCCCTCAGATGCTTGTAGGTATAAATATATGTGCACTTCCGCTAATAAACGAAGCAAGACCTAACCTCATATTGAGTCCGTGTCTTGTAATCCGGCTCAGCTCCCGTAAAGGCCTGTGCAGTTGTCCTGCGCTGGTTCCAACAAGGGTCCACTGTAAACAGGAGGCTATAAATGTCTTCCCTTAATTCTTGACCATTTACTCTAGACTATTGGAACAATTGATGGAACAAGGAAAAGAAGTTGAAATATAAGTTGAGGCATTATTAGATTGCATATATACAAACACTCACAATGCATTATAAATGCTATGTTTTTCCCGGACCTGGCTCTAATAAGCTTATCTTCCCAAACTTGGGCCCATTTCTGGAGCTATGTAATTAAACCGCACTCACTAAACTACAACATGGTATTCCTCGATCATTGCAATAAATGGGAGTGACTACTATTTCAGTGGCTGTTTCACAAAACAAGTAGGCAGGAATAAGGAAGAGAGAAATTTGCTGGAAGTTGAAAACATCTTGTTTCAAGATTTTCCAAATGAAATATTTCTGGCTTTCAGTTCAGATTTGACAGACAGAAGGGAAGAAAATTAAATAAAATATTTCATTTGTTTCAAATAAAGAGCCAGGAACAGGAAATCCCATCCCTGCTTAGAATGATGATGTGGTAAATGCCCAGACCTGAGAATTAGCAAGTTCAGTCACAGGTGCTAGTCATGTTACTAGTCATGCGTTGTTGCTAGTCATTTCATTCATAGACAAACACAAAGAAATGGCAAATATATATGTATGAATTTACCCTGCATTTTATGCCCTGGTCAAACCTACACTTTTAAGGCCTGTTAGAAAGTGACAATTTGCAGTAAGGGCTTGCAGCCCTACGTGGTTTTGTCCATGCAACTCTGCAGTTACATGAGATGGCTGCTAAGATTATTCAAGGTATATTCTAGGGTTGCTCGTATATCATTAACACGAAGAAGAACCTGGATCATGGTATGCAGAGAGGAATTTATCCGCCCTTCCAGGACCCCTCTATGGGGCCTTTCTGAGTCTTCCAATACACCTAACAGGGACACTTCCCATTTCCTCTGTTCCTGTTCCACCCTAAAGATCAGCACTCTGAGGTTAGTTATTTCTGCTTGTGACTAAACTGATATTGTGGAGAGATATACGGAGAGCACATGTGAAACCATCATCTCCTCCTATTTCCTACCTTGTTACTCCTTCCTTCTCCATTATTCCAATGGTCCACAATGCAGGCACTGTCTCTCAGAAGGATAAACTAGTCCCTTGTGAAGTTTCCTTTTTTTTTTTCCTCTCTGAAGTCAGATTTGTAACACAGATAGATTGCTTAAATATAATTTGGTTATTTCTATGCCATGCAGCATTTATTTTTGTGAAAACAATGTGTTCCAGATGATCATCGCAGATAATCTTGCTGTGTATAATTTTGAGAATATTTCATACTGGAAAAAATCCATCTGCAAGATAAAACTCTTGTAACTTTCAGCAGATTGCAGACCTCTTCAAATTTATGCTCCTTGCTACCAGTTTGACCCTTGGACCATCCTCCTTCTCCATCCCCCTATGTACCTAGGACCTTTTCTTGTCCGCACATGTGATACATATCCAGTTCAAGTCTATCTTTGTATTTCTTCTTGAAACTCCATCTTGACCAGTGCATCCTCCCTTCTTTTAGTTGCTACTTTTGGGAGGAAAGGATTCCTCAATTTTATGTGCTGAATTTCTTGTGGTGTATATGACACAGGACATAGGGGAGACTGTGCCCTCATGGAGCAGCACCTGTTAAGCATTTCAAGTGGAGCTAGACACATATGTTAGGTGACTGATTTTCTGATTCTTTAATTTGGGACTTGAATAACAAACATGTAATTTGGCTTTGTGCAGCAAACAAAACAAGCTAGGTTGTTGGAGATCAGTGGAACATAAACCCATAATTAATGACATTTTGCATAGAAAGAACATTTCCATGGGCATAAAGTCCATTTTTTTGCAACACCAGCCTGGTATTATCCTTATCTACAAACATTGTCCTTTCAGCTGGCTTTCTCCATTTCTGGCACTATATAAATAACAATTCCATGTATCACGGAGTTTTTGTTTTCTCCTTGGAAGGTGGCTACATCCTATGAAAAAATTCAAGTAGATGATAGATTTTCTAATCAGTTAGTATCATGCTTGGGTTTAAGCACATACTGGAATTTGTTATATCGTAAGTGCTTGAGTTCTCCTGAATTAAATGGAATTTGAGTCCTTATGTTCTTTCTTGATCTGGACTTTTTCTTTTTTTAATTAATCAGGATGCAAAATCTTATTCATTCTATTAAACATATATTTTAAGACAAAAATGAACCACTAGAACATATAGTGCAACCTGCTGTATAATAAACCTCAGAACTCACACAAATATGCCGATGTAAGGTAAAACATACTATATAAACTACTGGAATAAAAGAAGTAAAGCACTTAAGCAGCTGAGGAAGCAGAATCTCATTTTAACATGATACATTAGGGGAATATGATATTGATATAAAATGCAAAGCATATATGAAGCTCTTTACTCAAGTAGCAAGGCATTTTCAAACCATGGATAGTAATAATTCCTGACTAAATGGAATCTCTTTGCACTTTTTAAGCATTAGGAAAGGAAAGAACAAAGAATGATGTAGCCTAAAAGACTTCAGTGAAGAGATTTCCTTCCAGATGCCACTGCATCTTGCTTTGGGGATCAAAAAATTCCCAACTGGTGCAGTATTATTTATTTGATGAGCACTTCTCTTTTCTGTAGATTATTATAGCGTCCTCTATATGCATTGTTACAGGATGAGATCAGCTTCCAGTTGTGCAATTAGGAATGTGAATATCTGTCACATTTGGTTTGTTCACTCATATGAACACCCGAGGGAGTGAAATACATAGAGGATTGCTTTGTTTTAAGGGGCAAGGTAGCATATTTTATTATTTTAGCGTTTCAATAGCTTGGCATTTCAATAGCTGTTTATATTAGAGAAGGCAGTTTGAATAAACATGCCTTGCACTTGAGGAGAAAATGATACAGCTTATGACATCTCTGTTCTTGGAGCCTTTTGTTCCTCAAACTCAGATCAGTCCCCACTACTGTATCAGTATAAATGAGAAACATTTTTGATGGGTAGACAATTTGTCCCAATGCCAGTACCACCTGTTTTTTTTCTGCAATGTCGTAAAAGCCTTATGGAATCATAGAATGCTTAGGGTTGGAAGGGACCTCTAGAGATCATCTAGTCCAACCCCCCTACATACGCAGGGACACCTAGAGCACGTGGCACAGGACTGCGTCCAAACGGGTTTGGAAGATCTCCAGAGAAGGAGACTCCACAACCTCTCTGGGCAGCCTGTTCCAGTGCTCTGTCACCCTCACTGTTAAGAAATTTTTCCTTAAGTTCCTATGGAATTTTTGATGTTTCAGTTTCCGGCCATTTCCTCTAGTCCTATCAGTGGCCACCACTGAAAAGAGACCATCCCCATCCTCTGCACTCCCTCCCTTGAGGTATTTATATACACTGATTAGATCCCCTCTCAGCCTTCTCTTCTCCAGGCTGAACAGGCCCAGCTCCCTCAGCCTCTCCTCATAGGGCAGATGTTCCAGGCCCCTGATCATCCTTGTAGCCCTGCGCTGGACTCTCTCCAGCAGCTCCACATCCCTCTTGTACTGTGGAGCCCAGAACTGGACACAATACTCCAGATGTGGCCTCACCAGGGCTGAGTAGAGGGGCAGGATCACCTCCCTCGACCTGCTGGAGATGCTCTTCTTAATGCACCCCAGGATCCCATTGGCCTTTTTGGCCACGAGGGCACACTGCTGCCTCATGGTCAACTTATCATCCACCATGACACCCAGGTCTTTCTCTGCAGAGCTGCTCTCCAGAAGGTCGGTCCCCAGCCTGTACTGGTGTCTGGGGTTATTCCTCCCCAGGTGCAGGACCTTGCACTTGGCCTTGTTGAATTGCATGAGGTTTTTCACTGCCCAGTTGTCCAGTCTGTCCAGGTCCCTCTGGATGGCAGCATAGCCCTCTGGGGTATCGGCTACTCCTCCCAGTTTCGTGTCATCAGCATGGAGGTAATTCAAACTTGCATAGAGAGTTAGAAATGAGAGAGCTAATGAGTTGAAGTTATAAACAACAATTTCAGAACTCAGTAATATTGGCACTCTGCCCTTTTCACAGAATCAGTAAGCGAGTTCAGTGAAGGATGTAGAGAGATTGCATCCCATCAGGACCCATAGAATTTCAATTAGTGCCAGAGCTTCCATTGCTTCAGGAAAGGTACTAGAGGCAATAACTACAATAACTCTGAAGGAATATGCATCTTTCATGCACACTAATTAATGGAAAAGAAGAATAAAGTGGGGTAGGTATTCCCACATGTACCTGGGTTTTGGAAAGTTCTAAATTTCTTCCTATTATTTTTTTCTACATAATAAAAGCTTTGCTCTTATCACCCATAGCTATCAGCCATCAGAGGGATAACTTTCTTCTATATATGCTTACATTGTCCTTGAAAAACACTGATCAAATTCGTTCTAAATTTTTACCAGCAAATACTTTATTTCATTCCCAGTGATAAGGACTCCATTATATATGTGTCTTACTCCAATCTGAGCAGAAACATGAATGGCTGACCAAAAGCACGGATCTAGAAATATTTCCTCCATTTAGCACAGACAGCTACAGTGCTGGCAGGTTTATCCTCCACTCAAATATGGGACATAAGTTTGTCAGACTATTCATACTTCTAATTCTGGCATATGAACGTGAATGGAGAAAAGCAGAGCACACATTGTTTAGCTCATCTCTGTGTGTTGAGCAAGAAGACCATCAGAGTATTCCTACATTTCACCTCAGGTCTAGGGGAGCTCCAGTTTCAGGGGACTCCTCTAAAACCTGCACCTGTCAATCTCTGTGAACTGTCTCTAGCATGAAGAAACTACTGCAATTCACTGTATCATAACATTCTTTTCTACTAAACCAATGGTTGCTAAAGTCAGACCCCCTATAATTACTTTTTTTTGCATTTACTAATGACTCTTTGACCATATACCAGTTAAACATATCTCTCTCAGTGCTACATTTACTCTGTGATTTTCAGGCAGTCTTCATCTTTTCATAAAATGAGAACGATCCTAAAAGGTTATTTGGTCATGAATACGATAGAGAAACAGAAACGCTCAAAATGGCTGAAATAGTTTCACCCTAAAATAGAGAAAAAAAATGTTTATAAAGATTCTCCATACCTAAATTTCTGTAGATTTCAACATTTTGTTTAACTTTCAAGTTTATTTGTGTTGGGCAAGAAGCCAATGGAGTTAATGCATAGAAACCAGCTAGCTGTCAAGATTACTGCAGCAGCATGTCTAATTTTGTTATATTAAAACTGTCACAAAACATTAAATAAGAGATTATATGAAATATGCATAGGGCAAATAATTTATAATGTAATAAACTAATAAAGTTTTGAACAAGCTAAAACATGATCTCTTTTATGTGTTTTTTTTTCTTTTTTCTTGGTTTGCCTATGTTATGCTCCATTGTTTTCTAAATCTAATTCTCAAAACCAGTATGGAGTTGTGAACTCGCGTTCGGTTTCTGTACGCATTTTATATATATTTATGTATGTGTGTTTATATATATTTATATACACATACAAATACATGTATATGTATTTAAATATTTTTCTCCATGAACTCTACTAAGTTCACACAGTGCTATTCCCTCTGTTATCTTTTTAATGCTCATGGGGAGGAAACTAGCTGACAACTTCATTGTCCTGTGCTGATAACAGCAAAGTTTTAGTCTTGCTTAAGTCCTCCAGATGTTAGAGCAATACAATAAAATAATAACTAGAGATGCCTCTCTGGCCCTAGAGTAGTTCAAATAAATTTTTGCTCCATTTTATAAATAAAATATTCATTGGTAATAGTGTTATGCCATGTCCATTTCAGGGAATGGACGTTGCAGGAAGCCGTGCATTCTGGCTGAAGAGAAGTGGAGATGGAAAGCATCGACTCAAAAGCAAAGGCAAGGTTATTCTATGGATTCCCTAAGATGTCTCAAGATGTAGTAGTTTTCTGTGGAGCAATAAAATCAAGATTTAGAGTAAGTAAGTGGGGCATCAGAACAATCTATAGAGGGACTATAGTTGGCTATCAGCAGATGTGTCTATGCTATTGAGTTGGTTTGGCCACTGTTTTTTACTGGTCCTACTGTCTGATCATTCATACTGCGAGTGTATTAATTCCTATGCAGGAGCTCCAGAGCTTAGTACACTGAAAAAAAATAAATAGTATAGGTTTGAAGACTGTCAAGATCTGGTGCACTTGTACCTCTTGGTCTGGTTCTGTACTTCACCATTAAAAATAAAGATGTCCTCAATCCAGGAGGTGGTCCGTGGCTCCCATCTTTTTGGTGAATACTAATTCTTCTATCTTAAGAAACTAATGTAGGTACTTGGACAGTGGGAATAGGCTTGCCTTTCTCCCACAAAAGCTTCATGAAGTAGGGACTGTAGCAGGGTGCCTCACTACTGCCTCACTACTATTGTGTTTTGCCCTTGAACTTAACATGCAGATTTAGTCTGATTTATCATGACCTGAGCAATGACAGTGTCAAAGAGATATGGTGCTACATGAGAGGACAGCTGCCTACATAGTTTTGGTGAGACAGTGCTTGTTTCCTGCTAGGTAAATGGTATATATGTGTGTGTGTGTGTGTGTGTGTGTGTGTGTGTGTATAAAAAAAAAAAACACTAGCCACCACTTGCTTTTTATCTAACTCTGAACCTGTCAATGTCTGTTATATGTGCTCTGGGAAGACTGAGGAGACTGAAACACTAATGGGGCATACACTAGAGAATAACTTGAATAAATCTTCATTTCAGTTAAGCTCTCTTCATTGAAAGGCTTCTGAAACCCAGGAATACAGAGAGAGAGATAAGGAGGCATTTCCCTCCTTCCTCCTTTCCTCCATTCCCTGACACCAGCTGAGTGGCAGCATCTCACCAGGATGCAGCAACGATGAGTGGCTTCTAACAACAGCTCAGCTGTAATTTGCCCTAATTCCTACCGCCTAGTAGAGGTGAGACATCCCAGCCTGCCAAAATGTGACCCTATAGTTCCTGAGGGGATTTTAAGATGGAAGTGCTTCAGCATAAAGCATAGGGCTTTAAGAGTGATGAGGAAGCAAGATCCCAATCTGGGGCTCCAGCAGGGGTTTCTGAGCTGTTTTAGTCCTGATCACACTTGGCACAATTATGGCACCAAGCTTGCATACAGATTCTCAGTAGTGTACAGTCGTGCAAAGCCAGGTAACCAAGGAATGTAAAGTAAAAATAGGAACTTATAAAATTTAGTTGCCCCTGGGATTGCTAGGCAAGACCATTAAGATCACTACATTATAGTACAACGTCTGTACAGGTGCCAACCTGTACAGGTGCAAGTAACCAACCAGAGACCAGTGTGCCCAGCCTGTTTTTCAGGTTTCTCTATCTACTAATCTGTTATTCAGCACATTCCTGACTTTCACAGTTTCCCACAGACTCTGAGACTCTTGATAGTTTGTTTCCTTCAGGTACCACAATTTTACATTCAAATTTTACCCAAGTGATGTGCTGGGAAGTGTTCAGCTGATAAAAAGGCGTCTTCTGTGAAACTGTCATATTTTTGGCTCATTTTAATAGTCTGTGGTTTCATGTCAATGAGACATTTCGCATTTGTTACAATTGGCAGCATTTTTTTCTTTTCTCTTTCTTTCCTTTTTTTTTTCCTTTTTTTTTTTTTTTTTTCCTTTAAAGAAGCTATGAAGCCCTGACTGGAACTGCAGCAAACTTGTCACCTGAGAATCAGGCTCAAG
This sequence comes from Tinamus guttatus, assembly GCF_059628265.1. NCBI lineage: Eukaryota > Metazoa > Chordata > Aves > Tinamiformes > Tinamidae > Tinamus > Tinamus guttatus. Next base: position 142,936 of record NW_028289343.1, read on the forward strand.
CCCTTTCAGTTGTACAAGCTCTCTGCAATTTGCTTGGCAGGAAATGGGCACAAAAATTGTGCCACTGAACTAATGAGAAAGAAAAACTCCTTGAAGCCACTGGAATTTTGGACACCCTCATGTTAGCCATTCAGTACAAGACCACTGCATGACCTTCTCTATCTCATATGGTTTTTAGTCCATTTATCCTAGGAAATGTGACTCATGCAGTTGTGTCATTTACCTGCTGGTTGCCCTCTCCTAATACTTTTTTTTTTCCTTTAACTGGTCAATTTCAAACAAATTCAAAAGGCCAGAGAGGTGGAAAACTTAAGGATAATTATGTTTCTGTAAAATTCACAAAAATCAGTGTAGTTAAAAGAGAGATCCAAAACAGTGTTCCCACTGAGGGACAAATATTGCAGGGCTGTTTGCTAGTTGGCACAGGAGCCCAGCTAATCAGCCTGCTCACAGCTTGAGGCTCAGTGCTCCTTGTGAGTGAAGGTATTTCAGGATCAGGGAGGGAAACTGGGTTGCTTCAAGAAGTGACAGGCTTTATTTTCACTGCAAGAAGTGAAGGGACACAAAACCATGAGCAACCAGGCTTTGGTAATTGCTCAACAACAACTTTGTTTTATCTAGCCTTAAATGTATTATAATGGGAGGGAAGTTTATAAGCACTGAAATAAAAAGGGTATGTGAATTGAAATATTCTGGATATAACTGAAGCGGAAAAAAAATCTGCCCCCTCCACCCCACAATTTCCATGAAAGCGTGCACAATTAAAAACGAACTGGGGAAAACAGAGGATCAATGGCTATTCTCCCTTGAAGCTCATTGAATAATGTCATAGATTTCTCTGCTAGGTGAGCAGTAAGTAGTAAGAGGTATAATTATATTAAGAGGAAAATATTCACTTTTATTACTTTTATTATTTTTATTCATATATCATATGAATATGATATTATTTCTATAACTGTGTTTCTAATACTTAGCTATACTTAGTTAAGAGCTCTCCAACACAGTATAAGGCTTAGAAATATTTTGTATTTATTAGGTACTGTAAAATCAAAGAGGAACTTCTTGTGTAAAAGATCAGTAATTAGGTGATGGAGTGAACTGAGAGGACAGTGTTAAAAACAGACAGCAGAGGCAACAATCCTCCACTGTCCTTCTTGAGATCTGAAATAAAAACTCACTGAGCTCAGAAGCTGGAGCTATTAACTTCACGGGTGTTAGTTTGTACAAATTTTGCCAAAATTTTAAAATGGTTATTTATGGCTACGAATTGCTACAATACAAATTCTGTGATGGTGATCCATTACATAACATTCTCCTCTACATTAAAAAAAGAAAAAAGAAAAAAAAAGGCCCTCTTAATGTTAATATAACCTTTAAGCTATATTAACATTTAATGTTAAATGTTGTTAGTAGGTACTTGCACATCAGTCTGAAATTACTAGGAGTCCTTTCATTATCCTCCAGGATGTGACTGTGGACTGCTGAAAGAGTCATGGATCTCAAATTGCATGACACATTAAAAAAATTGTACCACCAAACATAAAAACAATGAAAAACCAATAGTTTGGCTGGTCTGATAATCCTTCTGTATCCTTCTGTTACCTTCAGCCAAGCTGATCTCAAGACTAAGATTTGCAGGACGCAATCCATAAACTGCTAAAGAAATTTAAAACAAATTTCCCTTTATTGTTTAAACATCACATGACTCAGTTTTCATTAGTGAGATAGCTATTTTACTAAGAAAGTGCTAAATGCTGTAAATGGCAATTTTAATGTTCATCTTATTCATTTTTTTTTTAGAAAATCTTCATTCATTTACCCGCTAATTACTTAACAGATAGTATGCAGTGAAACCAAGAATATGTGTTAAAACAAAATGGTTTATAATACCTGGCACAGCTCCCAGAAATCAACCCATTTCACATTTCTGATGCTGTGCCAGATATGTTTTTGTTGTCTTCCTCCATCAGCATCAACAAACATGGTGGTGGCAGTTGCGGGGGAGCAGGAAGGGCTTAAGGTCACACTGGCTTTGTCCAATTCTGCAGCACCTCTCTGCTCCCCCGCTACTCCCAAATGCTCCTGAAGATCTGATTTCCAACGTTACTGTAGCATAAAGGAGGTTTTAAAGGGCCACATGTATACTTCATAGGGAGGTAATAAGGCATTGCAAGGCTAACTTCACACTTTGCTCGTCTGTCAAGGGGGGTTTCCCCTTCCCAACAAAACCCCCAATGTTTTGGTAGGCAGGCTCCAGGCCACTTAGCCAGCAAGGAAGCATGGGTGGAATGCCAGGTATGTCTACAGAGCAAAGTAGCGCAGGCAGCCTGATGCCAGGAGAGAATAGGCAGGTACCTATTGAGTTACAGGATTTCTACAAATCTAATACACATGTAATGTGAGACTTATTACAGAGTCAGCCAGGGCTGTGAAAAGTTTGGGGATATGAACAGCCCCAGAAATAATGATCCCAGTTAACTCATTACAAGCCAACATCAGTTGACCAAAACGAATACTCTTTTATCCTTGTAATTCATTTCTTAAACCATAATTACAAGTTGTATCTTAAATGCAATAAATTACTGAAAGGAAAAGAGTGTGGGTGACATTGTATCCACAGCAACACTGCATATGTTTTGCTTGGCCATCTGTAAAACATCTTTGTTGCATACTTAGTAACGTTGCACACATCAATGTGACTCAGTGTTTAAAAACAGAAAAAATTCAGCTCCTGACTCAACAATGTGCAATTTAAAGCAGAATAGTCAAGCCTCTCTTAGTGATACATACGATAGGTCCGCATAAGGGATTTGTGAAGCTTCTGTATCTAAAATTAGAAGAAATGGGCAGAACGTAAGGGCTTCAAGATAAGTAATGATACAGAAGCAAATATAAAAAGCCTTTTAATTATGAAGGTGCCTAATGTGGATACCATGTTGGGCCAGATCAAAACAGAGCTTAAAAACTTCAACATTTCAGTGCTGTCTCTTGAATACTTGGTCTCATGATGAATGTGATGATCCCTGGGTATTGTTTGAGGAAAGCATGTATCTCATAACAAGCTTCAGAGTAGCTGCCATGCTATGGAGGAGGCAATATAAACCAGCCTGTTAGAAGATGTTAAATTATGTGAATTTACTAAATCATACTTCTGTGTGGGATAAGTCCTTTCTCAGTAATGGCTGGACAACCCACTTGTGCTCTGCTTATACACTCTCTTATAGTAGGTTTCATGCATTTTTAAAAAGATGGGACCAGGATCATACATTTCTTCATTTAGTTTCTTGGGTCTGCAGCTTATGTTAATGAATTCAAATAAGCAAGAATAAATCTACCTGCTTGTTTAACAATACTATTTTTTTCCTCCTGACCCAAAATAATAAGAAAAGATCAAAACAGTGCTAGCTCTTAATGCTTTTATGGTAGAAGTAAATGCTTGTATTCTGTTTGTCTACAGTTTACTACAATTATATCTCAGCAGCAACTTTTAAACTTGTTTGCTGGCGCTCTGGACAAAAGTTGATGATTAACATTTAGGATGTCACATGAGGTCTGAGCTTGCCTAGCTTCTTTACTTCTTCTGATTAGTGTTATCCCTGCTTAACCTCTGTGGTAGGTAAAAAGTCATTGTTAATCAATGCTTACATTGTGTAGCCCCCTTAAAAATAGCATTCAAAACCAGGAAAAGCAAGAATGTACAGGGTAATCTACAGTAATCTTCTCAACACTAGGAACACTATTGATTAGAATGATAATGCAACTGAAAAGACAACAACTTCTAAGGCGGTCTTTAAGATATAAGCACATTAAACCAATGACAGAGGGTTTGTCTTTTTTATTTTAAAGCAGCAAAATGGGGATTTTTTTGCAACCTCATTTAAATGACTCCACCAAATGTTACAAAATGCTTTCTAAACTGTTGGTATCTGCTGGATTTATTGCAGCTTTGCTTTTCTGTTCCTACACAGTTGGAAACCATGAAATACAGTGGCTATGTCTTTGCAACTAAGTGGATAAAGATTTTTCCATGTATATTACTCCTTAACACACACAAAAAAAGATCAGCTTATTAACATATGCTTGGTTATTTTCTACTTAGGTCTAGAAATTCTAGCTTTCCTAAACTTCATTTCATTTTATGTAAGACATATTATTTTCCTTCATACAAAGTGTGAAAGCCAATCCTAAAAATTGCTATGTTTCCTGTTGGAGACCCCACCTTGCAACATTTTCTCATTGGCTAGCATCGGGCATTTAAATTTAGGTAAAATTCATTGATGCTAATATTAATTTGGAAATAAATGTACTTAGCCACTTTAACTTTGTTATTCACATGTACAATTGTTCATAAATAGTGTACATTCACTCAAATTTTGTATCTCAAAAAAGATTTGCAAACTAAACCTGCTTAAAAAAATAGGAAAAAAATCTCTCCCTTTTTGAATCATATTCCTCAAAATACTGAAAACATTCTTGAATCATTTGTTTTCTCCTACAGTCCTATAATTTGATTCCAAGCCTGCATTAAAAAGAATCTAATTTAACTTTAAACTACATTTGTTTGTGAGTAAAATTCCTTTTTCTTTAAGAACCCTAAAAGAGATTTAAAAGCCTATTTTTCTGCTCTTCGGTCTTTTGCAAAAGCAAAAATGATAAATCTCTTGCATGTTAATTTCCAATCCACACACATTCTCTTTCCTGAAAGCCTCTGGAACCTTTCAAATATGCACAAGATAATTTATAAATAACTCATCTCAATACTATTTAAAACACACATGAGGAGTTTGGCTCAGCGACTTATACACTCCTCTATGTGTATGTAAATGTGTTGTTTGGAAGAGGTGTCCGACATTTAGGTCACTTAAGCCCTTATAAAGACAACAGAAGCTGAGCATCCCTATGCTCGCTAGCTGAGCTAGATAACAAAACTGCAAATGTAAAAAGCACAGAAGTGAAGTACTACTGCAGACATGAAAGCCAGTCTAGGTTACTCCCCATAGCAGTTCATTTGCTGACCACTTTTTTTGTGCCTTCCAGGAAATTAATATATCAGTGTAAAAAATTTCAGACCAAACAATGCACTGGTACAGAAGCTTGGAATTTAGCTCAGCATTTTCCACCCATCGATCTTTAGAGTCATTTGAAAGATAACTAAGAAACATATGTCTTTTGTCATTTTATTGACATGGATATCTGGAGGGACATGCTTATATGTCTGAAATATAGAATACAGAAGAACTTTAAAAAGCTGCAGAGATTTTCATAGTTTCCCATAGTCATGCAGTCTTTATAATTTAAATGATGTGTTAGTCACTTTGCAAAGTGGGAAGCTAGCTGGCATTTTTTTCCTCACCAGTCTTTCTTGACCCCCCCACCAGCACCCTCAAGGTCAAGACTAAGGTCCTGCTCTGGATGCTTTTTAGAACTTAGCTGACATAAACTGGATGGTCTCACAGCCACATGTTTAGCCAGATCTTTTTGCTATGTTCATGCTCAGAAGAAAAAAGCTTTGGATAACAGAGATGCTCAATCTGTCCAAATTGTTTTGAGTCAGCCAGTGGCTCTGGTGCCCCTAGATCTGCACTCTGGGCTCAGGCTGGGGTGGCCTCTTCCAGGAGCCCTGGAACTGATCAATATGGGTGGCTGTCCAGTTTGGTTTTGAGCTGCCCTGCTTTAACTGTGTAAGTGTACACAGTATCTGCATGTATCTAATGAACTGATTTACAAATCTGCTGTTGATGACATTTTTCTCTGCCTTACTGCTGGCAAAAATTTAGGCTCTCTGGGAGCTCTCTCCTGGCAATGAAACTAAAGACTAAGGATCATTGCCAGCATTCACATAGGTGCATTGTTCTGTGTGATTTAATGGAGTTATGCTATTTAAATTCATGAGAAATGTGTTTTCTACCTTATGTTACAAGTGGCTTTAATTAAAAAACAGAAACAATCCTCCCAAACTATTTTCAGTCACAAATGATTAAACAAGAGCAGAATGTGATACTGCTGGGTGCAAATTGCCCTTACCAGGATTGTGTGCAGTATCATGAAAGCTGTGTAGTCTGTACATGCCAGTCTTTGACTGCATTTGGTTGAAAGCAGGCTCTAAGAACAAGGAAGTGAAGAAGCTCTGAGCAGCATTGCCCCCTTGCTTAGGAGCAGCACTGGTGGGACCACCCTTTGCTTTAGAGTCAACAAAGTCTCAACTTAAGTAGTGTCTCTGCCTTGCTCTGAGCGTTGTGCTTTGATATATCCTTATTATCCTTGTCTAAAGAGCATCAGCAGTTCCCAGGGAGCAGCAACCCAGTCTCCTTGTTCCCAAGGGACAAGCTGGGGATGTTCCTATTTGCACTCTCTGAAGCTCCCATGGGGTGAAGAAGGGCCCGTGCTGCATCTTCACCACAGAGCTCTCTGGCAGGATGGTGCTGATAATTCAGGTTTGTCTCCCATGAGACACAGAGGTCCTAGGTTTACCCTTTTTTGTGAAATACATGAGTAATCTTTTCTTTTGCACTGGGGTATTGAGCTACCTGTAGATTCAGACATTATTTGCTACTGCTTCATACTGTCTCATTTCAGTTGCCATCTAGCCTTCTTTTGTTCCTGTTGCAAGGTGAAATTATGTAAGGATCAAATGATTCTAGGAGCTGGGGATGTAAGCACAAGTAAAAGGCCCCTGCCTCAGTCTAGTTGCACTTTCTCTTAACCTTGGCCATTTTGCTTGGATCCCAAGTCAGCTCATGCTCAGCTGTTGTGTCATAAGTGCTGCCACCTGCCCAGACCTGGCATTCTGAACTGATGAATGTCACCATTTGCCTCAGGCAGAAGAGAACGGGCCTTCTCCCAAGTAACGATGCTGGAAAACAGCTTATGTATCTTAATGGCACCTGAGAGATGTTTTTTTTTTTTTTAATTAGATCTTCTCCAATCTCATAGCCTCGTCAGGAATAAAAATTGCAATTAAGTGAAGATCCTGAAAGCAACCATCAGTAGCTAAATCCAAACATGTTCACCACTTAATATAATAAAAGGCAAAATAATGATTAATGCCTTCAAACTTGCCAACATTTAAAGGGGTACCATTTTTTCAGCTCAAACAGCAGGAAAGCTTGTTCCCGAAAAGTTGTGATAACCTGTTGGGAAACCTGTTCTAGCACTGCATGAAGGTATTGGCAGTCTCCCAGAATACTTCCAGCAAGTGTAAGGCCAGCTGCTTGCCATGATGAGGCAGCTGGGCAAGACTAGCATGAAGCAATGTGAAAGGGAACTCTCCTGTTTATAAAGATTAGTTGCAGTTATCTTTCCAGGAGTGTAAAGGTTGCAGAGAATCCAACAGCTCAAAATCTGAAATGGTTTGTTAATTTATTCACTCATTTATTCATATGGTTGAGATTGCTAGAGACAGATTTGCACCTAGACGGAAGGTCCATGAATTAAATATATATCCTTTTATATTGAAAGTAATGATAACTGCTGAGAAACTCTGGAAATAATGATATTTATGTCCCAGCTCCAGACCTAGTAGTCCAATCTGGTTTTATAATTAGCTAAATCATTCATTTTGACTCATACAAATCATTTTCAGACACAATTTAAAACTGTACAGCCATATTATTTCCAAGCATTTGTTGTATATTTGCAAATTAGTTCAAGCAAATTGCTTCTCCTGTTCACTCTCTCTATAATCTAAAGGGAACAATCCCTCCAGGTGTGAGACAATAAATTTTCAGTCAGTTTTGACTCCATGTCTGTTTTTTAGCCTATGACTTCCTTTTTTGGGTAGGGAAAAATTTTTTGAAAGACAAAGTTACATTCTTTAGTGAAAACTAAACCAAAAATCTTTGTTTTATCAGGAAGTACACTAATAAATTTATTGTTTTCTATGCTTCATCATTTTATTAATGTGTTTACCAGATTTTAAATATACTGTTACGTGAGCAGAAGCATATTGAATATATATAAATATTCAAATTAACTCACACAATGATATTCACAGTGTTAGAAACTCTGAACTACTTAGGACTTCTCTCAATACTTTCCCATGTTTAAAATCCTCCTGCACGATATAGTAATAGTTTGATGAGGGAAAGGGGAAGGGCGATGTCATTTCCCAAAAGCTTAAGCCTGAATTTTTCCTTGGTATATGCCTTCATGTTTACAAATAGAGAGAAAGCAAGCAGATAAATATAGAAAAAAAAAAGATTAATTAATGAAAACAGATTATTCTGTCACACATACAGCTGAAGAGTCACATCATCTAAATGTACATCTGCAATGTGGACTTTATTTTTAAAGCATCTTATATAAAGAAAACTGTTCAAAAATTTAGCATTTCACCTAAATGAGGGTATTCTAACTGAAAGCGTGGTTTTATCTGGGAAGGTTCTGAGTTTTGCTATGAGATTTGCGTTTTTTAAATAAAGCTGAAATAGCATAATTACAGACATGTCTTATAAACAGTGATTTTGCATTGATTTGTGGAACTATGCATATTTAACTCAGATGAAGATGTGGCCTGATGTTATGTTTGTGCTATCGGCACAAGCTAAAGCAGACGTTTGCCTAATACTTAGTCAATAAAACAGCCATGGCTTCAGCAGCTTTGCTTTCCTACATGTGAGGCGGACAGGCTGATTTCAGTAGGGCAGGACAGGGACCGGGGCAAGGTGGGCAGCCACCCCCTCCTCACTCCTCTCAGTAAACTGTTGCTGTTTATTTCCTAAAAAGGCAAGTTTTAAGACAAATACTTAAACCAAATGTTTGCGTGTTGGCTTCACCTTTCTCTTTCTTGACTATTTAACTGAATATTTCTTTGGTGGAGCTGAGGACTCACTGTTACATTTAAAACTAGTTATATTCAAAACAGAGTGAGATAGTTTTACTGTGAAGTGCCTGGGGAGGGAAAGAAAACTAGTTTTATGTTTTAGGCATTTATAATTGTACACGCACTTAATTGCTGTTGTGGCTGCTCCATTTTTCCCAGCTGCACATTCTGACAGGCCCAAAGCTCTGAATCTGGCTACCCACTGGAAAGAAGAAGAGATAAAAAGCATCTGCCCTATATTTTAGATCTTATTCAAAGATGTTTCTTATAAGCGATGTGGGAAAAAGGTGGAACACAAGATAGAAACGGCTCTCTTATCAGTCCATGCTGCTTGCCCAAGGGGTATCTGAAGAACTCATGGCATATTCTAAATGAACAGGAGATGTAGGAGTCTCCAGATCCTGTCTGATTTCCTTCACCTGATAAAGTAAAGGAAAATCTTACACATCTTGGTACACTGACTGCTATGCAGTCTCAACCCAGTCTTTATATCACTGATATATCTTTATATGTCCCATCAGTTTGTTCAAGCCCAAAGACTACTCGGACTGCAAACAGTTCTGTTTGTTTGATTGATGTTTGTTTGTTTGTTTGTTTGTTGTTTGTTTGTTTTGGGAAAAATCTATTTTTGCTTTTCAGACAGATCAGTTCTTACTACAACCTCTTGGATCTCATATGGTAAGTCTCCTTTGTGCCCACTTCACAGAGAAGAGAAAAGCTATTTCAAGTTTAGCTGGAATATTTTAGATTCAAGCTCTGGCATTGTAACCTGTTCTGGAGGCCTATAGTTTCTGGAGGCCTATAGTGCTAATCCAGTGCACTGGTAACGTGACCACTGGCACCAAGACCCTGCAGCCATCCCAGCATGCCTGGCTCTGCATCTTGGTACCATTTGTGGATTGGTTCTGTTTGGCAGAGCTTCATAAGTTTTTCTCCATTAGAATTTATTTGTAAAGGTGGAATAAGCATCTACAAAAAGGAAGCACAGTAGTGGTGTGCCCACTGTCTTTGTAGCTATCATCTAACCTATGGATTCTGAATTCTACAATGATGTTTACATGTCCATCTCTATACAATTCTCATCATTAAACTGCCCCCTGCCTCCTCCCTCCCCCAACCTTTTCCAACAATTTTGTAAAATGGAATATTCTTACATGATGTATCTTCATACATAAATTCTATGTGTGAGCTGCTGGCTCTGTGAATTAATTGGTCCTGTACTATTTTTATCAATGTAAGACCCTGTGTGAATCAATTCTTCTTGTACAGGGATATATTGTTTTTTCCTGATTAGCCTTTGTCACATCCAAAGATGTTTACCTAAACAAACACAGAAACATTCACACTCATTCTTAGTGAGGGTGGCCGTCATCTAGATAACAATATTACTGATTCTTCCATGGAGACAAAATATAAATCTTTCATGACTTATAAAAGCATTTATTAAAATATTAATGGATGAGATTAAAATATGTAAGACCTACAAGCATAATTTTATGGCAAATTTTACCAGCTATATTTTTACCTCAGAAATCTACAGATTTTACATGTTTTTCTTTAGAAATTATAGTATAATATTCCAAGATACATTCAAGAGCAAGAAAATTTGTCCATGCTAAGTTTTTCACACACCTTTTAGGCACTTGTGAGGTTATAGTTGGTATCATCTAATTAAAAAAAAAAAAAAGTGATGAGATGAAATAAGTCTTACTTTGAGAAAGCCATTGGACCAGAGGCTCTATACCCCTACTCACTATACACCACAAAAAACGATCCTGGACATTCATAGACCTTAGCCTAAAAAGAAGGATGGTACTTTTAGAAGAAACCTTTCCTGGAGTATGTTGCTACATACAATATTCACTAATAAGAATGAACTACCAATACTTTTATTTTGTATTTATTTTCAGATTAATTATTGAGATATAAAGGATGGTAATAACCTCATATTTCAAATCCTGCTGTCTGTTAGTGATAGTCAACCCTTTCAGATGAATATCTGTAGTATTGGACAACTGTGCGATTTGTTCCTGTTTTTGACAATTTTGCCCCAAAAGGGTAAGATAGAAGGAAAATTACAATAATCCCCAACTGTATAAATACAAGCATTTTATTTTTCTGGTTTTCTTTGTTGCTATTTTTAAAAGTTTCAATTTTGAATCCTAAAACAGCTGAACCATATTTTCCCTTCAATTTCTCTTTCTGTCTCCTTTGGCAATTGAGGGAGAGAGCATGACTAGCTCTGAAACTAATAATCATTAAAGTTGTATAAATTAAGGTCAATTTATCCACTTTAATTTTAGATCATCTTTAAAAAGATTTTACATAATAAAGAAAAGAATTTGTTTCAGATTACCTGAAATTATTCATCTAACTCCACTATATCAGAAAAATCAAGTCATTTTAAAATCTGTTCAGCTGAGCATATATATATATGTATTATTATTCTGCAATTAAAAAATTATTAGGCCTGATAAAATAGAAGGGCAGCAAAAATTTTTTTTTTCTTTCTTTGGTTCAGTTGCTTGACTTCTGCAAAGATAAGAAGGACAAAAGCTCTGCCCTTTAGCTCTGCCCTTTAACTAGAGACTGGCCTGCTGTTTTTGCTTCAAATTTATTACAGTATGGTGATTTGTAAGACATGGCAACAAAACATGTATCCTACCAAAGAATAAGTTCTAAGTAAATAGTAATCACTGACAAAAAATTCTTCAAATGTGCTGAAACTGGGGATAGAAAAAAAAAAGGAAAAGGAAAAAAAAAACCCTTTAAGTCCTCCCTAGATAGCTATCAGTCAAGAAACAAAAACATTTATTTCAGATTTGTGTCACAATTTCAGTATTATATAATTCTTTTTTCAGGCTGTGACAATTTTCTGTCGTATTTTTGGAAGAGTAAGAGGAAAAACAAAGAATGGGAAGCAGGGCAGAATGGACTGAAACTTTTCAGGGAATTGGAATTTTATAAGTCATCTTGGGGAAGATGAATTGGCAGACAAAGGGCAGGTGAGCTGGTCAAAGGTGAATATAAATAAATGGGATGGTTCCACAATTTATCATGGGGCTATCACCTATACATACTCTATAACTATCCATCCATCTTGTCCTTGGATCTGGCTACACTGCTTGTATTTCCTAAAAAGATAGGATGAATCAAAGGAAAAGACATAAGCTTGTAAATATGTGTTTATTCTTATGCTTATCTTCTACATCTCCTTCCGTATTTACTTTGAATGAGTAACAGGATAATTGCATAATAACTTTTAGCTACTATTATGTTTAGAAATCACTAAAGCTGGTCAGATCATTAGTCTGAAATCTTTTAAGACAACCGTTCCGTTTAGAAAAAAATAGCAGTAAAAAATCTCTGAGAATGTGAACAATTATACAGCATGAACTAGTACTGAGCTGGTTTGGGGGCAGTAGCTTTTTCTAATAGAGTTTATAAAAGATTGTTGCAGGAATGTTAATTCTTGATGGTCTTGGTCTACTAATTTGATCTGTGAAATTTTATTTAGTCATTGTCTATAGCCAGAAGAACTATCTTTAATAGCCAAATCCAGCTAGGTTCTCAAAATCTTAGAAATTTTCCTAGGCAAAATATCTGTAAAATATTTAATTTACTAATTTATTAATTTATTCATTTTATTTATTTATTTCAAAATATTCATTTGCATTTGTCTTTAGTAGTTAATTACTGTAATTAGCATAGTTTCAAATTGGAAGCTGTCTATAAACAAAACAACTCAATTTCTCTTTTTCAAAGTAACAAAATCGACTGTTTCATCATTATCATAGAATGCTTATAATGCTTAAGGTTGGAAGGGACCTCTAGAAGTCATCTAGTCCAATCCCCCTGCACACGCAGGGTCACCTAGAGCATGTGGCACAGGACTGCATCCAAGCGGGTTTTGAAGATCTCCAGAGAAGGAGACTCCACAACCTCTCTGGGCAGCCTGTTCCAGTGCTCTGTCACCCTCACTGTCAAGAAATTTTTCCTTAAGTTCCTGTGGAACTTTTGGTGCTTCAGTTTGTGGCCATTACCTCTAGTTCTGTCAGTGGCCACCAGTGAAAAGAGGCCAGCACCATCCTCCTCACTGCCTCCCTTGAGGTATGTATATACACTGATTAGATCCCCTCTCAGCCTTCTCTTCTCCAGGCTGAACAGGCCCAGCTCCCTCAGCCTCTCCTCATAGGGCAGATGTTCCAGGCCCCTGATCATCCTTGTAGCCCTGCGCTAGACTCTCTCCAGCAGCTCCACATCCCTCTTGTACTGTGGAGCCCAGAACTGGACACAACACTCCAGATGTGGCCTCACCAGGGCTGAGTAGAGGGGCAGGATCACCTCCCTCGACCTGCTGGAGACGCTCTTCTTAATGCACCCCAGGATCCCATTGGCCTTCTTGGCCACAAGGGCACACTGCTGCCTCATGGTCAACTTGTCCACCATGACGCCCAGGTCCCTCTCTGCAGAGCTGCTCTCCAGAAGGTTGGTCCCCAGCCTGTACTGGTGTCTGGGGTTATTCCTCCCCAGGTGCAGGACCTTGCACTTGGCCTTGTTGAATTGCATGAGGTTTTTCACCGCCCAGTTGTCCAGTCTGTCCAGGTCCCTCTGGATGGTAGCGCAGCCCTCTGGGGTATCAGCTACTCCTCCCAGTTTTGTGTCATCAGCAAACTTGCTGAGGGAGCACTCTGTGCCTTCATCCAGGTCATTGATGAATAAATTGAACAGGACAGGACCAAGGACTGACCCCTGGGGGACCCCGCTAGCTACAGGCCTCCAAGTAGACTCTGCACCGCTGATCACCACCCTCTGAGCTCTGCCATCCAGCCAGTTCCTAATCCACCTCACTGTCCACTCATCTATCCCATATTTCCAGAGCTTGCCCAGGAGGATGTTGTGAGGGACAACATTATCATCATTCTCTTATCCTAAATTTAATGAAGTAATCCTTTTTTTTAGAAAATCTTATATGTATTCTTAGGCAGGCAGATTTTGCACAAAAAATCCTCAATATCTATAGTTCTGGGCCAGCACCGACCATCCACACTGCAAATCTTCCTATTGATCTGCATGGATTTTTGATAATGTACAGCAGAACCAAGAACCAATGTAAATATTTAATTCTGTTTTGTTCCTTTCCAGGTATGGACCAGTGGTTGTCATGGATAAATGAACCCTGAATGAATCAGATGGACATTTAAAAGAGTTAGAAATCTGACCTCTAAAGGGTAGGACACAAGAAACTAAGAACAATGATGAAGCTGTGCTGCCAGGCGACTGCACTTCCCTCAGTTACTCTATTACTGTCCAACCTAAGAACTATTTCATGAGCAGTTCTTGCAAGGATTGCAGTACTTCCTGATCTGCAGAACAGCTGAAATATCTCTTATACAGAATTATAGTTTCATCCTTCCTTGTTTAGGTGATACTGGGAAGCAGAGCTGTTCATAACAGAGTTTTGGTTAGTACTATCACTCAGTTATTGCTAACACTATTTCTAGGGAAAGCCTCTTTGTAGATGAAATGTAACTTTCAAAACATTGTGAAGGTTCAGGCCAGAACTTTCAAAGACTGGCACCGTTAATACCCTGTCCCTCAAAATTTCCCTAGGAGCTGAACATTAATTTCACATAGGTTTCAATTACACAATTCCCCAAAAGCTGATCTAGGAATAACTGGTCACCTGCATAGCCAGTCTGATGCTGATTTGTATAAGGAGCTCTCAAGAAATCTCTGTAAACTGCCCGAGTCTGTGCAGTGAGCACTGCAGTGCTGTAGGTCTGGGTTAACATTTTAGACAGAGAAGAATATTGGTACTGAGAGTAGCCCCAGAGTACCCCTTGCAGACCAGTCTGTAAAGACACATGTCTAGTTTCCTTGGAAAAGCCTCTCCACGGCTGCAAGCAAACATTTTGATAAAAGTCTATTTTGACAGCAGGCATGCTCCCACTTACTGGAGTGAAGGAGGGGATCCATTTTCATTTCGTTTGCAAGATCATTCCAATAAAGTGGAAGTCTAAAAAATATAGCAGAAAAAAATAATGGTGTAGTTTATACAGTCTTAGATTTCTGGGAACTTTTTCCTCCTATCAAGTAGTACTGTTTCATAATAGAAGATGGGAAATCAAGAATCAATACATGTATAAGAACCAGTTTCAGAAGCAAGAGTTGACCTGTCCTGATACTGATTCACAGTTACCTTAAATTTAACTGTGTTTTTAAACTGGAATCACATTAGGTTTCCCCTCTAATCCCTTTTGTTATGCTGTGTGTATTGTGGGAGGGAGAGCGAGTGAGCAAGTGAGAGATGGTCATTTACAAAGTGATTCTAACATGCAAAAGTCCAAAAAAAAAGAACTGCTTAATATGATTTTTTGTACATTTAAAAACTTAAATTGTCATTTTAAGGTTTTGTGGTTTTTAAACATGACTGGTTTGGTTTTCACCCTTTTCTTTGGTATGGTTTAATTAATGAATTATGATGGTCAGTTTGTAAAGCCATGAATGAAAGATTTAGGACCTCTAATCTTAAGAACACTGCTTGGCACCAGTAGACAAACAATGTGCTCCCCAACTTGTTATCTCAGCCATACTAAGCTTTCACTTCTTACCTGTTTTCAAAGACTATCAGTTCACTCATGTAGTCCTATAAGTAGGAGGCACAATCTTTTCAAGAGAGTGTTTTGTATTTTCTGATTTTAGGGGTATTTATTTATATAAATTTGTCTATTTTGTAGCAAACCTGTACTCAAACGATTGAATTTGCACAGCTTGAGCAGAAAAATAATCTAGTTCAATGAACATTTTTCAACATTGAACAATGCTTTGGTCTGAATTTTAATAGTTTCAGTTACAGAATCACAGAATGGTTGAGGTTGGAAGGGACCTCTAGAGATCCTCTAGTCCAACCCCCCTGCTCCAGCAGGGACACCTAGAGCACGTGGCACAGGGTGGCGTCCAGGCAGGTTTTGAAGATCTCCAGAGAAGGAGACTCCACAACCTCTCTGGGCAGCCTGTTCCAGGGCTCTGTCACCCTCACAGGAAAGAAGTTCTTCCTCATATGGAGGTGGAACTTCCTATCAGTTAATCAGAACAGTTAAATGATCATTAAAATAATAATATATGGTTTTGTTTTATAATATGAACTCTCTAGAAACTCATTTGTTTATCTGGGAATAAACTTTATTATAAAATGAACTTGGTACAGAACAAGAGAATGATACAGTGTGAATGTATGCACTGAGTTATAAAGATTTCTTTCTTAAATATCTGGAACAGACCGTGTAGCAAATGCATGCCATAATAAATTCTGTGCTCCTGTCTTGCAAGCTGCCAATTGTTCCTTGCATGAAGCCAAGAGAAGTGGTTGGTTACACACAATGCTTCTCAGAGGATCTGACCCTTAAAAGTGCATATATAAAATTATATATTTCTTAAATGGATTTGTGACAATTCATTGAGCTGTAATGTATTTTAATAAGAGCTTTCTTGTAGATATGCAAATCCAGAATTAACTACATAACTTTGGTTTTATATCACTTAACCTGATTTAAGAATGTGACCTCTAAAGCAGAAATGTGCACTGAAGGGAGATTAAGTGATATTGTCTTTCTAAGCATTTGACTTCACTCTGCTGCAGTACCACCCTGAGGCACAGGGGCAGAGTGTTTAGTATTGGAAAAGGTAACTAAAAACAACCCCCCACATCTTTGATGGGAAAACCAAGCTGCACTTAACTCTAAAACATTACATATTGTTTTTACATGAATATATATGTGAGAGGTGTTAAGTGAATAAACGATATTTTACAGATCCACTCAAGGCCACTCATTTGATTTGAATAGTAGAGATTTCCTTGACCAGACTCTTGTAATGATTTTCCTGTTGGTTACTGAAAACATCGAGATGCTCAGAAAATTGGGTAATAAAACTGTCATATGATCTTTCTGAAAATTCTGAGAAAAAGAAACAATACTGAGATTCAGGTTATGTATTTTAGTCTTAAATTAGTTTAAAATGACATCCGAAAATCAGGCTGAAAATCACAGGAAGAATACAGCTAAATTACCAAACTATAAATAAATTTATATTACCATAAACTACATAGGACATAATTTCATATTGTCAGTCTGATACAGTTAAATTCCTTATAATTGCCCAGAAAGGAGAGAAGAATTTGGCCCATATATATTCACAGGATTAATAAGTTATGATATATATATATGCTTACTTAATGAAAATTGTTGTCAGCACAGAAGAAAAAGATGTCTAAGCTGGTGTGCTACTGAGGGCAGGTGCCAAGCAGCATGTCCATAAATGCAGCAGTACCACAACTCGTGTGCCTCTAAATAGGAGAGGGATATAGGGAAGGGTGACTAGATTAGGACATGTAAGCAAGCAGAGGTGTTGGAGCTGGGGCTGCAGAGACGATGCAGCAAACACACGGGATGGGACTGCATGTTCCACAAGGGAGCAGCGAGGGGAGGCTGGAGAAGCTGGCAGCATTGACGTACGACTTCAGCGTCTACCCTGGAAGGCCAGCATCTTTTAATGCCCTTCATCTGATGAGGAATTTTGCTAAAGCTGTGTATAAATCACATTACTAGTAGTATCTTTAAACTGGAGAAATGCTTCCCTATCCTTCTTTATGTGTGCAGATGTGTGTAAAATTTTTAAATATCTCAGCATTCAAGTTGTTATGATTCAAGGTTTTGCTGTGGGCTACTTCTGTGACCTTTTCAGATTTTTAAGTGAAAAATTAGGTACTTTCCTAATAAAGACATAGATAAAAGTGAATCCATAAGCATGTACAAAAATTGAGGCTTAATTGTAAAACATATTGTCTAATTTTAAGTTTTTTAATTTTTAGTTTGATCTCTAAGTAAAGATGGTTCAATATGTCATATCATATAATTCCCATTAAGAGCTCCTTTCAGGCATATTCGGGTTCTCCCCCAGCAAACTCAGCTTCCATCCCCTCCCTGTCTCGCACATTTACGCTTGACCCTGCAGGTCTTGCCTCTTCCCTGCTCCTGGAGCAGCTGTTTGTTGTTGTAGCTTGAGCAACAAGCTCCAGACCACATCCCAGAGATGTCTGTGGGATTATATAAAGGATAGTAACCTCTTCCTTGCTACATGTGTAAAACCTTAAAAGGGGGGGATGGAGGAAGCAGATAAACAGAAACTTTTGGCAGCAGCTTGGGAAGAGCTTGCTGCCTGCCCTGAGACCTAGGGTGATGTGGATTCTAGTATGCCTGAAAAACAGGCACCTCCTCAGGCCTTGGGCACATTTCTTAAAATATTTCCTTGTCACATTTTTCATCTTTGTAGATTTCCAGTAGTAGAGAGTCTCTTCTCTCATTTAATTTTCATGAGATTAATTCTCTTAAAACTGGCATGGATAGCCCAGAAAAATCAGTGCATGTGGATATAGGATAAGTAGGTAAAAAACTTTAATAGGTTTCAGGGAACTATCCCATGCTAATTTTTCCTTTTCGCACAATCCTCTCATGCTTTCATAAATAATAATAAGAAAACTGAGGTAGGAGTTACTTTGAATCTGAGGAGATCTTCAGCCAGCTGTCCTCTTTTTGAGATATTTTTGCACAAAAGAGTTTAAGTTCCTAATAGTCTATACAAAGCATGCTATCCATTTTTGGTTATAGTAACATTGGAACTGCCACACAAGTTTGGACCAGAAATAGATCTAGCCTTTAACTCATCTTTAGCTGCAGCCAGTGGCAAACATCTGTGTCACAAATGCGGGAATACTTTCTGGCTGTATCATCTCAACCTCAGGGACTTTCTGAGCTAAAAGTGGTTTCCTTGTATTTAATGTCTTTGACAAATTTGTTAGCTACTTTTACCTAATATGTTTTGCTCATCATTCTATACAGCTATCAGGCAGGAAGGTATTACCTGCCAAGTCCCTAATTTAATCAGTTACTCAAAAGGGAAAAAAAAGAAAAAGTGTGAAGGATAAATATTTCTTCTCTTTGAATCACCAAAGTTTCAGCTTAGTTGCCAGTTCTTTAGTGGGCAATCTACATCTTTAATTCCAATTTCATCTCTGGGAATCCATGCGCTCACACTTGAATCTGGCATTGAGATGGGCGTTTGGGATGACCAGAAAATGGATAATCTCTTCTTTAAAAAGAGACAATCTATCAAAGCTAAGGCTAAGGAGAGACCATGCCCATTCTTTGTACACATATCAGAATGGCAACTGTCAGAGATGACATTGCAATTAAGTGACTAAGATGACATCCAGTTCCTCAAGCTCAGCCTCTCCCTAGCCTCAAGTGGACTGCTAAGGAGAAGCTTTAGTTTTTAGTAGAAAGTTTATCATTCAGGAAGGCAACAATTCTTAAGAACCCTTTGGAACATATACAAAGTTTTGCAGGTTCTAGTTCTCAAACTGGTGATAAAAAATCTCTGCAGTGAATTCTCCTCCTCAGCACTCTGTCTCCTCTTCTGGAAACCCAGCTGCCATGTCACTTTGTCAAATAGCTCCTTCTCTGCTTGAACTAACATCTGACAGTTTGGACTGGGACATCCCCATGTGCCTTGGCTATGGTCCCACTGCCATGCTTGTGGCATATGTAGTTATTAAATTGATAAGACACATCTGTGTATGTTGAAATTACTAAACTTGCTGCATCTTATGCATGGACTTGGTCCCCATGAAACCATACTAAATCTGTGAAAACCTTGGCCTCTGTCAGGAAATCTTTTCAGAAAACCAATACTCCAACTGAAATAACACTTGCTAACATATACAACTGTCCTCTAAAAATGATATTATATTACTTATATGATGATATTATATTACTTTAATATCATATAATATATGATATTATATTACTTATATGATGATATTATATTACTTTACCTATTTTACATAATCACAAATTATGTACCTACTTTACCTACTTTACATAATCACATAATCACAGCTATAATCACTGCTAATACAGGTCAAATTCAAAAAACAGACCAGGTAGAAAACTTCTGGTCATATATTAGTACTATGATTTGATCATATTTTTTCTTTTCCCCTAAATTGTAGAGCCTTCCAGAAACTGGAATTGTTAGTCCGTAATCTCAATAATCACCCGCACACTCAACCTGGTGGGTTGAAAAGCAAGCTTTTAGTAGCCGGCTGACGGCGGACCTCTTACAGTTTGCCTGAGATCCGCGCCGTCTTAGGAAAAAGTTCGTGTTTTTATAGACAGCTGCAACTCCTGCATACGTTATTTGCAGTTACCAGTTCTTCACGGGTGATATCTTATCTCATGGTTGCAGCAAGAGCAGGGTGGCTCAGCATAAGTAGCAAGCTACGTTCACAGAAGCAGATAGCGAAAAGCAAGAGCATGGTGACTCAGTATAAGTAGCAAGCTATGTTCACAGAAGCAAATAGTGAAATTAGGTACCTAGTCACCTCAACCTTATTAACTTCTTATATGGCCCCTCTTTGCACAGGGTCCTACAGAATGAGAGCAAATTTTATAAACCAGTGCCAGAAGACACTTAATAATACTCAAATTCTTTAAAAGATATACTGGTTTTGCATATGTCATTCATAATGCATAACTCACTGAATACAGTATCTAAAATCCAACTATACACATGTCAAGTTAAGACAAAGTGAATTTTAAAGCTTCCCTGCTTTTTGAGAAGCAAGAATTCACTCAGTGCAAGATAATAGACACAATCGAAAAAAAAAAATATTCCCGTATCACCAAAACTCTATCTTTGAAATTGAGTTTATAACTCTGTAAATTGTACATATGACAATGAAAAAAAAAAAGGAAAAAAGAGAGAGCCAAAGGGAAGTTAACTGTCTTTAAGTAATATTGTTGTGTATAAAAGGAATACTATATATTCTAAATATGAAGACTGGAGAAAGGGAGAGAGAAGGAAAGAGTGTAGAGGTAGATTACAGTTTACTCTAGATTAAAATACTGTTGTTATAGATAAAACACCTTTCTACAGAATTTTAATTGTGACCAATGACTCTATCCTATTAAAAGGCATTCTACATTTTATTACAAAAGTATTTTCTAGCCATAACTTACAGCTCATTTTATTACTTTTGATGTAGTACAGTTCAGATTCATCACTGATTGATCAATAGTAGCTCTGACACGTTACGATACAATCTAACGAAAATAAACTATCATCTGAACTACTATTATTAAACAAAAGGTATTCTAGATTAACACAAGTCATGGCATTGCCAGTATAATGGATAGCCAGTAATTATAACAGCCTGTATGGTCTTTTCGAAAATCTGCCATTTTATAAAAAATACAAACAAACAATCATATTTTTTTTAAAGAGCTGCAACTGTGTGGAGATATTTTTAATATCGCAAGCATGTTATGTGTGTAGCTACTGCTTATAGGAGCAAAAAAGTGATTAAGTAAAAATAAAATGGTTAAGTGCATATTTGTTGTTCTTTATGTTAAATTCATTCTGTCAGAACAACTTTGGCTATGGGAGATATCTACTTTATCTTTAAATCATCTTGCTTTCCTTCTTTTCTGCTAATGTATTCCTAACACAGTCAGGAGTAGTTAAAAAAACTTGCCAGAATAAAGATTCGCCAAGAAGGAGTCAAAAGCTGGCATAAGTTTGTTTTCCCTCCAATGCAGTAAACAGATCTCTATTTGTCTTCCATGTAAGGATGAGGGAAAAAATCCACATAACCGATCTTACAGTTTTCCCTCCTCCTTTTTTTTTTTACGACCACTAAAAATATGTCTTGCCATCTGACCAATGGCAGCACAACATCTCTTTTTCATTAGAAGCCTTTTCACAATGCAACTCTTTCCTTCTGCTTTGTTTTCATTTTTTAGGAAATTGTTAGCTAGTGTGTGATTTACACTCTGACACTCACACAGATCTTTTTTTTTTTCTTGCAAGAGTAGGAATTTATTTTGAGCAATACATATATCTTTCTTCCAAGTCTTTCTTTTAAAGTGGATTGGCATAATTAAAATGATAGGTTTCAGAATATGCACGTACCAGAAAAGATTACCAGCTGTCCTTGTAAATACCACAACTCTGGATTAACAACATGGATTTTATGCTGTGTAATGACTTCTCTGACTATGCTCTTGGAGAGTTCACTTTCTGGGTTACATAACATTAAAATTTTATGGATAAAAATCTGACGAATATCTATGAAAGTATTTGTTATCTGACACAGAAGATACAGTGAGATTCAGGAAAACTGGATATTTCTAACTATAATAAATACAGGTAGCTCTTATTTTTCCATCAAACTTTTCCAATTTTTTAATATGCAGGTTAACCAACATATTTAACCATAACCAACCAACACTGAAGCAAATCCATTGCACTGTTTCCTCAATGCAGAGAAAAATTATCATAATTCCTGATTTAATAAACTTTTATGGTAATGTAGAAATTTCACGTGTCAAGCAATTGAGCTACTTATATATACTGACCTTATTTCTGAAATGCTGTTTCATGAATTGATTTGGAGCACAGTTTAATATATAGATAAAAGAAAAGATAGCTACTGTATGGTCAATAACATGTTTTCTGTCATGTTAAACTCCACTTAAGAGTAGCCCAAATAACTCCTGAGTATTCACTATATAACTTGTCACAATCACTTTATATTTTATGACCTAACTGACTTATACTGTTAATGGGAAGGTAAGTTTCCAGCAGCTTTATTTTAGAATTCTTAGGCTCTGATTCCTCAGCCAATGTAGATTATTCACTGATAACACAGCACCTAAAATTTTAAAGAATTTTTTTGATCTCATGACCTCTCCTCTCTGTTCTCCTTCCCGTTTCCCTCTCAATCAAAAATGAAATAAAGAAGAAACACTTACTTGCTCTCTCAGATCTTAATTTATACTTCTTTTATGCCTTTTTCAGTTCACATACAAATTGCCTGAATGAAATTTCAGAGATCTCTCTCATTAGGTCTTTAGAGGATAATTGCATTGTTTCAAGGCTCAGTTCATTCTGAGATCCAAATTTTCTGATAGCTCACTTTCTAAACAGTATGGGTCTTTTTTATGTTAACTGTTCATATGAGCATGCTATTTTGCTCATGATTTTTAAAACTTTGTGCACAAGCATGCAAAGCTCTACTGAGCTGGTCACTACAGCTCCAAATACAGTTCTAGAGTTATAAAGCTCTAGTGATTGTATTTTGGATTTCTAAACAATTCTTGAAGTTTTATTAATATAATGTAAATCCTTTTATAGCTCTTCAAAGCTATCCCTTCTTTATTTGCTGTGTGTTTATTTCTCCTAAAGTCAGTTAAAAATGGGGATGTGAGTTGGAAAGATAATTCAATTTTTATTTCTAAGGTCTAGCAGTTTAAGTGACAGTATTCTTATGTAGCAGCATTTTACAGGCAGAGGAAGAAAAACTGTAGTGTGCTTGTGGTACTGATGTTGAAACTATTCTAGCAAAAAAAAAAAAAAAGAGGGGGAAGGGAGAAAGGGAGGGAAATGGGACTTTAGGCCAGGTGTTTTACTTGAGACTGACAACTGTTTTAAAAACACTGCTGACCCTTTAAGCCCGTATCCTAGCATAATATATGTTTATGTGATTCATTGCAAATAGAAAAAGAGAAGATTCTCTAAATATTAGACTAAAATGGGAACTTACTCAGACAGAAATATTATAGCAAGATTTACCAAACAATGTCTGAAAAAAAGTACAGCGACTACTACAATGTCATGACAGAAGTGGAATAGTTCTGTTTAGAGGGGCATATTTTCCATATGGTCTTGAACTGAACTGAAACTCACTGGAGAGAATGGAAAGAATCGCTTTGAGTTCTAAGTTTTAAATACTGGCCTGCATTAAGTGCTTTTAGGAATTTATTTTTTTCTAGATAAAGCAGCTCAGTTCTCCTATTTAAGGTGTTACACTCCAATGTTTTTTTCTCCAGAACTTTACTCCTAGAATATGCCATAAACAAGTTGATTTTCTGTTGGGGAGAAAAAATTCCAAGCAGATGACAAATATTGTATTTTGAGGCCAAGAAACAGTGTCAGCAAGAGAGATATCACCCTACACAGAACTGGAACCAACAGAAAAATGCTTGACTGTTTACTGCATTTTTTTATAGAAAAAGAGTTTATCTGTTGTTCTGTGAGCAACCACCTGATTAAACTACTGACAATCAATAATAAATAGTACTTCAGAATTTTATTACACAAAAGACAAAGGAAAAAATCCATTAATTTTTCCAAACCTTAAACTTTTTCATATTGCACATATAGAGATGCATAGATCTAAATACATCATTTATGTTTTATTTTAGGTCAATAAGGAATACTTTACAGTACATACATGAAGAAATAAAAAAGTCAGTGTGCTCCTTGTGGCCAAATTTATATTACTGTTGAAACTTCTGCTTGTGCAACCCTTGATTTTTAGGAGCTTCAGCTTTGCAGGCTTAAGGGTGCATAAGCCCATTTTTTTCATTCATCTTTCTAAGTTATTTTCTAAGTCTGTGGACTAAAAGAAGGATAAGACATGGGTTGATATCTTACATCATTTCATTAATAACTAGTGTAGCTTATGTAAAAAGGGTTCAAAGGATGAATTGCTATATTCATTTTTAGTTGGAGCAGCAGGTTATCATGCATCTAGTATGCCATTTATTTTTCTCATTAGTAGCAGAGTAGAGAGTGATGTGGCTATTGCTCATACTCCAACCCCTTAAAGAAGAAAAAGACCATACACAGTTGGACCAGCAGGCACTACCCTTAGAACAAAACCGGGTATGCTTGATAGCAAGGTACTTTACAGGATCTAACACATGCTATCCCATAGGAGTGGCCAAAGTCAAGTATAAAGTCAAGTCAATATGGCAGTGGATTTTTGAATCACAGTATTTATCCATGAATACACTTCAGATGCCAGTCTCTGGCATGAGGGTGTAATTTTTTTCAGTACCTTCATCTGTTAAATACACCTCACTTTGTCCCTGCAATCCAGCTGCTTAAATACAAAAACAACGTGCTAAAGTAAGTTTTTCTTGCAAGGCAAGCTGTCAGAGAAAGGAAACAGATGGTCACTCATTCTGTAACTCACCCCATCTTGTCTAGGCACTGCAATCCACATAGTACCTTCAAATCATATAACATAAAACTTCCAGAAGCCCTAAGCAGATGGACAGACCCACAGACTGGGGGCATGGGGTAGGGGAAGGTCCGCTTGCCTAAACCAAAGGGGCAGGTTTGTAACCATTGCCTTGAAATTCATGTTAAAAACAGTCCATAGTGAATAAGAAAAAAATTGAAAGTGTTGATTTTACTCAAGTCAACATTCAATCAGGGGAAATAACCGAGTAAAAGATGCTTGCCAGAAATAAAGCAAATGTCAAAAAGAAAAATAGTTGCACACACACAAAAATCTCAGGCTGCATAACCACTGTCCTTTTGGCTTTCTCATTCCATTCAGAAGTACTACTGGGGATGCTTTCAGACTTTCATTCAACATATTCCGGAGTTGATTTGCTCTGATGAATGACTACACATTTCCTAGGGTGCATTATGTCTTTTATAAAGAAGATAAATAAAAACACATAACAGGAAGTCAGACTGAAACAGCAGAGGTGAAGTTCACCTCTGAGTAGGAGGGCTGGCTCCAGGCTTAACACTGGGAATAAGCTCAAGCTGCGGCTGTGGGATCAGCTTTGGGAGAGAGCTACTCATCCTGATGGAGCAGGACCCCAGGCTTGTCCTGGCAAGGAGCTGAAGAAGTCATATTTGTAGAGATGTGGGACAGAAGATAGGCAGAGAAGCTGCAAATATTTCTCCCATTGACTTAACTAGTGGAGAAATGGTGTGAGGGAAAAGAGGCATTAGTCTTTCTCCTCTCCCAGTATCATTAATATCTTTTCCCCTGTAAAACTGAACTGCCTCATAGTTTTATATATCTAAATTACTCCAGGTTTATGGGGGAGAATTGGATTTAACCATAATTCATTGGCAGTCTCTTGAGGTGTCTGAGAGCAAAAAATATTTTAAGATAATGTAGCAGGTTATGTGCCTGCATGATTATGGATTTTAAAGTTATGGTTTGGGAGGGAAGACAGCTAGGGAAACTTTAAATATTTTACATTTCAGGAATTAAAATAGAAAAGTTACAAAAAATATTTGTAAAACTATTTTTTTTACAATGGAAATGTCAGTGGGACTTGACTGATCTATTTGGGATGGAATGAAACAATCAAAGGACTATTTCCCACCCCTGTACACAATAGGCACCTACCATTGAATATTTAGTCTTTACGATCAAGAGCTAATTTGAAGATAATTTTTCCTTTAAAAAACAGTTCTTCAATGTATTTTTTATTTTGTATTTTGTAAGTACTATTAATATAATTACACTGTATACAATTGCAATTCAAATGTATTTACAATATACAATATACTTCTTGTACAAACAACATTGCTATATTTTCAGATGGACTTTTTCAAACTTGCCAGAAACTTTCTCAATTCTATTGTGCTTTATCACAACCCCAGGTATTCGGTCTCAATATTTTATCAGATATCTTCACTTTTCTTCACTTTTGGATTTTTACTATGCTTATGTATCCTCACATGAAAACATGCCTTTTCCTTCCCGCCCCCCCCCCCCCCCAGCTATCTAGTTACCACACCTCTGTCATCATCATGGAGATCTTGGCAGAAATGACCTAGAGAAACTTAACAGAATTTCCCTCTTTGTGAAGTAATCCTCTGGTTTGGATAGCCAGCTGGGATACTCCATCAAACACATGTACCAATTCTAATAGCCAACTGACAGCTCAAGATGTTCCCTTTTACCATCATATTTTGACAAACTAAAAACTAAGTAGAGCTTTTACTATAAAAAATTTTTTAAAATCCCACCTGATCACCTGATAAGGCACTAGAGAGTGGCTGTTAATATTTTGGAGATAAACACTCTAGACCATATGAAGAGAACATCTTTCCTATAGATTAATCGATCTACTATATGGCTATTTGATCTTCTCCAGTAAAGTTAGAGTTTTAGTTATAAATTAATATATTCACAAGTATAAAAATAAATTCCATGAAAAAAATGCTGCTTCTGTTCTTCGGTAAATGAGTAAATCGTTCCAACTTTCAACCGAGTTCCAATTTTTTTTGAAAACTACTGTTTAGTATTGAAATATTAATGATTCTCTAGGATATCCTCTAGAATGCATTTTAAGAATAGGGTTTTATGCTCCCACACTATGCTGATGATGGGAGCAGCGTGTGTAAGCTCCACAATTACATTATTTCTGCAACCAAGACATTTATCAATGGAGAAATCATATCTTGCTCATAGGGAACTGGAAACAGGATTTTAATACTGACACATTTTATTGGATCTGCAAGGTACAGAGAGTCAATTTCTCCCAAAGAAACCTATGAGAACTGAATGAACATAACACCTCACAGGATCAGAATTGGACAGCAAATGCAACATGTGGATAAGAGAATAAAATAATACTGCAATGTTGATTTTTCCTGTATCAATAAACTTTTAAATTCTTTTAATATACATTGGATAACTTTTGTATTCACTGCCAAAGCAAAGCATTTTTTTTCTTGCTTCTGATAATTTGTAAAGTTTTTTTTATCTGTGCAAAATAGTCTGCTTTGTTGTGGTGAATATTAACAGCTGAAAGGGAATGGAGGCAAGCACACTTTATGATACTTTCAAAGCCTAACAGCCAGTGATTCTTGTAGGGCCCAATTTTCAGAAATATCGAGAAAGTCACACTTATTTCTACTGATCAGCAAGCCCAAAAGTGGGCTTCAATAATAAAACTTTCTCTCTACTAATCCAAGAACCCATTTGAATATATAATAGCTCATATCCTCGCTGTCCCTCTAGACTTTTCAGTAATGGGCAAAGATTTACATTAGGCTTATCTTGTCTAATCAATAATCTACTCTGTACATGAAGACTGAGGAAAAGAGGTACATGGAAGGAAGCATCATACATAAAATATGATACTGCAGTTAGAAAAAAAAAAGCTCTTTTTATTTTTGATAATGAAGCAAGTCACACCTTTTAAAATACACATTTGTTTTCTCCTTCTTATTAATGCACTATTTGCTTCAATATTATTTTCTTCTTGATTGTATGAAAGTCATGGAAAGCCTGTTCTTTTATAGTAGATTTCCACTGTGGCTCTCCTTGTAGATATTCAAGCTTAAATTGTTACTGGGAGAAAGGAAAAGAAAAAGAAAAGAAAAAAAAAACTTGCTTAGAAGGATACAGAAAATAAATCTAAGAAACCAACAGATCTGAAATAAAAATGTAACACCTGCCAGGCAGCTTACTCGCAATATAAACAAGGATTAACATCAGCAATAGTGCACATATTTGTTTAAATATCACAACCTGAGTGCATGAAAAAATACTTCACACACTTGATTTTTCAAATTGCATTTGTATTCAACACCTACCCCCACAGCCATAACGATATCCTATACAGAAGCAGTGGAAGCATTCAGTTCAGAAAGCAAATAGTCTACAGAAGGAGTTTTACTACCCTTTGTTCTTGGTTTTAGAGTAGAATATGATTCTAGAGAAGAAGAAATACAAAGCTACTACAACATAAGCAGTTATTCAAAATTATCTGTTTGATCATTTGACTCCAGACAAGTGGGTTTCATGGGTTTTCCTGAGGCAAATACTGTTGTCCTCAGGGGGATTTATTCTTCCTCAGAATTAATAGGTTAAAAATAAACATTTTAAAACCAACTCCCTATCTACTTTAAAATCTACTCAAGCTCAGAAGCTTGTGATCAAGAACCAGATATGACTTGAGGGGTGGTCGGTCTCCTTGCTGATGTAGCGTTCAGGCTGCAGGCATATGGCAACAGACGATCACCATTAGGGGCATTAATATAAGGTTAATTGTCTGGGTCAGGCCTCTGCTGGCAGGCACTGGCTACATACAGCTATGCATACTGTCATCAGGCTATCGCCGGCTGAACAGGAGCTGGGTGAAATGATCTGTACTCTCTGCTCTCACTACCTGTCCTCCCCAGCGGAGAAGGAAAACAAGCCAATGAATTATTATTGAATTTGAAAGCACTAAAACAAAAACCTTTTGGCATCTTGAACTAGCAAGTCAGAGAGACATTTTTCTATCTTTTGACATCCCTGGTTTATAACCCATGATAAGAGATCTCAAGGCATCATTCTCATAAATTCTGCCTCTTTCTGGGCTGAGGGCAATAAATAGTATCCGTAAGGGTTATTTTTTCCCCCTTCTCCTATGGGTGAGCAAGCAGGATGGAAAACCATCACCTGAACAGATGGATTTGCTAGTGAACCAAATGGTTCTTCTGCACCAGGGAGTGTTTCTAAACATTTAACACTCCCTTAAACTGGAAAAACAATGCCACTGGAAGTGAATTTAAGGGATTTTCAAGTATTAACCTGAAAGAACTCAGATCTGCAGCTTTCCTTTTACTGGCCACAGCTCTCTGTTGTGTTGACAGAGCTGGAGTCTTCTCCAAACACATCCACTGTGACTTGCCTTTCTTCCCATTTTCCTGGAACACTCACAGAAGGGTATAACTGAGCAAAGTAGCAGAGTAGCTATTTCCAGTATTGCCCCAGCTCCCCAGTCTGACAGACCAAAAGAACAATATAATTGTTAGGTATGGTTTCCTGAAAGGAAGCATGGAGGCCAAAGATTGCATTACCCTAGAGAAGTTTCTTTGGGTTAAAATTACTTTCAGAACACAGGCATTTTTCAAATCAAGAAGCAAAACACTGGCAACAAAGAAATTGATATAAATTCCGTAAGAACAGGGTACAATGAACTTTATGGCTTCAGGGCTCACACAGAAGTGTCTGCTCAATCCATACACTTGTGTTTTGTCCAGAGGTGCTTTACTATCTGGAAGCAGTAGATATAAGGTAGCTTATATTGCTCTTACTGATATTACATGACTTATCTAGTGTCACAAGGGAAGCCTGATCTAGAATCAGGAATCAGAACAGAATCAGTATTGTGAATTTACTCACAACTTCTCACTGATATAGAGTTCATCCAAACGTATGCACATAATGAGAATTTAAAAAAAAGTAAAACTTTCAAAGGCATAGTCCATAGCAGGGAGAAGAGACACTGCCTCATGTAAAGGAAATCATCACTGAAAGCAAATAAGATAAGAGTAGAACCACAGAAATGACAGTAGTTTTCTCCAAAATAGTGGAAAAGCAGGAAGCTTCTTCACTATATAGGTAAAATACATTCAGTCCTAAGGGCAGGTAAAATATCTTGGTCCAACTCAATGGGGATGCAAGTCAAAAAATAGTTAAGTCAAAATAAATAATGATAGTAATTTGTTTATTTGTTAATTTATCAAAGTCAATGGAGTTTTTATTAAAATGTAGTCTGGCCTGTTAAGACCATGCAGGCAGAGCGAATCCTACCATCTATCATGAAAAGGATATTTTGAGGGGTACTCACCTAGCTTATCTTTTTTGAATGGTCTCAGCTATACTTTAGTTATAGGTGGGGCTTTATGTATATGTATTCGGTCCATTTCAGCAAGGAGATTAAGTTTAAGGAGAAAATAACTGTGACACTTTATTTTTTTTCTTTATTTCCAAATATTTTTGACCCAAACATTAGCCACTTTATATGTGGCTCTTTATAAAATCTTTGATCTTTCCATAGCGTAGACAGAGCACTGGCTTTTTTTTTTCCTTCATGCAAACCTGAGTAGTGTTGCTAAACATTTTAGTCATGCTTACATAAAATCTCCCAGAAAGCCTAACCCGAGCTCCTTTAGTTCAGGTGATGCCTCTTCTCCCTGACCTCTTCTCTCAAACAACAGAGAAGGGGGAGGGATATTTAATGAACCTTGTAATTTTACAAGGCACCTTTTCCGGCTTATAAAGCGGGCCGTCCGCTTTGTCAAATCCGGTAACAATTGGACGCGGCATTTGGGACGAGATGGAATAGTCCCACGTCCAAGACACAGCCAAAGGAGAGCAAGAGCAAAATTCTGCGCGTACAGAAAGACTGAGCAAGCTCGGTCGTCTGTGTGAAGAATTTTGATCTTGTTAACAGACTAGATGTTTCGAGTCTAGAGAGGTGTAGGCAGACAGACCAGATGACCCACGTCCTTTCGGGCACAGGCAATGGGAACTGGCAAGCCCCCTACTCGGACGAATGGGTCTGCCTACCACGCGATGCAGAACCCATATCCTTTCAGGAGCAGGCAATGAGAAATGTCAAACCCCCTACTCGGACGTTTGGGCCTGTCTAGCACGAGACGCAAAAATGTGTATAATGTCAACGGACGATAGGAGAGCCTTTTTAGAAAGGGCCCTCGCTACACGGCTAGTGGAAAACCCAAGGTCGGAAAGGAGTCCATTATTACCAACGTACCACTTCCCTCTAGCGCCGATAGGGAAACCCAGGAAGTCTACAGTAGTGACCGATGTTAGGGCCCGCACCTCCCCTGCCAGATGTTGATACTTCCTAGCCTTTTCTGCCGCGGCGTCACTCAAGGTGGTTAACCCGCTCTCGTAGCGGATGGTTACATCCACTACCTTCGCACAGGATCCCTTCACCAAAACCAAATCCGGCTTGAAGAGTTCATTGGTGTTATCTCTGAGATAGGGTTCTAAAAATATCGCCCATCCCAGCTTTTTAGCCTCTTCAGCCAGCACGCTACAGATGTCATTGTGCCTTTTGATCCTGGCCTCCTGGACAGCCGGGCAGTAGCCAATTATGTGGGAACAGGATTCCCACTCAGCGGGACAGTGCCTGCATCCCCTGGGTGCGCCTTCGCCCAGGCCGCGGGCCAAAAACTCCCAGGTGGGATAGACATTGGCCCACAACTGGATAGCTGTTATTAGTTTGCGGTGAGGAATGCGGCCGTAATGCAGAAGCCAATCATTACTGATTCGGTCATTTTCAAAATTCCGAATCCCGCGGCCTTGTGATTTTAGATTGGTCCAATTATCCATTTCTCTTTTCCTCCACTTACAGGGAATGGGATAGATGGTCCGTGGAGCTCGCTTCTCCCACTCGGATAGGGCCTCGTCAGCCGCCTGAGCCTCCATTACTGGGAACTCCCCCGTCACAGATGGAACCTTCTCCGGTCGCCCCCCAGCCGAGATCCAGACCTTCCGGATCTCCTCCTGGATACCCTCTTGGAGTATCACACTCCTTATGACATCATCCTCTGATTGGGCGATCCGCACCAACCTGCAAGCCTGTACATTTGGAATTAGGCTCGCCAGAAGGGGAAGACCCAGCCCGCCGTCCTTGTAGCTGATGTAAATAATGGCATCACACGTACTAGGCGGAAGATGTAACCAGCCCTTGACAGCAGATCTTATCGAAAGGTCCAGGGAATGCAGACTGGTGGCGCTCAGGCCTGCGTGATCCGCAATGAACAGCAACCTCGGCAGGGCGTAGCTCCTCAAGATGTCGACCTTCTGGGGTGGCTTCAAGGGGGCGCCCCCGATGTTCTTCACCCAATGGTTCAGCACCTCAGACAGTTCCGGTCTCGATAGACCAATCCATGGGTCTATCCCTAGGCCAAGATACTTCTCGGAACTGCCCGGATCGATCATATCTAATTGCATATCTGCAATCGTCCACGGGTCGCAATCATTGATGGTATATGACTCATTAGTTAGCCTAATCAAAAACCCGTGGCATTTCGGCGCTTGAACCCGCAGCCCGGTCCGTTGACAAAATTCCTCTATCACTCGAATACTCCGCTGCATACCCTCCCAAGAGTCGCTGAGCAGAGCAAGATCGTCCGCAAATGCCAACGATGATATTTGTTGGTCTCCGTACTTATAACCGAGGCCCCAATCTTCCAGGTGGTGCAGCAAAGGATCTAATGAAAGATTGAACAGGATGGGAGAGAGTGGGTCACCTTGTTTCACTCCCCTGAGGATCTTAATAAGTCCCGATCGCTGGGAACCTGACTCCAAATACGTTCCAGCGTTGGTATATAGGTCTCTTAGGATGTCGATAATATGCCCATCGACACCCTTCTGGACCAGGACTTGGAAGATATGTTGATGGTTTACAGAGTCGAAGGCCTTAGCCAAATCGACAAACACGACTCCCAAGGTCCTATGATCTTGTTTTGCGCTCTTGATGAGCGCCTGGAGAAGCTTCAGGTTTTCCGAGCAGCCAGGGGCCGCTATAAACCCCCTTTGCCTTCTGTTAATGGGGCATGCTCGCCGCAGTCTAGCGCTCAAAATCTGAGAGAACATTCTGAGAATAATGGACCCGATGGTGATGGGCCGCCAGTTGTCAATGCTCCCGATCCTCCCGGGATCGGCCGACTTCGGAATCAGGACCGTCTGGCCCGCCTTCACTTGATCCGGGACCCGTCCTGCCAACAGCCACAGGTTGAACAATTCAGCCATGCGGCTGCCCTGGGGATCAATCTTCATCAGATCCCGCAGGGAGAGGCCGTCGGGACCCGGCGCGGAGCGCTGAGACATCTCCGTGACGTTCTTCATGACCTCCTTAGCGGAGATCATGGGCCTGAAGGCACCGTTGTCAGCCTTCCCCAAACTTCGGAATGAGCCCAAGCCGGTAAAGGGGGCGACCTCCTCCCACCTTCTCCTGAAGACGTCAACGACTTCTTCCATCGGAAGGGGGCACTTGATGGACTCGACATCGTCGAGGATGATCCCGGCAAGCTTCCTGCGATCCAAAGCAAAAAGCCGCTGGAACCTGAGGTACGAACCCCGTCGAACCGCCCTGCGCTTCATCCACCTCCTCTCCTCTCACGCAGGTCCGGCCTCGGCTGGGTGCTTGCGATGATACTGCACTCTAGCTGCCACGAGCTTCCCCCTTGCAAAGGAGGCCAGTTCCTCCAGCGGACCGGTGACAATCTCAGAGTCGCTCTCCACATCTTCCAAGATCTTCTGGAACGACGTCTGGTCCTGCAGGGACCCAGCGCACAACCACTCTCCAACACGCCTGCTATATTCTCTCTTAATACCCTCCACCTTTTCCACATCAGGAAACTCCACTCGTTGATGACATTACTCTTATCTTGGGCGACGATGTCTTGGTCCCTGCCGCCAGCTGCCTTCTCTTATCGCTGATCTGCTTCGCCGATTTCGATGGCAAATGCTCCGCGATCAGCTTGTTGATAAATCGCTGGTTCTTGAATCTCCCCTCGAGTTCAATCAGCTGGGCCACCTCCACCTCGGTCCAGCAGCCTTTTTGAGCACCACGTTTCCCTTTTCCTTTCGGACGAGCTGCCTCTATCCGTTCCACATTCCTTGTAAGTGGGTGCACAGATCTTTTGTGCTGAGACAGGCCGCTTTTGGTGTTGAATTTCTGCCCGCACTCCTCACAGCACCACTCAGGTGCACCCAGGGGACTCTCCTCAACTGGGGGCCCCCGGCACTTCGGGAAATGGCACGCGATGCTATGATGTTTCTCGTTAGTCCTCCCGCACCAGGAGCACTGAAATAGGACCCGTTTCCGACTGTGGGCCCTCCTAAGGTGTTCTGACAACGCCGTTACCTTCACCACCCTCGTACCACAGCAAGGACATGCTGGGTGGTCTTGTGGAACCTTCACCACCGGGGCAGATACCTCGGCGGCTTCGGCTCCCGGTACGAGGATGGGACTCCCAAAATCAAGTTGGACTGCAGTACCAGAGGGCGACGCAATCCCTGGCGACCTGACCCCTTCTCCCGGCGGGCTCCCACCCACCAGTTCCCGAGGCCCAGCCACCCCTGGGAGTACATCATACACCTCTGAAAGATCACCCAAGCAGTCCGCAGGTTCAGGGCGAACCCCTCCCCAAATAGTCACATCCGAGTTACAAAATGTCAGGGGCAATGGTAGGTGGCATTCCAACTCAGGGTATGATGTTACCGGCACAGGTGCCCTCCTGGCCGTATCCACCGGGAATTCTCCCGTCTGAGTCGCCACCGAAATGAAATTCACGATCCAGGGCCCCATGGATCGGACACAGTCTAGGGGATTTAGCTATACCCAGAAGAACACCACCCCCAAGTTCTCCTGAGAGACTTCATGAATGGCCCCTGAAGCAAGGGGCTACGGCCCAGTAAGACAACCACTAGGACTATCGCTATATTTCACGCCTAGAATACTATTGAGCAGCCGGTGACCGCTGCTCAATAGGGCAAGGAGGAACTACTCTCGGGGCAGAGACAGCTTCAGTCACCCGATGTTACGGGGTCCGGCGGGAACCACGGGGAGGTACTGTCTCTGCAGCTAAGCCCGGGTTGTAACCATGGTCCCCAGTAAGAGAGCCATAGATACTCCCGCCAGGAATAATAACCACTTTCTTTGAGCCTAACAGGGTAATGCACCTGGTATTTTAGGCTGTGGATATGCATTAGCAGCCTTTAAAACATAAGATGGGGTGGAGGGTTTTGTAAAAGAGCTCTGCACATGCATGTGCAGGCATCGTATGAGGCAACGGGCACTGAACATCATTCAGTGAGGATATATTCATTCTAATCTGGATGTAAACTAAACACACCAATAGAATAAAACAAATAGACAAAGGAGAAGGAAAGGGGAAGGAAGGGGAAGGATATAACAGTGAGACAAATACCTGATTGCTCATCTTTGGCAATAACTCGCTGTTAAGTAAAAGATACAAGTGATTTCAGTAATCCCTGGCAAACACCATTATCAGCTGACAATTTGCTATAGGTACTGGAGTAGTCCAAAGAGTTAAACAGCTCTAAAACTAATAAAATCAGTCAAATTCCCCCAGGGAGCATAATATTGTTCTTCTGTGTAAACAGTCCTCTTATTGCTTAGGTTATGAGCCAGGTGACTCTCATTAAGTCAATCATCATCAACTAGGCCTGACCAGCAAGTAGAAAGAAGGCAATCTACCATTATGTAGGCATTGAGTCTAGACTGAGCTATTATCTTCAACACCCTGTAGCTCAAAACATAACTACTTAGATCTCAGATAATAACCGTGGCCAGCCAGCCATTTGCAGTGGCTATAGCTGCTGGCTTCAGAAGGCAGATAAATATATTAAATCTGTATTAGAGCATTCCATAATAAAGTGCACTCAGCTGTAATGCCCTGTCTTTTCTCTTAACAGCTCTAAAGAGATATATGAATGCCAACCTGCACTGTGGCATGGATGGTATTGTCATGCCATTATTTGTGGCTGGACCATAATGATATGTAATTTATAGCAACCAAAAAAAGAGCTATAACAATAAAAGAACAATATGATAACCATCAGAGTATATAAAACTCACATGGCTTGTAGGACTGTTGCTGAAGGCAAATGTATACTTTCATTGCTCTTCAACACCCTAAGATGGCTAATATTGTGCGCCATGTAGGGTGCTAATTTAGTATGAATGATTTCAACTGAACAAAAGCACAAGGCCACATCCGCTTATATATTAACCACTGTTCTAGTCTCCATGCCTGAAAAATCTGGGTATTGGTATCTTGCATGTGGGTCACTTAGTAATGTAATTTAAGGGGTAAAGTGGAAATCTCACAATCAGAGAAAGTATCTTTTGCTTCACATATCAGAACACAGATCTACAGCCAAATTAGGAACGCAAATTTTTTAGCTTTTCATATTTATGTTCAGATCACAATGAACATAGATATTTACCTCAAGTATTTTCAGGACCTGCCTTTACTAGGAGCTTTGAGCCTTTTAAACACAAAGTTACTAAGAAGGATCAAAGAACAATTCAGCAACTACTGGAGTCCACACCCAGAGATAATTGTCTTTCTGCAAGGTGTTTTCCCATATGCAAGTGACCTACTTCTGTGGGTTGTTAACAGTGGAAGCCAAACCAGTGAGATTTTTTTTACTGCATTTTCTAAGTAGAGCTTCTGCAAACTTGGAGGTAAAAAAAGGAATCATCTCACAGATAAACTGCCCTCAGTGAAAGCTACAAGGATATTTTTGTCACCATGAAAGAACCAGAGAGATTTTGACTCCTTATCTGTGTAGACTCCACCATCACTTAACCCACATTTAAGGAAAGAGAGAGTGGAACTGCCAAAAGCACTATTTGTAACACTATAATTTTAAAAGTTTAATTAAAAGTTTAAATAATTATTCCAGATGTTTGTAAACTGGAGAGCCCAGTTAAGAAAAGCAGGTAAATATGTACTCAATACTGAGTGTATGAGAGAAGGTATTTAGGTCCACAACCTTTCTAGAGTACTTCAATTTTCACTTGCTTGGTAAAATAGAGTATGAACAAGGTCAGGATCTTGCCCTTAGTCTGACACTTACTACCTTGCAGTGCCTGTGTTTACCTACATTTTTTACTTCTAATCAGTATTTCAGTCCATAGGATATTGTTTTCACTTATATTACAATTTCAGTATTCAGGGGCCACTCCTGCCATGAGGATAGTGAGGCCCACCTCCACCAGAGTTTCATAAACATTACTACTTTTTTTCCTTTATTGATTTGTCTTAATAATGACGTGCTCATGCTGAATTTACCATATTGTACAGATCTAAACTTCAAACAAAATATTTTTGCGGCATGAAGCAAGTTACAATATACTTGTCATGTTCTGTAAAAAATTTCAATATTTTTTCTGATATTAGTTCCATATTTTCTATCTTACTAGCATCTAAACACCTTCGGGTGTTCTTGTGCACTTAAGTATCCTTCATGACTATCGCTAGGCTCATAAAGATGGATATGCACAACTCAGCAGAAAAATGGGCACATACAAAAGTTATAAGATCCTTCACTAGGTAATGAACAATATTTCCATTTTTTGAAAACATAACAACTAAATATTCTTGTCTTATCTAGTAGTATCTTGATAACAAATAACCTATGCCATTCCTATGTTGAACAATTTTGTTGTCTTTCACCTTTGCATAATAAATGCACATGTGCATGCACACACATGCACAGACATGCAAGCACATACACATGAGTCTGCTATAAAGTTTCCAGATTAGATCCTCAGCAGATATAAAACACTGGAGCTAGTTCTCTCAGTACATATCGCAGCTCTGGACTAGTACCTGTGACATTCACATCTGAAGTTCTTCTTATCAGAAGCAGCTATGTGCTGTTTGTCCAAGTGGCTACAAAAGAATTAACAATTGCTCTTACTTAAGGCAAACTGCTCTTCTTAAAGCAAGCAGATGTGAACAGGCTTTTTGCATAAAACTGCATAGAGATTTATACTTTCAAAAATCAGTTTTGTTTCTGATACAGAAAGCCTCCCCTGACATCTTTGTTCACTCAAATACTTTTTTGTTAAATAAAATACATAAATAATCTCATTTAATCCCCAGTAGCCCAAAATGAAATCAGAATATTTATTTGTCTTCACCCTCATGAAGACAACTCTTTCAAAGTGAAAGTAGTATTTGAAAACACCATTCACACACAAATTTCCCTTGCTTGAGGAAACGTTTAGTGCAAAATGCTACGAGATGCATTTCTTATGATTTTCTTCTTTTTTGCTGTTGTTTATTATTTTTTATTTATTTATTTTGAGGGTGGGCAGGGAATGATTGTTGATATTCTGTAAGGAAAGAATATGAACAGGTAGATTGGTTTTTGTGAATTCCTTCCCGACTAAGAGGAGCTAATAGAAAAGATGAAACAGCAAAATCACAATTCATTCTGTTTGAGGGAACTATTTTCACATAGTAAAATCCTGCAATCCTTATTCAGCTATTCACATTTTCCTGAAAGAAATAATGTCAAAGGAGGAGGAATTAATCTAACTTGAAATAATAGATATGAAGAATCAATTTATTTGGTGGCTCTATAATTTACAAAGTTTGGCATCATGACATTATAGTGATGGATATTTTATAGATGTAGGTAGACAGCAAGGAGGATTAGAAAGACAGCAGCTCTACAGGATTAGAAAGAAACAGTTCAAACAATTCTTGCTGGATTTACTACTTTTGGCAAAATCAATGCTCCTGATGCTGAGTCCTTAGAAATAGGCAGTATGTGGGCACGGCTTGACCTTCCAGATCAGGCAGATTAAGAACATAATATTTTCCATCCTGTTAATGCTGATATGATGTTAATTACTTTGCAGACCCTAAATCCCACAACTGACTTTTTGTCATTTTGACAGAACAAAGGAATGATTTGTCCAGTATGGAAAAGCTGGCAGGGAGCTAACTGGCAAGTTTTACAGTGTGTGTGCAATCAGATTAAAAAAAAAAAAAAAATCACAATGTCACTTAGGCTTGTTTTCCAACATGATTGCTCTTGAAGTGTCAACTGGCAGAAACACAGACTTTTAATACAATAAATCTGTATTTCTAATTCCTAAATGCTGATGATGCTTTCAAAGACCCTGAAATGCTCTTAATGCATTCAATGAAAGTTTTGTCTTTGGTATTAAGTACAGCAATGAGGATAGGATCAAAATTTGCAGACATAAATATCAAAAATAAGGCTTCTCAGAGGACTGACATTTACAAGTACTAATTAGCTACAAATAAGTTACTGTGGATGAGCACCATTCCTAAAAATCAAAGCATGAGTACTGGATCTTGGAAGAAAGAAGAGCTTGGAAATACTAAGCATTAAGTTTAAAGATGGAATAACCATCTACTATTGTGTAAAATGGACTATAAGAAGAGCAGTGCAACTGGTTTAATGTGGCTGATAGAACCTGAACTGAAGCCTTTCCTTTCATTTCCTCCTGAAGTCTTACAGACCTAATGCTGCCTTAATACACACTTCTGAGTCGAATTGTTACTGAACATGTAGCACTCAGCCTTAAAGACTAATAGTAAAAAACAGTTTTCCCTGCACCCTGTACTAAAACATTACTGCATCACTGGGGTAAAAAATATGCTTCTTGGATTAAATTATAGTCAAGAAACAAACCGTCTAAAAAGTGAAAATCCCAAGTAAAGCAATACAGAAGAAGAGAATGATGAATGTCAAATGCAGGGGAAAACTGTTATATAAGTGACAAGAATAAAATAATGTAGGACTGAATTAAAATCAGCAGTCCTTTGGTCTGGGTACACAAGGAAACTCCAACTGATATGCTGATAGTGTGACAAGACTCTGAAATAGTCCCACAAAAAGTTTTGCTTACAAAAAAATAATATTTTCATACTTTAAGAAAATCCCCCTTTTAGATACATATCCACACAGCTCAATTTAGATTTAAAACAAGATTCAAGAAGTTAGAGGGAATATAGCAAACATAAATGCATGAGTCTAATATTTAATTATTTTTCATTACTGAGCTAATCATGGCATAAATTCATAAATGTATGTGAAAGCATTTTAAAAGTCCATTAATTGAATTCATGAAGAGGGACCTAGTGCACAAGTCTGAGGCTAGACACAAGCATCCTAGAAAGAAAGAAGAAAAAAATAATCATTTTACTTAATCGAAAGAAGTGCTTATGCAAGCACATCCAGACTATAATGATAGTGCACTTTGAGGCCAGCCATGGAAATATCCAGATCACATTACTGTCAAAGTCAATAGTACAACTGTAGATGGATCTAAGCATAATACAACACAACAATCCAATAGACTTTTAAAAATGAATAAGGACATGTCCATAA
The DNA here is from genome assembly GCF_059628265.1 of Tinamus guttatus. Taxonomy (NCBI): domain Eukaryota; kingdom Metazoa; phylum Chordata; class Aves; order Tinamiformes; family Tinamidae; genus Tinamus; species Tinamus guttatus. Next base: position 183,360 of record NW_028289343.1, read on the forward strand.
GATGCTCATATCTTGTTACTCCAGAGCTCCTAAAACTAAATTATAGCATAAAAATTGAATAAACTATGAAACATTTATATAGTTGGCCCATTTTCCCAGTTGTAAGCTCCTCCTAATTGCTAATGTAAAAATTTTGATCAGAGAATGGAATTGTTCTGTAAGAAAAAAAGAAAAGCAGGCAGTGTTGAAGCCTTCCTGCTGAAAGCAGCATCTTTTTTTTTTTAGCGGAAAAATGCATATATGTAAATAAATACATATATTTACACACAAATATAAATTGTAAGATGTGTGTGTGTGCACGTGTGCGTGTGCGTGTGCATATATATGTATCAACCCTTTTAGCGACAGATCCCAGAGATCTGTGAGACCACAAAGTGCAGTGGAGGGTTCTGAGCCGCTCTCTGCAAGGGAGAAGCCAGCTCTCAGCAACGTGTACCACAAGCAAACATCAGTGGCCGTGGGGAAGACTGGTTCATCCCTTTCATGGACAATAATCTTTAATATTAACTGGGAAGAAAACATTAATCTGTTTATTTAGGTTTGGGAACGAATGAATTGGGTCAGAGAGCACGAATCAGTTTGCCTGAGCTTGCAAACACTGTATTATTACTAGGGGATATGTGTGGAATTAGTACTGATCAATCTGAGCGAGGGCTTACCACATTCAAATAATGTGGTGCTAAGCACAGCGACAATTCCTGTTCTACCTCCTGTTGCTCCCCAAAGGGTTTAGCAGGGGCCTATCTCTGGATCTTTAGTTAACTGCATGGGCCTTGCACCTTGCAATGTTTTCTGCATCTAAGGCTGACACTTCTCTCTGTTTTTTTTCAATGCAAATAGAACAGGCACATAATTACAGTGTTAATTACATTTTTGTAGATTAATGGCAAATTAACAATGCAAGGAGCAGTAGAAATAAAATCTTGGTAAAAGAAGTGAAAGACACCCAGAGTCATTTACAAAGAAATGATTAATTTTCCCACAGAGGTTAGAGGTTAGTACTTTCAGCTTAGAAAGAAGCAGCCAAAATTCATTCTGCCAACTTTTGCATTTCATTCAATGACTTTTTGATGGAAAATATATAAGTGGTTGCTGATGTGTAGGCTAAGGCCAAGTTTCACTTAGCCACTAAAATGGAACTGTCTTCACACTTATGTTTGTTTTCCCTGTCTCACTTCAACAATTTGACACAGTGCAACTATTTTAAAGTCAAGTTCCAAGCTTCAAGTTTAAATACTCTAGAAAAAAAAATAATAAAAAACAACATAAATTATATTTAATCCTGCTAAATGCTCCCCTGAAGTAAGCACAATAAATAATTTGTATGGTACAAATTAATTTCTATCAGGTGTAGACGCTAGTGATGGGTCCCTTGCTATTAAAAGCCCTTTTATGATGCTACAAAGCAATGTTTGGCTGAGATGGTCTTCCAGATGGGCTCGGGATTCAGCAATAATCATGCAGAATGAGGTGACTACATCGAGCATTTATTCAGGTGAAAGCACATAAAAGCAGCAAAGTATGGATAACTACTCACAAGGTGATACCTGCCACGGGATACTGGACCCGAACATCCTCTCGAGCTGGCAGATCAGAGAGCACTCTATTGTTGAGCACTCTGATCGATTGGATCATCTGGACCTTCCCTGGTCACAGCACCCCAGCAGCTTCAAGAGTTCGGTGTATGGCTTGATGGCAGTCAGTCACAAGTTTTCCCTTGGCGGGCTGGTCACCCAAACCCCAAACAGGGGTTACTTCCCCCCATGCTTTTCTGCGTTCCTGTGCACTATTGTGACCTCTGCTCCCGTGTCCACCAAGGCACGAACCGTTTGTCTATTTTGTTCTGACCAATAAATGGCACATGTAACGAATGGTCGATCGTCTTGATGAGCAATGTTACATTGGAACCCTTCGGACAGTGGAGCTTGGCCACCTCCCTATTCTTGTTTCAGGTATCTGAGTTCCTCCTGAGGGGGAAAAACCATCAATTTCCTGTCTATCAATGCCCTTCTGTAAAAGCAGATGGAAGAGCTGAGCTCGCTCCCCGGATTCCGACCCCGCGTTCCCACTCGGCCCTCTTTTCTCACTGCTGCCTTTTCCATCCACCTCTAACACCAATCCTGGAAGGTCCCCCATCTGTTGCAATTTTTCAGTTATGTTCTCAATAGGGTTTCCTTGTTCTGTCATCAGAATTGGAATTAGATAGGGGCGCCACGCTCCAGCTCCAGGGCATCCCTCCAACAACTTATTTCGCATTCTAGGTGACAAAGGTTGTAGCAAATATAATCCAGGGACAATCAACAATGGAAATGGGTCCCCACTCGAGGTGGCAGAAGATCCCCTCCACGGCCCACCTCACCTCCACCTGTAACCACATTCAACAGGTACGAGGCCCTGGAACATGCGGATCAGATAGAGGAGGCCTTGAACCAAGGCCCGTCTAGGGGGCTCTCTCCAGAGAGGCAGTCTGATCCATGCTGCAAGGCTGCTCCCCCTAAAGTGAAAAGGAGCACCCGGAAGAAGCGGCGGGTGATCGTCGTGGGTGACTCCACGCTACAGGGCACGGAGGCACCGATATGTAGACCGGACCCCTCATCCAGAGACGTCTGCTGCTTGCCAGGGGCCCGAATAAAGGATGTCACAGAAAGGCTCCCAAGAATTGTTCAAGAGTCTGACTATTATCCTCTACTATTGTTTGATGTGGGCGCTAATGATGCCATGGGGAAAATGAGGGATGTCAAGCAAGCCTTCAGAGCCCTAGGGATGGCCATCAAAGGTACAGGTGCCCAGGTAGTGTTCTCCTCTATTCTGTCAACGAGGGGAATGGATTCAAGGAGGAGAAGGCGGATATGGCAGCTTAACAACTGGCTGCGCCGCTGGACTTGGCAACAGGGTTTTGGCTTCTATGACCATGGGACTCATTTTTATGACCACCAGCTAGTGGGGAATGATGGGACCCATCTCAGCAAGAGGGGCACACGTCTCTGCGAAAAGGCTGGCCAACCTGGTTAGGAGGGCTTTAAACTAGGCAAGAAGAGGGAAGGGGAGTGGCACACAGACACGGCAAGCAGGACCGCACAGCCCAGGTCAGATGGCGTCCAGTGGGAGTATGGTAGTGGGGAAGTGAGGATAGGAAATGATCACAGAGGGTCCTCTTTCACCCCTCCTGGGAAACCTGAGGCCTCTGTTGCTTCCCTGAAATGCCTGTACACCAATGCACGAAGCATGGGGAATAAGCAGGATGAACTGGAGATCTGTGTGCAGTCCCAGCATCATGATCTCATTGGAATCGCAGAGACATGGTGGGATAGCTCACACGACTGGAGTGCTGCCATGGAAGGCTATGTGCTCTTTAGGAAGGACAGGCTGGGAAGGCGAGGTGGTGGAGTTGCTCTTTATGTGAGAGAGCAACTGGAATGCATGGAGCTCAACCTGGGAGTGGAGGATGAGGAAGTTGAGAGCCTGTGGGTAAGGATTAGAGGGCAGGCTAATGTGGGAGACACTGTGGTGGGTGTCTGCTACAGGCCACCTGACCAAGACGAGGAGGTTGATGAGGCCTTCTATAGGCAGCTGGATATTGCCTCACAGTCACAGGCCCTGGTTCTCATGGGGGACTTCAACTACCCCGACATCAACTGGGATGACAACACAGCCAGGCACAAGCAGTCCTGGAGGTTCCTGCAGAGCGTCGACGATAACTTTTTGACGCAGGTTGTGGAGGAGCTGACGAGGAGAGATGGGCTACTGGACCTCCTCCTATCAAATAGAGAGAGACTTGTAGGAGATGTGAAAGTGGGAGGTAGCCTCGGCTGCAGTGACCATGAGTTGGTGGAGTTCAGGATTCAACGAGGAGGAGGCAGGGCTATAAGTAGCCTTGCAACCATGGACTTCAGGAGGGCCAACTTTAGCCTCTTCAGAGACCTCCTCGGAAGAATCCCATGGGCTAGAGCTCTAGAAGGCAGGGGGGCCCAAGAGAGCTGGTTAGTTTTCAAGCAGCACTTCCTCCACGCCCAGCAACAGTGCATCCCTGTGTGTAGGAAGGCAGGCAGAGGGGGCAGGAGACCTGTGTGGATGAGCCGGGAGCTTGTGGCAATGCTCAAGCAGAAGGCAGCGGTATACAGAATGTGGAAAAAAGGACAGGCCCCCTGGGAGAAATGCAGGAACAAAGTCAGGGAACGCAGAGATGCGAAAAGGAAAGCTAAGGCACGGCTGGAAGGCAATCTGGCAAGGGACGTTAAAAATAACAAAAAAAAAATTCTTCAAATACATTAACAGCAAAAGGAAAATCAGGGAAAACGTGGGTCCGCTGGCGAACGGGATGGGCACCCTGGTTACAAATAACACAGAAAAAGAAGAGTTGCTCAATGCCTTCTTTGCTTTGGTGTTTACCAAGGGCAGCCCATTAGAGCCCCAGGCCCTAGGGACAAGAGAAGAAGCTGGTGGAGAGGAAGACTTGCCCTGGGTAGAGGAAGATTGGGTCAGAGAGCACCTAAGGAACCTCGATACCCACAAATCCATGGGCCCTGATGGGATGCACCCCAGAGTGCTGCGGGAGCTGGCAGAGGTCATAGCTAAGCTGCTCTCCATCATCTTTGAAAGATCCTGGAGAATGGGGGAGGTGCCGGAGGACTGGAAGAAGGCCAATGTCACGCCAGTCTTCAAAAAAGTCAAGAAGGAGGACCCAGGCAACTACAGGCCAGTCAGCCTCACCTCCGTCCCCGGAAAAGTGATGGAACGGCTCATACTGGCTGTTGTCTCCAGGCACATGGAGGACAAGAAGGTGCTCAAGAGTAGTCAGCATGGATTCACCAAGGGGAAATCTTGCTTGACTAACCTGATACCCTTCTATGATGAAATGACCGGCTGGATAGACGAGGGGAGAGCGGTGGATGTCATCTATCTCGACTTCACCAAGGCTTTTGACACCGTCCCTCACAACATCCTCCTGGGCAAGCTTCGGAAGTGTGGGATAGATGAGTGGACAGTGAGGTGGATTAACAACTGGCTGGATGGCAGAGCTCAGAGGGTGGTGATCAGCAGTGCAGAGTCTAGTTGGAGGCCTGTAGCTAGGGTGTCCCCGAGGGGTCAGTCCTTGGTCCAGTCCTGTTCAATTTATTCATCAATGACCTGGATGAAGGCACAGAGTGCTCCCTCAGCAAGTTTGCTGATGATACCAAACTGGGAGGAGTAGCTGATACCCCAGAGGGCTGCGCTGCCATCCAGAGGGACCTGGACAGGCTGGACAACTGGGCGATGAAAAACCTCATGCAATTCAACAAGGCCAAGTGCAAGGTTCTGCACCTGGGGAGGAATAACCCCAGACACCAGTACAGGCTGGGGACTGACCTTCTGGAGAGCAGCTCTGCAGAGAAAGACCTGGGTGTCATGGTGGATGATAAGTTGACCATGAGGCAGCAGTGTGCTCTTGTGGCCAAGGCCAATGGAATCCTGGGGTGCATTAAGAAGAGCGTCTCCAGCAGATCGAGGGAGGTGATCCTGCCCCTCTACTCAGCCCTGGTGAGGCCGCATCTGGAGTATTGTGTCCAGTTCTGGGCTCCACAGTGCAAGAGGGATGTGGAGCTGCTGGAGAGAGTCCAGCGCAGGGCCACAAGGATGATCAGGGGCCTGGAACATCTGCCCTATGAGGAGAGGCTGAGGGAGCTGGGCCTTTTCAGCCTGGAGAAGAGAAGGCTGAGAGGGGATCTAATCAGTGTATCTAAATACCTCAAGGGAGGGAGTGCAGAGGACGGTGCTGGTCTCTTTTCAGTGGTAGCCACTGATAGGACTAGAGGAAATGGCCGGAAACTGAAACACCAAAAATTCCATAGGAACTTAAGGAAAAATTTCTTAACAGTGAGGGTGACAGAGCACTGGAACAGGCTGCCCAGAGAGGTTGTGGAGTCTCCTTCTCTGGAGATCTTCCAAACCCGCTTGGATGCAGTCCTGTGCCACATGCTTTAGGTGACCCTGCGTATGCAGGGGGGTTGGACTAGATGATCTCTAGAGGTCCCTTCCAACCCTAAGCATTCTATGATTCTATGATTCTATGATAATTCTGGACTGTTGTATTCCACGGCAACCTCCATCGCTTCCGCCTTCATCATTTGGCAAGCCTGCCGTAATTTTACCCAGGACGAGCTACATGGGGGCCAATCACCATCAGTAGTGTATTGCTTGGAAAGCCCCTCTGCTATTGCAGCAGTGAGACTTGTACCGTTTGCGTCTAGTCTTCGCATGGGTGGACTGTGCATACATGTCATTAGTTAACCCCCAAAACTTTGAGGCATCGACACTGTCAATCCTCACCGAATCAGCCCATTCTTCCATTAATCTTACCATCCAGAACTGTGGTTTCTCCCCAGGTTGTTGATTATAATCCGCTAGCAGATTCTTAATATCTTCGAGGGTAAAATCGGTTAGTTCATTCTTTCGCACCATTCGTCCCGGGCCTGCCTGCACAGCTTTCCTTCATATTACCGGGGCGGTTCGCCTCTTTGGTTCGTCGTGCAATGGGCCCTTCTCCTCTGGTATGGGAGCTTCCTCATCTGATTCCCCAATATCCCCATCCCAAGTTTTGGGGTCCCAATCAGGGTCGATGACGATGGTCCGCACCCGGCTCCCCTTCTGCCCTGGTTTTCTCCCTCTCCTGTTCTTTACCACAGGTATCGCATACTGTGTCGCCAATTTAGCACATTTCTCCTCCAGGAGCTCCCTCTGATCATTCATCTCCAGCAGAGCCTGCCTCTGCACCACCTGGGTGGCTCGGACTGCCTGTAACTGCCCTTGGAGGAGCTGATTCCTCTCCTGTTCCTCCTTTAGGAGCCCCGCTAAAACCTTACATGCACACAGCAGAGCACCTCCCATCCGACCGGCATGTTCCAGTCGGACCAAGTTCTTAGTACGGTCAGTCTCTACAAACTGACCCCAATACTGTAAAACCGCCATGGGGTCCTTCTGGGTCCATGGTTCTGGAGATACCCGGGTGCAGGTCTCCCATCGGTCCCATAGAGCATTCCATGGTTCTGGCCCCCATTCAGGGCGCTCCCTCAGGGTGCCTCCCTGCAGTCGCCAGTGCTGCCTGCAGCTCTCCCGAAAAAGAACCACCGCATGTCACACACACAATAAAGACCACAAACACAAACAACACGAACACGATTTCTCTCAAGTGGCACGACCTCACCTAGCTATGCACTCCACTAGTGAGTTCCACTGTTTAATTGCTGAATCCCATCCTCATCGCCAATTATGTTCGGGATGGGCTCGGGATTCTGCAATAACCACTTCAGAACGAGGTGACTATATCGAGCATTTATTCAGGTGAAAGCACATAAAAGAAGCAAAGTATGGATAACTACTCACGAGGTGATACCTGCAGGCGGGATACTGGACCTGAACATCCTCTCGAGCTGGCAGATCAGAGAGAGAGTTGCTGACTGGCTCCCGCGGAGACAGCGTAGGCCTCAGAGTTAGGAGTTTCTCCTCCCCCCCGCTCTCTCTATGCCTGGTGCATCCTGGCACATAGGGTCAGTACGACCCAGGAGGCAGGCCAGGGAGGGTGGACAAACTTCGCCTTCAGTTGTGCCACTCTCCCCCATGGGTGCGCAGGCGCGCATACCAGTCGGGGGTCCCAGCCCTCAATTCGAGGGTCCTGCCTTCCTCCTCTTCTTCCTCATTTCCGGGTGTTTGGTCTCCAAAGCTAGTTTGGAGGACGTCTGTGGTTAAGTTGGCTACAAGCCCAGCTAAGCGGCCGGCTTCAACAGGTTTTCGGAGGGGGCTGCCTGTGAACCGGGCTGAGCAACTGCCTCTGTGCTCCTTATCACTCAGCCCAGCCAGACAAACATCTTTCTCAAGGTCTGACCTCTGCTTCCCAAAGGTGATTTTTATGACTCTACGGTTCATAGAAATTTCTACCTCCTATACAGATGGATGCCAGGGGACACAAGTTCCCAACTGGACAGTTACATGATGCTTCAAGGCCTTTCTCAACATCTCTTTGATGGCTGCTGGATCATTTCAATCACAAATAAAAAGCTCTTTATTTGCTCAAAGCTTAAAAGTAACTGGTATTGTACCTCTCTCACCCATAGTTTGGAAGTGAAACTCAGCGGGGTTAATCAAGGTTGGTGAACATCCCTGATTAATTCTAATTCTTCCTGAAAGATGGCAAATTGATTCATACTTTCAAAATAAAGTAAGTATTAGGAATTCAATTGATTATTGTTAATTTGTTTTAAAAGTAAGCTTAGTAGCGAAGGACTTACTTATGGATTCAGGTTACAAATCCAGAGATGGTACTGTGTTCAGGACTTCCTTTTTGCAGGGAGCTCATGGTTTTCAGGACTCTTTCCCCCAGATGTAAGTGGGTAACAGGTCGTTCTGGTTGGGAAATCAAAGATGTTCCAGTACAAACGTCAATCACACAATTTGTGTGTCAGTGGTTACATAAGCTGGCATGCTTCAGCAATGCTAGTTAAATAGGCCCTTCCATTTTAAGGCTGAATGGACCTGGATTTTCTGCTTCAGTAATGCCTGGGTATCCAAGGGGTGCACTTAGGGCCAGTTATTCAAGTTCATAACAAAAAGGTGGTTCATGCATTAAAAAGCTAAGTCAGTACAAAATATGAGATAGGTAGATATGGGCACTGTTGCAGATAGTTAGGGAACGGCGGCCGGAAGATATCGTGCTGTACGGAAAGATAGGGCCCCTAATAGCCAATAGCGTTTAGTCTATGGTGTAAGCAGACGGATGTGACGTTGTAAGCCTAGCTATATAACACCTTGTTACCCATCAATAAACGCCATTTGCCGTCCACCACATTGGTGTCAACTAGCTGATGGCCCGAGTGGCTTGGGGGTGGTCGCCGTGCCGTCCCTGAACCGGGTCGCTGCAGCCGTTTGAACTGCAACAAGTGGTGCCGAAACCCGGGAAGTCGTCGCCTGGACGGGTGAACGGCGGCCAGAGTGAGTGGACCAGCCCGGCAGAGAGGACGCTATCAGAGCAACAAGGAGGATGGAAGCCCTCGTGAAGGTCGTATCGCAATTACATAAGCATTGGGGGATTGATTGTAAGCCAAAGATTTGTAAGCCAAAGATTTGTAAGCCAAAAGATTTTACTCTCGCAGTTGCGAGGCTTTTAAAAATTAAGGTTATAGACCAGCTGGTGGATATTCTGAAGTCCCTGAAGCGTGTCCTTGAAGTGTGGGACAAATGTACTAAGGCGTTGGCTGAGGAGATTATGTCTTCAGGTTGTGGGAAAAACCTTAAGGCTTGGGGAAAAGTTGTACAAGCCTTGCAGAAAGCTAGAAAAGAGCAGGAGACCTGGGTGGCAATAAGGGACTGTTTGTTAGCCACCCCGAAAATGGGAGTCGGGGCAGCCGCACAGACTTTGCACCCCCCAGATGATGGCAATTCTGCTGAGCCTAAAGGTCAGCAAGAGGGTGATACATCCCCTCCATCCCCGAACCCCGCCCCGCTTACAGAGGAGCAGAAACAGCCGAAATCTGTTTGGAGCGAGCTAGCCGAGGAAGCTAGGAACATTGAAAAGAAGTCAGAGCATGGTGACGTCTGGGCCAGGCCACCACCCTATGCCCCTCAAAATGGCGCCGAGCCGCAGGGGGTAGGGTGGGGCGCGAGTGAGGCGCCGAGAACCAATGGGAGTGACCGGACAGCTGAGGGAGGCCCGAGGGAGGGGCCAGGAGCGAGCCCGAGGGAGGGGCAGAGAGGAGGTCTGAGTGAGGGGCCGGGAGCGAGCCCGAGGGAGGGGCGGAGAGAAGGCCCGAGTGAGGGGCCGAGAACCGATCAGAGCGGACATTTCAAAAAACGCCGAAGCCCAACGAAAAAGTACCGGAGCCCGGAAGTGACCAGTCAGTCGAGTTCCGACTCTGGATCAGACACTAGTCAGGACGAGTGGCTCACAACTGATTCAAACTTAAGGAAGGAGAAAAAGAAGGTAAACATCCGAATTAAAGAAAAACCGGCGGGAGCATTCATGATTAAGCATGTTGCAAAGGAAGAGCATCTGACCCCAATTCAGGTGGCTGTTACCTTCAAAATAAAACTAATGAAAATTGTGAGTTTCTGTTCACAGGACCGGATCATCGGACACCCCCGTAACCCGTACACCCCGGTGACAAGCGTCCCGCCCGAGCCTGTGAGTTCCACGCTGACCGAATCCAGAAAACAACAAAACAGCCTCCGCAAGAGGGGGCCGCGATGCCTTTGCGTTATCTTAATTTTGCAGCTTGTCACTATAGGACAGGTAGAGTCACACCAGCCCTTTAAATGGGGTACTTGAACAGATCGAACAATCTCGAGCAATTAGTACAAAAATAACTACAGGGCCACCAGTTTTCAGTGCCATGCCTTGCCAACTAGCACCCATTGAACCCTGTTCCAAACGCAGCTGGTACAAAAATTTGTTCACCGGTTCGCCGTGGTTAACCACCCTGATATCCACCTTGATAGGGCCAATCACAATGATCATGATGACGCTAATCTTTGGACCCTGTATATTGAATAAGCTCATGCCGTTTGTCAAGAATCGGCTAGAGAAGGTTAACATCATGTTAGTAGAACACCGACAACTGCTTTAAGAATATACCCACTCAGTATTACCCCCAAGGTACACCCTATTCCTACACCCTGGTATTACCTGTCATCCCCTACCTTCTACGCGCCTTCTTCTTTGTGCCTTATGTTTTATGTCAAGTTTATGATATGTAATTTTAAGATTGGTATAACTATAAGAATAGAATAAGATAGTAATAAGAATAAGATAGTTGTATTTTAGCTAGTTTTGTTATGCATAGGGAGGGGGGAAGTTGTTGCAGATAGTTAGGGAACGGCGGCCGGAAGATATCGTGCTGTACGGAAAGATAGGGCCCCTAATAGCCAATAGTGTTTAGTCTATGGTGTAAGCAGACGGATGTGACGTTGTAAGCCTAGCTATATAACACCTTGTTACCCATCAATAAACGCCATTTGCCGTCCACCACATTGGTGTCAACTAGCTGATGGCCCGAGTGGCTTGGGGGTGGTCGCCGTGCCGTCCCTGAACCGGGTCGCTGCAGCCGTTTGAACTGCAACAGGGCACATGAGAATAAAATTACAAAACAAGAAATACATGTAAGCACCATAGTTTCAACCACACCTTTTCCCCACCTCTTGCCAAGTTCTGGAAATGCAGTCTTGGTTATTCTATAAGTGTAAACCTACTTCATTGGTTTTTAGTCAAGTAAACTATCGAACAGCAAGCTTTTAAGAGAATGATTTCTATCTCACAGTTTGCAGAGAAGAATAAAATTATCCTCAGAAAATGTCTGTGCTAACTGCCAGAAATCATCTTGTTAAAAAAATTATTTCTCAAGGATAAAGAATTTGGTTTCTCAAGGACACACACTTAGATTTGTCTATGCGTTTTCTGAAGATAAAGGAATATCAGCTCTCTTGATCTTGTAAAGCTTAAACTAATAGAAAAATAATGAAGACATAAAATGCTCAGTGGCTACTCTAATAATTCATTTGTTTTATAATATTGTCAGTATTTGTGAGCATTGCTTATAATTATTTATCTGTAAAGTTTGAGAGTATGGATAACTCTAAAGAAGACTAAATTATTAATGCATAATCCCTAGTTTAAAAAGCAAAATATAATTTCTTTTAATAATGTTTAAAAAACATTGTATTCAAAACTGTAAACTGTACTGCAGATATATTAAAGTTCTTGACAATAAAGGGATGAATGTTTCATGTATCATATCAGAATTAAAAATGTAATTGGTGAATATCCTTTTATGGAGACTAAAATAATTTTAATTTCTCAAAATAATTATTATCAAATATATAATGTCATGAACAGAAAAAGAGGGTGCTACGTATGATGACTTGAGATAGCTTCTCCATAGGCACTACTGGTCTGGCAGATCAGGATAGTCTCTGAACAGGTAGACTGAGCATGACTCTATGTCTTTATGTACATAGGAATCAAAAAAGGACTCTCTGTTAGATGCAAAAGACAGGTGCTAAGGAGGCAGGCTTTCAGTTCCTCTTTTTGATGCCTCATGAGATCATGAGGTCTTATGAAATTCATTAAGGTTTAACAAATCATCTGCATACTAGAAATTTTGTCTCACTGTCACTGAGTCCCAAGACCTGCATGAAAAATGCTAGCTCTTATCTCCCTGGTATTTATGATTAATCTGACTTCTTGGGTTAAATAAAAATCTCTAAAAAAAAGTGTGATAATGATCACTTGATTTTTTGAATAAACTCCCAATTTCCTGTTGGAATTAAAATTTATCAGTAGCCGTGGAAGTTTTCAAACCCCTGGATTTAATAAACATACTGCTGTTGCTTCACCTCTTTTTTTTTTTTTAAAGTAAACTATGAAGCAACAGAAGAGATTAGGTAAACTCAACACCAATTAAAATAATATTGCATTCACATTTGCTTGGAAGTAATTGTTTAAAACTATTGTACGGAGGTTACAGATTTTGTAACAAATGGTGTGCTAAGTGCTCCCTTGTTGCTTATGAAGTTAGAAAGGCATTCCCTATGGCTGCATAATTTCATACATCTCCAGTTTAATATAAATGAGTGTCCTTCAGTGGCAACATATAAAATACCTAGCTCTCTATTTGTTGAAATAATGGATAAGGTGAATCCAAATGTTTTGGCAAAGATTTCTAAGTTCACAGGCCGAAACATGTTTCTCCATAAAATTAGTCATGTGAATCTATTGTACCAAATAAAACATAAAAGAAAGAGATAAATGGTTCAAAAGATAGACTTTACTGCTAAGTACTCAAGAGGTATAAGATATAACAATAGTCAGCCAGTCTTGAACTTTCCCTTTCTATCCAGCTTTATGTTTGGAGTTTGTTTGGAAGCTTTGGAACTTCCAAGCAAGTATACTGACTTCACCTCCACCACCTTGACGTTGTACCAAAATGGCTTGCTGACTGCTACATTTAAAAACAGAACTGTGGAGTAGCAACTAAAATCCTTAATCACTATTGCAGCTGAGTTTCTACCACAAGTTTGGATTCCATTGTGCTCTCACACTCTTTCAAGTTCATACACAAATCAAAAACAAACAAAAAACAACAAAAAACAAATACCAAAATATGCACCACAAGTTACCTTATCTTCAGTCTATAGTCTCTAAAATTAAATGCTGCTAACACATATTTTAAAACAGAAGATGATAACATTCCCCATAAGCAAAAATTCTTGCACCTCCATGAAATGGTGTGTGATAAATGGGACCAAGTCTGGTTGGAGACCTGTGGCCAGTGGTGTCCCGAAGGGGTCAGTACTGGGCCCGGTGCTTTTCAACTTGTTCATCAATGACTTGGACGAGGACACAGAGTGCACCCTCAGCAAGTTTGCAGATGACACCAAACTGGGAGGAGTGGCCAACACTCCTGAGGGCTGTGCTGCCATTGAGAGAGACCTAGACAGGATGGAGAGTTGGGCAGAGAGGAACCTCATGAGGTTCAGCAAGGACAAGTGCAGGGTCCTGCACCTGGGGAGGAATAACCCCAGGCACCAGTACAGATTAGGGGTTGACCTGCTGGAAAGCAGCTCCATGGAGAGGGATTTGGGAGTCCTGGTTGACAACAGGTTAACCATGGGTCAACAATGTGCCCTCGTGGCCAAGAAGGCCAATGGGATCCTGGCCTGCATCAGGAGGAGCATTGCCAGCAGGTCGAGGGAGGGGATCCTGCCCCTCTACTCAGCTCTGGTGTGACTGCACCTGGAGTACTGTGTGCAGTTCTGGGCTCCCCAGTACCAGAAGGGCATGGAGCTTCTAGAGAGGGTGCAGCGTAGAGCCACAAAGATGATTAAGGGACTGGAGCATTTGTCCTATGAGGAAAGACTAAGTGAGCTGGGCTTGTTTAGTCTGGAGAAGAGAAGGCTGAGAGGAGATTTGATTAACGTGTTCAAGTACCTGAGGGGTGATTGTAGGGAGGATGGGGCCAGGCTCTTGTCTGTGGTGGCTGGTGGCAGAACAAGGGGTAATGGGTGTAAGTTGAAACACAGGAAGTTCCACCTCCATATGAGGAAGAACTTCTTTCCTGTGAGGGTGACAGAGCCCTGGAACAGGCTGCCCAGAGAGGTTGTGGAGTCTCCTTCTCTGGAGACCTTCAAAACCTGCCTGGATGCCACCCTGTGCCACATGCTCTAGGTGTCCCTGCTGGAGCAGGGGTTTGGACTAGATGATCTCTAGAGCTCCCTTCCAACCTTAAGCAGTCTGTGATTCTGTGAAATTATATCATGGGATGAATTTAACCCACCAGTTCCAAATGTCTATTTTACATTTGACCTGCTGCTGATGTTTTTCATTACCGAAAATCACAGATGGCCTTACTGACCAATCTGGGCCATGCTAAAAGGCTAGTTCCCATTGAAATCATTTGGATGTATTTGATGTGTCTAGATAGGCACAAAGATTTCAGTGTTTAAGTCTAGATATTCAGGACTAATACAAAGGCCTGATACAAACTCTGGTATAAAGGAATCTTTAGCTCTAGATTTTTTTGCTGGTAAATGGTTCATCGGAAATCATTTTTCATTCTTTATTTCCAGAAGCCTCAGTAAACTATCAATGATTATGCTTATATTTTGGACAAATGGTTATGACAGTTCTGAAGTAATCCTTTTAAGGATTTTCTCAATTAAATTTATATTTTTGCTATGATGCGGCTCCTAGTCTCAATCAGGAAAAGAGTAGAATTCCCACAAGCGATTAACTGTATCCTAAACACTCTCTGTATACAGGTTTCAAAATACTCAGAGAAAAGTCATCAAAGCAAATATTCTCAGAGTGAAAAGACCACAGATATTGAGTAATTAACATGAGAAGCACCCTTGAAAATACCAAATTGAAAGGAAAGGGGGGAACCTTAAGTTATTTTGAATTTTCTTAAGTAATTATAATCTAAAAGAAACATTTCAGACTATCGGCATTTCATTCAGATCTATGTCGTGGCCTCCAAAATCTTTACTTTTGCCTTATGCGAGAATATAAGTAGACAGAGTCCTCAGCCTTAGAGGTCTTTGAATGTAAAGTCTATGGGTGGTAATGGTTATCTGTCTCTGTTCAGAACTTGTTAAAGGAGATTTACACATCAGGGGCCTGACTCTGTGCCTTTGAAAATCTCTGTGTTTTTTTACAGATGAAGGATATTAAATCCAGGACTATGTGCTACAAAATGCAGCACTATAAAAGCACTGCAAAGTGTACAATAAAGTAATGCTAAGCGGGACTGAAAATCTTGTGAAGATCAACTTTTAACTGATGAAATCCCCTTGACTCTGTCTAATTGTCTCATTGTCATTTTGTTCATCATTACACTCTAAATCAGAAAATATGTCCACAAGAATCTAGGAGCTTATGGCATGTTAACACTTGAAATTTGTTGTAGGCTTAATGTGTCTTCATTAAGTATGTAGACATCTCACTGTCATCTTATGACTTAAATGCTTCATCTCAAATCATTGTGTCAACCAAGTACCACAATTTGGGGAAAGAAAGACAGAAAGGCAGAAAGACAGAAAGACAGAAAGAAAGAGCTCAATGTTTTTGACAACATATCCCATGGCATAATACATTTTTATACCTCTGTGCTGAATGGACTTGTGTGAAATACTAGAGGAAAAATTAGTTCTAGGGCTTGATGATCAAATTAAGTAATTCGTCTTCATCCATCCTATGCCATTCCTTGCAAGCTATTTTAACTTCCAAAGTATTGGCAAACATACACAGGGAATATGTGAGTCTTCAAGATTAATACAGGCAAGATGTTGCACATACGAACATGCGGGCTGACATCCATCAGATCTCTCAGAGACTGTTTTCCTGGACTACATTTTCTCATAGCACTGTTGGTTTTCTGTGTAACTGGATGACCATTGAGCAGGAAACTTGCAATCCTAAGATAACCAGCAGTGGCAGCACAGCTTTAAAATTCAAGAAGCCACTTCTTGAATTTCTATACTCAGACTTCTGTAGTGGTGGGACTTCTCAATGGGCAAATCTGCATGGGCAGAGTTAAAACAGACTTGCCCAATTATCCTACACTAAATGAGCATGATATTGAGCATGGTACATAAGAGACCTCAAAGGGTCTTGATCTCGAAGGGAAGGGCTCTGGAGCGGACGCTCGTGCCGGAGCTCCTTGTCTAGAGGCGAACTGCGGCAAAAGCCACCGAACGAGAAAGCACAGAGCGAGAGGCAACCCCAGCGCCGACCCCTGTCCGGGCAGTGCTGAGCTCCCGGCCAGAAGCGACTCTGACTCAGCGGGGGCGGAGCCAGCAGGGCAGGCAGGAATTCAAAAGTTGCCCCCAGGGAGCGCGAGCGACCAGGAGCGCGGTGTTGCAGTTCGTGCAGGCAGGGAGTCTCCTCCCAAGTGTGGAAAAGAATTCTCTCCACAGACTCTTCCAGCAGCGGGGGATCAGGTGAAGCCATGGTCTCTACTCGGCAGAGAGCTTCCACCAGGAAGACTGTGGCGACGCAGACTGAACCACAACAGAAACATGTAGCAGTCCAGGTTTCTAGTTGTGAGGAATGCCTGAGCCTCTCCATGTTACCGGGGAGTAGCAAAAACACAGCCTGCCTTAGGTGTGAGCAGGTGGACGACCTGCTCAGCCTGGTGGTGGAGCTAAAGGAGGAGGTAGAAAGGCTGAGGGCCATCAGGGAATGTGAAAAAGAAATAGACTGGTGGAGCTGCATTCTGCAGTCTTCCCAGGAAAGCCCCTCAGAGAACCCCCCGATTCAGTCTGTAAATCCAGTACCCTCTTGCCATAGGGCAGAGGGGGCAGAATTAACAGTATTGAGGGACGATCAACAAGGGAAACAGGTCCCTACTCGAGGTGGCAGGAGAACCCTTCCACAGCCCACCTCACCTCCACCTGTGACCACATCCAACAGGCATGAGGCCCTGGAACTTGGGGATCAGATAGAGGAGGTCATGAACCAAGGCCCATCTAGGGGGCGTTCTACAGAGAGGCAGTCAGGCCCAAGGCCTGAGGCTGCTCCCCCTAAGGAGAAAAGGAGCACCCGAAAGAAGCGGCAAGTGATGGTCGTGGGTGACTCCCTGCTGCAGGGCACGAAGGCACTGATATGTAGACCGGACCCCTTATCCAGAGAGGTCTGCTGCTTGCCAGGGGCTCGAATAAAGGATGTTACAGAAAGGCTCCCAAGGTTTGTCCAGGAGTCTGATTATTACCCCCTGGTACTGTTTCATGTGGGCACAAATGATGCCACGGGGAAACTGAGGGATATCAAGCATGACTTCAGAGCCCTAGGGATGGCCGTCAAAGGTATGGGAGCCCAGGTAGTGTTCTCCTCTATCCTGTCAACGAGGGGAATGGATTCAAGGAGGAGAAGGAGGATATGGCAGATTAACAACTGGCTGCACCGCTGGGCTTGGCAACAGGGTTTTGGCTTCTATGACCATGGGACTCTGTGGTCACCAGCTAGTGGGGAATGATGGGATCCATCTCAGCAAGAGGGGCACACGTCTCTGCCAAAAGGCTGGCCAACCTGGTTAGGAGGTCTTTAAACTAGACAAGAAGGGGGAAGGGGAGTGTCACACAGACACGGCGAACAGTACCACGCAACCAAGGTCAGATGGCATCCAGTGGGAGTATGGTAGTGGGGAAGTGAGGATAGGAAATGATCACGGAGGGTCCTCTTTCACCCTTTCTGGGAAACCTGCAGGCTCGATGTCTTCCCTGAAATGCCTGTACACCAATGTGCGAAGCATGGGGAATAAGCAGGATGAACTAGAGATCTGTGTGCGGTCCCAGCGTCATGATCTCATTGGAATCAGATACATGGTGGGATAGCTCGCATGACTGGAGTGCTGCCATGGAAGGCTATGTGCTCTTTAGGAAGGACAGGCTGGGAGGGCAAGGTGGTGGAGTTGCTCTTTATGTGAGAGCGCAACTGGAATGCATGGAGCTCAACCTGGGAGTGGAGGATGAGGAAGTTGAGAGCTTGTGGGTAAGGATTAGAGGGCAGGCTAATGTGGGAGACACTGTGGTGGGTGTCTGCTACAGACCACCTGACCAGGACGAGGAAGTTGATGAGGCCTTCTATAGTCAGCTGGATATTGCCTCTCAGTCAGGCCCTGGTTCTCATGGGGGACTTCAACTACCCCGACATCAACTGAAAGTACAACACAGCCAGGCACAAACAGTCCTGGAGGTTCCTGCAGAGCATCGACGATAACTTTTTGACGCAGGTTGGGGAGGAGCTGACGAGGAGAGATGGGCTACTGGACCTCCTCCTATCAAATAGAGAGAGACTTGTAGGAGATGTGAAGGTGGGGGGTAGCCTCGGCTGCAGTGACCATGAGTTGGTGGAGTTCAGGATCCAACAAGGAGGAGGCAGGGCTGTAAGTAGCCTTGCAACGATGGACTTCAGGAGGGCCAACTTTAGCCTCTTCAGAGACCTCCTCGGAAGAATCCCATGGGCTAGAGCTCTAGAAGGCAGGGGGGCCCAAGAGAGCTGGTTAGTTTTCAAGCAGCACTTCCTCCACGCCCAGCAACAGTGCATCCCTGTGTGTAAGAAGTCAGGCAGAGGGGGCAGGAGACCTGCATGGATGAGCAGGGAGCTTGTGGCAATGCTCAAGCAGAAGGCGGCGGTATACAGAATGTGGAAAAAAGGACAGGCCCCCTGGGAGAAATACATGAACATAGTCAGGGAATGCAGAGATGCGACAAGGAAAGCTAAGGCGCGTTTGGAACGCAATCTGGGAAGGGACGTTAAAAATAACAAGAAAAACTTCTTCAAATATATTAACAGCAAAAGGAAGATCAGGGAAAACGTGGGTCCGCTGGTGAACGGGATGGGCACCCTGGTTACAAATAACACAGAAAAAGCAGAGTTGCTGAATGCCTTCTTTGCTTCAGTGTTTACCAAGGGCAGCCCTTTAGAGCCCCAGGCCCTAGAGACAAGAGAAGAAGCCTGGAGAGAGGAAGACTCGCCCTGGGTAGAGGAAGATTGGGTCAGAGAGCACCTAAGGAACCTCGATACCCACAAATCCATGGGCCCTGATGGGATGCACCCCAGAGTGCTGCGGGAGCTGGCAGAGGTCATAGCTAAGCCGCTCTCCATCATCTTTGAAAGATCTTGGAGAACGGGGGAGGTGCCGGAGGACTGGAAGAAGGCCAATGTCACGCCAGTCTTCAAAAAAGGCAAGAAAGAGGACCCAGGCAACTACAGGCCAGTCAGCCTCACCTCCGTCCCCGGAAAAGTGATGGAACGGCTCATACTGGCCGTTGTCTCCAGGCACATGGAGGACAAGAAGGTGCTCAAGAGTAGAGACCATGCATTCACCAAGGGGAAATCTTGCTTGACTAACCTGATAGCCTTCTATGATGGAATGACCGGCTGGATAGATGAGGGTAGAGCGGTGGATGTCGTCTATCTCGACTTCACCAAGGCTTTTGACACCATCCCTCTCAACATCCTCCTGGGCAAGCTCCGGAAGTATGGGATAGATGAGTGCACAGTGAGGTGGATTAACAACTGGCTGGATGGCAGAGCTCAGAGGGTGGTGATATAATAAGCACATTATCGATGACTTTTTTTTTTCTTCCAGAATGTAACTAAATCAAGCACATCACAGCCATTAGGGTGGTGATCAGCGGTGCAGAGTCTAGTTGGAGGCCTGTAGTTAGCGGTGTCCCCCAGGGGTCAGTCCTCGGTCCAGTCCTGTTCAATTTATTCATCAGTGACCTGGATGAAGGCACAGAGTGCTCCCTCAGCAAGTTTGCTGATGATACCAAACTGGGAGGAGTAGCTGATACCCCAGAGGGCTGCGCTGCCATCCAGAGGGACCTGGACAGACTGCACAACTGGGAGGTGAAAAACCTCATGCAATTCAACAAGGCCAAGTGCAAGGTCCTGCACCTGGGGAGGAATAACCCCAGACACCAGTACAGGCTGGGGACTGACCTTCTGGAGAGCAGCTCTACAGAGAAAGACCTGGGTGTCATGGTAGACAGCAAGTTGACCATGAGGCAGCAGTTTGCCCTCGTAGCCAAGAAGGCCAATGGGATCCTGTGGTGCATTAAGAAGAGCGTCTCCAGCAGGTCGAGGGAGGTGATCCTGCCCCTCTACTCAGCCCTGGTGAGGCCACATCTGGAGTATTGTGTCCAGTTCTGGGCCCCCCAGTACAAGAGGGATGTGGAGCTGCTGGAGAGAGTCCAGCGCAGGGCCACAAGGATGATCAGGGGCCTGGAACATCTGCCCTATGAGGAGAGGCTGAGGGAGCTGGGCCTGTTCAGCCTGGAGAAGAGAAGGCTGAGAGGGGATCTAATAAGTGTATAAAAGTATCTCAAAGGAGGCAGTGAGGAGGATGGTGCTGGCCTCTTTTCACTGGTGGCCACCGACAGAACTAGAGGTAATGGCCACAAACTGAAACACCAAAGTTCCACAGGAACTTAAGGAAAAATTTCTTAACAGTGAGGGTGACAGAGCACTGGAACAGGCAGTCCTGTGTCACGTGCTCTAGGTGACCCTGCGTGTGCAGGGGGGTTGGACTAGATGACCTTTAGAGGTCCCTTCCAACCTTAAGCATTCTATGATTCTATGATAAATTATATATATATAAATATATATATGTACACACCTGATTGATCTTATGGAACTCATAAGTTGAGTTGTCAGCCTTCAACACAGTGCATGTGTTGGACAGGTGATGAGTGGAAGCACAACCCAGAGGTCTGGTGTAAGGTTCTGCTGAGTCTCACAGAGTAAGGTAAGTGGTAGTTTAAGGTTTTTTTTTTCTCTTTTCCCAGGAATGAAGGCTATTTTTTCTCTCTCTTCCCCACCCACAGGAATGGGGTACCAAATTGCTCTCACTGTGTATTATTTTCATAATCATGAGGGTAGTTTTTCATCTATGCAAATATGAAGATATGTTTTTCATATACATTTGAAAACCTTGATGTGACACAGCTTATCAGACTTTGAGTTGACACATCGATAAACCAAAGATGTAGCAGTGTGCAGAACAGGTGGCTTGTTTATAATAATGATAAGGTATGGTACCAGATATCATTTGGTTGTTACTATCCTTCATCTTTTCCTCCACTTTGCTTTCAACGCTGCCACTCACAAAGATGGTTCATTGTCCAAGAGTCTCCCCTCCCCTCCCCTCCCCCGTGGCTTGCAGATGACTATACTCATCCATATGCTATTGCTTCTCTCTCAGTCTGCTTCACATCCATTCTGGTCCTCAGCCTTGACTATTGCCTCTGCCTTTTCTCGAGGGTTTTAGAATGCAAAATGTTCCTGCTTGTTTTCTTGCATATACTAAAAATATATTTGCGGTCTAAATTATCCCATTGAACTCTTACGTGTATTTCAGAAAGTCCTCTCTTGGGACTATCATGCAGTGATCTCTACTGTTTGTAGGCAGTCTCTTGTTTTAAGATATGTTGATGTTGCTTAAGGCCATCAGAAATAAACAAGGTTAAAGCTGAAGCATTTGGAGAGCAAAACACAATATTGCTCAGGGCATGTTACTTGCTCTATATTATTTCCTGTGGGACAACAAAAGTTGAAGACTGTTTACAGTCTACATCAGAGTCATATGTTTATATTTTCCTTCTCCATAGAGTTGTTGTTTTTTTTTTTTCTAAGTATTTTGCTCCATCAGTTTTTACCACTGTTGATGATTCTCCTGCTTCTCCCCTTTAGCTTTAGGAGGGTCAGACTGTGTGTTCTTCCTTTTCAAAGTTGCTTCAAAACTGGCTCTAATACCTATAAATCAATCTGCATCTTTCTCTGGATATGTATTTTATGAGAAAACATAAATTGCCTGTTTAGGAAATGTTAATTTTGATGAGTCATATTTGCTGTGCGAAAAGGGCACCTTTTTTTTGCCAGGATGGCTCAGATCAAGGAATCTGTTGAGATATGCCATGCTGTTTTTGTGTCTTGTATAGCAGTTCTTTCTCATGTGGAAGATCACAGCTTAATATATAGATAGTTATTGTCTGAATCTTGTCACCAAACAGGGAGTCAGAAGGAGCCTCCGATGAGCTTCTGGATCCCACTGCACAGCTGTGACTAAATATATTAAGGCTATTAAGAGAAAAGAAAGCCTGATGCTGCAGAGAAGTGATCATTTTGTGATATTCTTCTGGCTTTTTCCTGTGAAACGTGACTACAGCAGGATTTCACTTTTGATGAGGAAAAAGCTCTTTGCTTTTGCTCTTAAAATTCCAGCTGCAAATTCCACATTTTTAGTCATCAGGAAGCTCCTGGGAACAGAGTAAGTTGCTCCACAGAGGCCCTGTATCTTATCTTTTTTGTTTGTTTGTTTGTTTTGTTTAGTTTTTAATAAAAGCTGCCCCACAAGTGTAGGTTCCTTCCACTTAAAGGAATATATGGCAAAATTTGGCCACAGATAATTAATTTATCTTGAACAAGTCTTCAAAACTTCCACAGACTGTGGAAGCAAAAGGGAACCAATGGTGTGTATGTGGCCTTTGTTACTTCTGTTTTCTTTAGAAACCAGATCTGGTTCAGAACCTCCTACAGCTAGAATTATATTAATGAGTAGTGCCCTTGCCCAATTCTTACTCTTCCACAAACATCAGCTAATGGCTTCAGTTTGGAACAGAGCATGGGAATAGATGAGTTTTTATGACAGAATTGTCCTTAGAGCCATTCCTATATTTTTACCTCCATCAACTCTTGTTACTTTATTAATCTGTATTTCTTTGGACCCCTGTAATGATTGCTACTTTATATTTCAAAGTGCAAATGTAAGAATAGAGTAGGATTGTTGAGCACAATAGAAGCAGAATCCAAGGACTGGCTGGTCAGATTCTCAGCATGCTTTTTATTCCTGCCTGCCAGTTCACTGATTTGGGTCTCTAAAGCCTGCCATCTCTTTGAAGCTTAGCCAAAATTAAGGATTTTTTTTTTTTTTGGTGATGTAGCTGAATTTCTAACAGAGAAATTTTAAAATACTTGATTCATTCAGTGCTTCATTAGCTTTCTTTAGCTATTTAGCTGAGAAAATTTAGTTGAGATTTATGCTAATATAGCAAATACCTGATTTTGCAGGGGTTTTTATTCTTCATGTATGTATTTCTAGTTACACAGTGCCTATTACCATGGGAGCTGAGCTGATGCCAAATGCTTTAGAATTTCCTTTGACATTAGTAAAAGTGTGAGCAGTATACCATGTTGCAAATAATGTGAACTTATTTGCTTTCATTGAGAATGCACTATAGAAGAGCAGATAGAATAACAGAATTGCTTTGTTTAAAGTGTTTCATATTTAGGAGCATTTAGGAGCTAGCAACATTTTAGATTTAAGTCAAATATTTAAAAAATTATTGTTCTGAAGTCAAGTCTCAGAAGACTAGCTGCTTCAGATGGTTGTCAAAGGGAAATGACACCTATATCATTATTGTATATCTTGCCAGCAAGTAGGGCTCCAAGACTCTTATACTTCAAGTTGTTCCATATAATATCTCCACAGACCTCCACAGAGTTTGACAGCTTTGTGCATGAGTTCAAAGTCTACCCTTGAGTGAGTACATAAGAGTGTTAAACTGTTCAGTGATTTATCTGAATACCCTAATTGGATCTTGAGCTGTTCTTCCTAGTGGGTAGGTGCTTCTCACACAAATTCCTCACAGACCCAAAAGCAATATTATTCTGAATCACTTTTTTAGGAGCCTAAGAACTTTTTCTGATTTTTTTTTCCAGAAATCTGAAAACTTCTTTGAGCTTTTGGTGGCATATTCAGTATTTCAGGAACAGGTTCCTCAAAGAAATCAAAGAGAGAATAATCACTAAGAAGGAAACAGTGGCTTTTTGGTTTCTGTCCAGCTGGAAACAGCCTACATTGCCTGACATCACTATTACATAACACACTCTCAAATATTCCTGCTATTTCAAAAAATATGTCCATAGGCTGATTGGAAATCTTTAGGAATACCAATATCTAGAATTCATCCTCTACTTAGGTTAATAAGGTTAATATTTTGACCAATAAGGCAATATGATTAAGCCAACAGATAAAAAAAATATATACATATTTGGCTCAAGCACTCCATTTTTATGTAATATCTTTTTTAGTGCAACAGCCTTTCTGCAGGTAATAACAACATAAAAGAAGAAATATTTTTCTTTGACTAAAAACCCGAAACCAGCCCCCTAGCCTTCAAATCATACTGTGAAATGTTGCAGTTTGAAAGCCGTAGTGGTGGTGGGGCGGGGGGGGAAGGAGATATCAAATCAGTATTGGATTCACAAACAGGCTGTGGACCGTAGGTCCGATCGCCTTCCTAGGAGCGAATCAACTTCCCAGATAGTGTGATCAACTATAAGCTCGACTCTGGCAGTATCGGATTCATGAACAGTCCGTGGACCGTAGGTCCGATCACCTCCCCCCAAACAAGTAGTCGAGTTCACAAACAGTATGATTTATTCAAATGCAACATTTACAAAGCAGGTTTCGGATGTCAGTACAGGAAATTCTCTACTAGAGCGTGGGGTTTTTAGCTAGCTCTGATGTACAAATGTGCAATCATCACTCACCCCAGAAGATGGGAGAGGGCTCTTGGTCTCGAGTCTCCTCTGGCAGCACACCAGTCTGAGGGGAGGAAAGGCGGATCAGTCCGTCAACTGACCCAAGAGTTACGATGGATTCTTCCCTTTCACTCCTTAGTCTCCTCAGACGGCGTTCCAGTTGGAGGGGAGGAAAGGGAGATCAGCGCATTGACTGATCCAAAATTTACGATGGAATCTTCCCTCTCACTTCTTAGTCTCCTCAGCCGGTGTCCCGACTCGAGGCGAGGAAAGGGGGATCAGCCTGTTGACTGACCCAGGAGTTATGATGGTTTCTTCTGCCCCTCACTTTTCCTCCTAAGTTCACCTTTTATACTTTTCTTTACATTCAGGTGGAGCTTGAGTGACTAGAGTCATACTTAATATTGTTATTGATTGGTGAAAAAGTTTCTCGCTTTCATTTAAAGGTACAGTCAATCGAAAATCTAGAGCGCATGCTCAGTGAGGAGTGGTCGTACCTCGGAGGCGGGTAACTTTTGGGATGGAGGTGTGTTTTGACATTATAATGAGCTTATAATGAGCAAAGTTCAAGGAAAGTTCATCCAAAAGGAGTGATTTGTCACCCTTGCTGGCTCAGCACCAGCACATGTTATTGTATATCTCCCATTGGACAGCTACTGTGCGGCTTATCAGCAGCCCAGCACAGGGAGTGCAACAGAGTTTGGCCGCGGTGTCTTCACTCCGCTCCAGCCTCCTTTGCTCCCCTTTGCAGCTGCGAGGAGGGCAGATTGTGCTGCCTAGGGAACCATGGAGGAGCTGATTTCACGCGCACCAACCATCCTGGAAGTGGCAACTGTGTAGCACCCCAAGCAAGCTTTTGTAATGCCAAAAGTTCTGTTAGGCCCTAGTTTTCCTCTCAGTTCCAGCTTTCAAACAATTCTTCCACACATACAAACTATCATTTTAATGTAACATTAATATACTGTTTATATACTTTCTATATAATATGTGGCCTTTACAACTATGATATTTCAAATTGCCAGTGTTTCAATAAACCAGTGTAAAATAGAGCCATCTGCAATCTGTAGGCCGAGCATAGAAATAAAATCATACTTTAATGCAACTGTGAAACTGTGGCATTCTGTGGAAGAATTGTTTGAAAGCAGGAACTGAGGAAAACTAGGGCCTATCACAGCTCTGGCATTACAGAGGCCTGCTTGGGGTGCTACACAGTTGCCACTTCCAGGATGGTTGGTATGCACAGACTCTGCTCCTCCACGGTTCCCTGGGCAACGCAATCTGCCCTCCTCGCAGCTGCAAAAGGGAGTAACGGAGGATGGAGCGGAGTGAAGACACCGCAGCCAAACTCTGTTGCACTCCCTGTGCTGGGCTGCTGATAAGCTGCTCAGCGGCTGTCTAATGAGAGATATACAATAACAAGTCCGGTGCTGAGCCAGCAAAGGTGGCAAATGATGAACTTTGCTTGAACTTTGCTCATTATAATGTGAAAACCATACCTCCATCCCAAAAGTTACCCGCCTCCGAGGTACGACCACCCCTCACTGAGCATGCACTCTAGATTTTCGATTGACTGTACCTTTAAATGAAAGCGAGAAACTTTTTCACCAATCAATAACAATATTAAGTATGACTCTAGTCACTCAAGCTCCACTTGAATGTAAAGAAAAGTATAAAAGGTGAACCAAGGATGAAAAGTCCGGAGGGAAGAATCCATCGTAACTCTTGGGTCAGTCGAGAGGCTGAGCCCCCTTCCCTCCCCTCAGGTCAGGACGCTGCCTGAGGAGACTAAGAAGTGGCGGAGGGAAGAAACCATCGTAACTCCTGAGTCAGTTGACAGGCTGATCCCCCTTCCCTCCCCTTGCGCTGGGACGCTGCCTGAAGAGACCAAGAAGTGAGAGGGAAGAATCCATCATAAATTCTGGATCAGTTGATGCGCTGATCCCCCCCCTTTCCTCCCCTTGCGCCAGAATGCCGCCTGAGGAGACTCGAGACTGAGAGCCCTCTCCCATCTTCTGGGGTGAGTGATGATTGCACATTTGTACATCAGAGCTAGCTAAAAACCCCACGCTCTAGTAGAGAATTTCCTGTACTGACATCCGAAACCTGCTTTGTAAATGTTGCATTTGAATAAATCATACTGTGTGTGAACTCGACTACTTGTTTGGGGGCAGGTGATCGGACCTACGGTCCACGGACTGTTCGTGAATCCGATACTGCCAGGGTTGAGCTTATAGTGGATCACACTATTTGGGAACTCGATTCACTCCTAGGAAGGCGATCGGACCTACAGTCCACAGACCGTTTGTGAATCCGATACTTTTTTTGATATCTCCTTCCCCCCCCCCACCACTACCACTACGGCTTTCAAACTGCAACATTTTCAACACACATTCCAAAAATGGCATATTGCAATATGCCCTAGAGCATTAGATATCCGTTAATCTTTTAGCAGCTTTTTTAGAAGGACATCTATTTGAGCATGAATGCTTGTTTCCAAAGAGACCTTGTCCTTTTCTTAGTGGGGGAGGTTACAAAGACTACTGAAGAAATTTGTCAGGACACCAGATTTATTATCCTTCTCTTTTTCAAAATGTACCATGTAATCATTAATCTCTGGAAAACTTTCATCTAGCATGTCATCTAAAAGATATTACTGTATTATTACTAGCACACTAGTCAGAATGCAGTAGATGGAATGTGTCCCAGATTTTCAGACATGAGTGGATACAGTTTCCTGACACAGCAGTGAACACTCACTCCTGACAGTGGCATCTCCCAGTCCAACTATATCCTATGTAGCAGCTTGGAGCGGGTCAGGAATGCCAGACAGCAACTTCATAGAAGCTGGAACTGACTTCGTTTATTAGCTTACATGCAGTACATTTATATGATTCTAGCAGTTAGTGATGTAATTACACAGGCTCCTAATTGGTAGACAATGATCTAACTAAGACCCTTACAGACCCCCCTTACTTGTTAAGCTCATGCTTTTAATTCAACAGCTCTTTTATTCCCTCTGACCTTGGTCTACTTCCTTATCTCCTAGTTAGCAGTCCCTTTGTTCTTTCACTGAAACCCGAAAGCCCGGATTGAGCAGGCCTGCTGGGCAGCCATGTCCACGGCTCTCTAACCATTCCTCTATAATTCCCCCTTTTTCTTTAGATTAGGTGACCCCGGGAAGCAAGCCAGCCTTGAGGTGTCAGATTCAGATTGCGTGAAAAGGCATGCAGTAGGCGGGTTAATAGAGCACGAACACAGGCCCAGGCCATCATCAACCCAATTACCAGTAACAATCCCCATAACAGTAGCATCAGCAAGGACTTGAGTACAGATTTTATCCATCCCCCAATTCCTAACCAGTCCGTTAGTCCATCTAGACCGAAAAATCCCACATCCTTGTTGACCTTCTCTGTATGCTTGATCAAATCGTGAATCTGGCGGTGTATGGCTGCCGAATGATCCTTCAAGTCCATGCAGCACATGCCGTCAAAGTCCTGACACCCATGTCCATGAGCAAGAAGCAGGAAATCAATAGTGGCACAGTTTTGCAGCACAACATGTTGTACCTGGGATAAGTCATCTGACAATTCACTAAGCACAGTACTGGTTGCATTCGCTTGTTTCAAGGCCTAGCAGGCAAGGAGCTCAATATTTCAGTGTGCCCGCGTGGCTGATACCCCAGGGACGAAGACCCCCAAGTGCTCCAGAGATCAACGCTATCCTCACATTCTGAGCTAAAAGAGTTCGCTGCTCTTTTTGATCACCTTAACAGGGTCTTGCTGTTCCCCGGAGGGCCGTGTGGCCAAATCATACCAAGGCGACCAAATGTGCAAGGCCCACCCATAGGCTGGGGCGGAATGCCAGCCCAAGCTCGGTTCCCACATATCAAAAACCACCCGGTGGGAACCTTCCTAAGCCGGATAGTTCCCGTATTGTGGGTAACATTTCCGTTACACCATTCCTTTTCCCCTCTTGCCTCCTCAAGGGTTTTTGCATACTCAACTTTGAGACCTTCCAGTTCAACCTCGTATCTACTGTTCTCATTTTCCATTTTCTTCAGTCTGTTTCTCTCCCCTTCTAGTTGAGCCTGGAGACGAGCATTTTCTTGCCTTAAAAGACTATTCTGGGATTCAGTAGAAGACATCTGAACTTTAGTAGAAAGAAGTTCTTCTGTTGCAGCCCGTTCTCTTTCGGCAGCTGCTGCCAAAAGGGCTTGAGATTCACCAAGTCTGTTGGAAAGATTCTTTTCCAATTTTTCCCACAAGGAGGTTTGCGCTCCCAGCATGGCTTGCAAATTTTCTATCTGCCGAAGCAGTGGCCGTGTAGCAGATGTAACACTTTGGCTCGGTTCTTGGTTCCGACTCTCCTCTTCTTGCAGTCTCTGTTGTAGTTCACTGATTCCTTGCCGTAAGTAGTCCTCTCTTCTTGCTGCCTGTTGTTCTGCACGTTGCAGCGCTAGCCGCAGGTCTGCCACCTGAATCGCCAAAGCTTCTTGTTGCTGCCGTGCCTCATCCTGGGCCTTCTCCAAAGCTAAACCAAGTTCTTCCTTTGCCTTCATTTCCCGACTTAGGGCTGCCTCTTGTGCCTCACTGTCCTTTGTGGCATTAGCTTTATGAAGATCTGCAAGTTCCTTGTAAGCACTGTCAAGTGCTGCCTGGACACTTCTGTTCCTTTCTTCAAGATCTTCCACCTCTGCCTGGAGCTTATTAAGATCCTTTTCTTGTCGCTCTACAACACTGTTCAGTTGTTTAATACTGTCTCGATGCTGCTTCTCAAGATCCTCTTTGCCATCAAGTACCTGTTTTAAATGCTGCAATTCCTCTTCCAGTTCCTTAATCTTTTTGTTCTGTTTTGTGTTAGTATTTTCTCTCTCTTTCTCCTTTGCTCTTAGTTTCTTAATAATGTTGGAATTGTGCAGCTGCTGTTTAGACAGCTTTTCTCCTTCTTCCATTAATCCTTTGATTTGCTCATCTTTTTCTTTCAGTAATTCAGCTGTTTCATTACAATTAAGTCTAGTAGCCAATTCTTCTTTAACATTCTTTACTTCCTTTTTAGCTGCATCCCTTTCTTTACATGCAAGCTGGAGCTTCTTTTCAGCATCTGCTATTCGCTGAGTGAACTCCTCTTTAAGGGATGAAATGCTATTGCTCTCTTCCTTCATTCTAAGGATTTCATCTTTAAGGTTATCATAAGCTTCCTCCAGCCGTGCCTTTTCTTTACTAGTACTCAATAACTGTGTTTCCCTCTTCTCTAGTTTAGCATGGGTGTTATTCTGTCATCGAGGACACCAAACTCGCCCTTCACTACAGTTTTTTCGGATATGACCCCTCCTTCCACACCTAAAGCACTTAGGGCCGTTCGCGTTTTCCCTCTTTCCTTGGTTTCCTCTCGGGCCCACCAAAGGTTGTAGCGCAGCGGCTAAGACACAAAATGCTTGGGTTTGCTGCGCCGCTGAATCAAGCAATGCCTGCTCTACCTGAGCCCCTAAAAATGCTCCTGGGTTTCCCACACCCCGACGGGCAAGTTCTTCAAGCATCTCCTCAAGCGAAACCCCTTGTGGCAAAGTGACCAGAACATCCCTGGTGCGCTTATTAGCATTCTCAACCGCTAAGGATTGAGCCATAAGTTTCCTTGTTTTCTCATCTAGCGTATCCATTTCCTCCAAGGCCTTAAGCAAGCGGTCAACGAATTCACCAAAGGACTCGTTCATACCCTGCTTAATTCCCACGAAGGAAGGGCCTTTCTTCTCCTCGGGTAAGGACAAAAAGGCCGATAGGGCAGTTTGCGTCACCAGCCTTAACAAGATGGCTGGAAATCGCATTTGCACGTCAATACTGCCATACGGCCCCTGACCCAGCACCGTTTCAACCCGTAATCCCTCCAGCGGATCAACCTGAGGCAGAGGTATGGCACATTCGCGCGCTGCGTGGGCCGCCCACTGTCTTTCCCACAGTAGCAACTGACCAGGTGTCAAAATCAATTTCGCAATCTGTTGACAATCACTAGGGAGAAGCAAATCACTATTAAAGATATAGGATAACATCTGTCTGGATGGCTCACCTTTGACCCCCCAACGCGCCACCGTATCCCGTAACTGGCTCATAATTTTCCAGTCAAACGGATCCCGCTTGCCCGCTCCCCGACCTTGGCCATCCGGCTCAAAGGTCACCGGGCATGCCACCCTCATGGCCGGCTCCCATTGACCCTCCAAAATTGCATCTCTAATAACACCGGACCAACAAGAGGAGACCTGCGGACCCGACCCCCCACCGGAGGATCCAGACCACCCCTCGCATGTTTTTGGCCCAGCTGCCTGGACTCGATCAAGGGCCCTGGGGGCCTCCCGGAACAGTCGATCAGAGGGTCCTGGCACCGTTCCGGCGGCTGCTCCTGTGGCCGGTTCCCAGCTGTCCACGCCGGGGGCGGTGGCGCCATAGGCTGTACTGGCGACTTGGGAGTCAGAGCTGATCCAGCAGATGCAGGTTCCGGTGGCGGCGGCAGCGGCTCCGACGGGCGACGGGATTGTGACGGTCCTCCTCCGGTAACGCTGTCAAGCAGCTCCCTTGCGGAGCTCTTCGGGGTGGCAATAGCCCCTCGGCCAGGTGCGGCTCGCGCCGCAAGCGAGACCTCGGGGGGCGGTTCCTCCCCTTGCAGCATCTGCGTCGCCGCTGCTGCCATCTTCTTTTCAGCCTGCATACACTTGAGCTGATTTGCCACCTCGCGCCAAGTATGACCCAGTTCTTTGGCAGTTTTGCTGCCCTCCAGAGTGGCTTCCCATAATGAGTCCCCTATCTCACGCCACTCTGTTATACTAAAAACAAGTTGTGGCTCCTTTAAATGTCCTTTCTCCCTTGCCCATTTAATCAACTCATATAACTTCTTCGTGCTCACTGCCGCTTCCCTTCTTGCCAGCAAGTCTTGCAGCAGCTGCACCGCAGCTTCTCGCTCCATTTTGTACGTACACCAGGGTTTCTGCTTCTAGCCCTCCCCTGACGCCGTTTTTCCGTTCCGGGTCCCGGCTTCTTGCCCCCCAATGCCATCTTTTCCGTGTGCGCAATCACGGCCGGCTTACCCGCTCCGGTCCCCTTCTTGGTCGGATCACTCGGTTGCGTTCACGCTGTCGTGAGTCCCTATTCGGGCACCACTTGTAGCAGCTTGGAGCGGGTCAGGAATGCCAGACAGCAACTTCATAGAAGCTGGAACTGACTTCGTTTATTAGCTTACATGCAGTACATTTATATGATTCTAGCAGTTAGTGATGTAACTACACAGGCTCCTAATTGGTAGACAATGATCTAACTAAGACCCTTACAGACCCCCCTTACTTGTTTAGCTCATGCTTTTAATTCAACAGCTCTTTTATTCCCTCTGACCTTGGTCTACTTCCTTATCTCCTAGTTAGCAGTCCCTTTGTTCTTTCACTGAAACCTGAAAGCCTGGATTGAGCAGGCCTGCTGGGCAGCCATGTCCGCGGCTCTCTAACCATTCCTCTATAATCCTACATGTTTAACAATGTTTTCTCCAATAGTCTAATTTTTGAAGATTAAAAAGTGAAATCATTGCAAGTATAGTTTTAGTAAAGTAGACATTTTGTGGAGATAAAACCTCTATCGCAGTAGTTTCACATGTCTGCAGTTTTCATATTTCACATCTCTTTTCACTGGGGATAAGCTTATAAATATAAGGCTACTGTCAAAAATACTTTATTTTCTTACATAGCTGAAGTTTTTTGAAAATATTCAGGGCCCACAGACCATTGACTGAAGACCACTATTCTTCTACCAGAGAATTATGATAATTTATGGATTGACTTCTGGAATCCTACAGGATAGTATTGGATCTATTGGTTCTCCAAGCAAGAGTAGTCAAGATGTTACTTAATTAACATGAACTGAGAACAAAAAAGTGGGATGTTTGCTTCTTTTCAAGCAAGCCATACATGTGCTGCAAGATGTGATCACTTGGCTATTTCCTTTTCAGTGTGATTTAACTTCTTGTTAAACTTCTTGATTATGATAATGAAAAACATTGTGTCCTTTTCAGTCCTAGACACAATATTTTCATTGATATTTAGTCTTTACAGGTGTCTGCATAATCAGTTTCACAATATACTTCTGTTCTTTGCCTTAAGAATTGGTCTTGGAATGCCATGCTTTCAAGATGTGAAACACCACATAAGTATGAAACAAAATCCATTGGCTGAAGGAATTTTAGGGTGTTATAAGATTATATTTCATTTTATAATGTCAAAGGTTTCATAGGCAAAAATTTGCAGCAGTTAACAAGTATGACCTTTAAATTAGTCGCATGAAATTCAAGGCATAGACTTTAATATTCACCCATGAGAAGTATGTTTTTGCCTGAAAAATCTGGTAGAAGGAATGAATGCACCAATCCTTATTATATCATATTGGTGATTGATAACACAGCGGTGATTCAAATGAATAAAACTCATTTGGTTAAGTAAGGGATTAGGATCAGGCCGCATGGAAATGGCGATCCTTAAAATAGTTAGATTACCAGTCCTAGCTCAATCATTGGACATTATCAACTTTAAGGATATGAATAAGCTTCTGCTTTACAGATACATTCTTAAATATATGTTTAATTTGGAAAATTTATCCTGAATTGGTGAATCAGAATGAAAAGAATCTAACTAGATCTGTTCACACATTCATATCACATGTAGTTAGATGTTGGTTGAAATATCTTTTATTTTTTATTGTTTCTATTGAAGTGTGGTTCATATAGTCTTTCTTGGGTACCTTAGGCCAATGGTATCTGAAAATAGATTTGTCAAAAAAGATAAAAATAGCACAGAAGTTTGACATGAAACAGCTTTGGAAGAGCATAAATCAGCTCTATAGCTACCTATTTAAACACTTACAAGAACTCTGAAATATGCAGATATGTAAAAGGTAGCTGCTACAGCTTGGACATAAAATCCAAAGGCAAGGATGTACTATACGATGTACACATTTTTCCATTAGTGCTCCCCTCTCAAGTTGTAAATGTAAAATTTTACCAAAATTAAAATTGCTACATATCTAAAAGTTCTACTAGTCCTAATGAATTCATTGCCAGACATTATTTTCATGTAGCATGTTTTGTAAGAACAAAAAAAATAAAGTTTTTAAGTCAAAACAATTTGGTGACCTTTGTTTTTCAATGTTAATCCTCGATCTAAGTTATAAAGAATATTTTAAAATTACACTTAGTTCAACAAGAACTGGATAGATGTTTGTTCAAAGTTTTTTTGATATTAATACCTCTTTTGGGACATGGGTTAATGAAATAGGAGTAGAACAGAATCTACCATTTCATGAACTTTGTTAGAGTCTGATGTATGTTGTAACATATTCATTTTTTTTTCTGGTTTAAGTATTTTTTTTCCAACAAAATAAGCTAAGGAAAATCCAGTGGTGTTCCACATGACTCAAAAGTAAGATTACTTTAATACTAGATTTTTCTACACTATAAACAAAATAGGTGTCATTTAATATTGTAGGGGGATTTCATTCACATTGATGTCACCTTACATTTACGTTGGTATGCATCTCAGTTACCTGAGAATTTTTCACGCTCCTTAAGAACCACATTCTCTTCAGTTCACTATTTATGAAATGAGGTATTAATCAAGATTTTACAGTTAATTAGTCAGCTTCAGACCTTTGCTTCAGCACTTTTGTGTTAAGTATGGAACTGAAGGGTTAGACCACAGATCTCCTGAGACTAGTACTATTACCATGTCCATCATTATGTGCAATGGTTATTGATTTCAAATAAGTCAGGCATTTGCTGTGTTTATTTTTCGAAAGGAAAATTAGTGTACACATGGCAATCAACTATAGATTTTTTAAGTTTCATTTGCTGGATAATTCCACTGAATTACTGTGAGAATATGTGAATTAAACCAGATAGATACTCCCTCCCTGCAGAGCCAGTGATCTCTTTAAGATTCTAGCAGTAGATGGCTTAGCTAAAACATTTTCCGTATTTTAACTTCAGCTACTTTCTATGTGGTTAAGTAATTAAATATATATATATATTTTAAAAAGAATAGAATCTAACTTGAAAAAGGTTTCCAGAGAAAAGACCAGGAAAGAAACAACACTTTCTTGCTGGAAATGACCTTGAACTAAAACTTAAACAGAAGAATGTATGAGAAATCTTGTCAGCTTTCTTTTACTAAATAGCAATTTACAAAAAATCTTATATATCTAAACAGATCCAGGAATAATAAATAGAGATGAATTAGATATTTACAGTTAATAAAGAGGAAAAAGTTTATTTGTGCTAGAAGTTGTTCTTTATGTCTTAGAGATCTATATAATGACTAGTCTATCTTTTGATATCTTGCTCTAATAAAATATCTAGTTATTATAGTATTTTCCATTTCTTCCCCATATAAGAAATTACTTTAAATGCCCAAGAGATAGCTTTGTATGACAATGGTATCATCTGAAATAAATAATTAGTTCAAATTAGTGAGTAGGGATGCTTAGAGGACACTACTGTTAAAACCAAAAGACCTATTTTACTTTCTCATATACTATTTAAATGTCACTATGTGCTAGCACTGTGCAGCTGGAAATAATAACTATCTTCAATTACCTCATCTTTAATGTTTGCCAAAAAGTACATGCAATAGCATGTTTAATTCATCATGTTTTGTTTGTACATTAATAAAAGGAAATTGCACAGACAGGAACTGCAAAGTACTGTATAGTACAAGTAATGAGTAGACAGCAAAAGGTCTGGTTTGGAATTCAGTGTTCATTTACAAGCTATGGAGCTAAAATAAAATAAGGTACAAAGCAAACTGGCTAGGCAGGCAATATTTGCAAAATAAATTAAATGTATATTTCCATTTCTTTTTTCCATTTCATTACTTTTGAATGAGTAATATTTTCTTTTTAAACTAGGGCCTTCAAACTGAGCTTCCCAATTGTTAACTAATTCAGTGATGACTTTTGGTAAGAATTTTCTTGAACAGGTCCTATAAAAGAACTGGATTACATTTTACAAGTGAAGACAGAAGCTATCATCTGTGAATAAATTTGGCATCTTGTGTTCTAAATGTAATTTTAGTTTGAAGAAAAAAAAAGGAGAATAATGGAGGTACCTGTGAAAGAAAAAATATAAACCAAATATTTTAAATTCAGAAATTGAAATTATCTGAGATTGACAGTTTTGATATCCTTTCTTTTTATTTTGCTGTTTTCAGTAGAATTTGAATTTGCTGTTCTCAGACTGTTGAGGTCTTGTGCAGAAAGGGGTGGTCCAGCTCATCCTTACCAAAAAATATAATTTTCAGAAATGAAATGAGAGAATTTAGCAATACTATTATCAACACTGGAATCCTAAATTTATAATAAGCTATTCTGGGAATTGGTGCTTTAATCTAGTGAAATGCAGAAATTCTTCCTTCCTGTGGCACAAAGTGGATGCCAGGGATTGTACTGTGATGAGCTCAGAAATACCTGCTTCTCTGTAGAAAGGGACCCAAGGGTGTGATGCTCTATTGCAAGTGTGGGTAGTTCAGGTGAGGTCCTTCACACTGAATTGTCTCAAGCAGCGGCATGTTTATTCCCTCTGCAGAGGTGCACAGCAAAAAAGAAGGAAGTGGAAGGAGGCACAGATGAAAAAGGGGACATTTCTGAAGAGACACAATCAGTCTTCATAGAGGAATTTAGCTAGACTCTCTCAAGCAGTACTCTTGTCTCTCATTTTCTGAGTACTTTGATGCACTCTTTGGTCCTTCCCCTGCAAATCGAAGATAAATCCAGCACAGAATCCCAATACCCAGATAGGACTAGTAGAGAAGCACATTTAAGAGTTGAAAATATAGATAGAATTAATCAGTTGCAGATTATTCCTTTTGGATTTGAATAACATATTATGATAGGTCAAGGAATATGAAATTTCACAGTCAAGGGATGTCAAGATTTCTTTATACACAGCATTTACTGTGGTTTAACTGGAATTACATCATGTTAAACTGCTTCGAATCCATACTTTACTTTTCCTCTAGTGTAAGATAGCATTTTATCATAGATTATTAATCTTTATTTGAGAGTAGGCTTCCTATGATCTGTATTTATCTTAATGGAATTGCTGCGGTTGCAGCATCCTGCAACAGCTGTTGCAGTAGCAGCCTACTCTGCTAGCTTCTAAAGTCAGGTTACCTGTTAATTTATTAGTCTTCAATCTTATAATGGCTTCAGTTCTTCAACTTCACAACTACTTCAAGTTAACCTTTTAGTACCTGTGGCCAGGTACACTTACACTGTGGTACAGTCAAGATCCTAGTCTCTAGCTGCAGGAGGAATTTTAGGAAGACCCTGGGAAATCTTACTGCAGAATATGGAAACTCACTATTTCCATCTCTTCCCCTCATTATACAAAAGTCACCACTTGCCTGTTTTATATTCCTTTGTTTTCCTTGTCCTTCCTGTCTGTTTTCCTCCACATCACCTACCTAAGGGGAAGTGTCTTACCAAAGTGGATGATATCAGAAATGAAGAGTTATGCAATGCTTTTGAAACACATGGCATTTAAAGCAGAAATGTGCTTGGCTACTGATATCTGCTTTCTGGAGCAAGGACAGAAGACTTCAGTTTGATGGAGCTTTTAATTTCATACTCAAGATGAAATATTTAGTATCATACTGAAGACTTATAGCATTTTTTGGGCAAGTCAATTGATCTTTATTAAAAAAAGACAGGGAAATGCCTTTATATTTCATGTTTTCATTCTCTTATAGGTCACTGTAGACTCCCACTTTAATGTATTACAATTTTTACAGTTTTACTAACCCCCTAAATGCACTGTTTTGCAATGCAGACATGCATCATAATAAAAACAATCCTCAAAAATCTGTTTAAATATTTATAAAAATTTTCGTAAAGTTCACACGAATGATGAAAACCTTTAACCACGACACGTGTATGAATGATACATGTGGTGTATTTAATTAATGCTGCCACAAAAATGTATATACTTCCATATTCCATGTTCCCCCAACACTTCCACAAAAAAATATACAACTAGGTCTAAAGTACAAACACAGTGCATCATTGACTGTACATCTGAGAGACTGCAACATTTTGAAGGATGTCCAAAACACGACAAGGAGCAACTCATAACCCTCCAAGACATAGGGAAAATCTTTAGTGAAGTTAAGTCTTCTAGAATGATTTAAGGTTCAAAATGTGTGCAGTCAAGTATTTAAGGCAGCCTGTTATAGGAGACTTACATGTTTGGGCACAATACTTCACTAGCAAAAGCCACAGAATTTTCAGACTTGATTTTCAGTCAGACAGCTGAGGTCATAGAATCATAGAATGCTTAAGGTTGGAAGGGACCTCTAGAGGTCATCTAGTCCAACCCCCCTGCACACGCAGGGTCACCTAGAGAACGTGGCACAGGACTGCATCCAAGCGAGTTTTGAAGATCTCCAGAGAAGGAGACTCCACAACCTCTCTGGGCAGCCTGTTCCAGGGCTCTGTCACCCTCACTGTTAAGAAATTTTTCCTTAAGTTCCTGTGGAACTTTTGATGCTTCAGTTTGTGGCCGTTTCCTCTAGTTCTATCAGTGGCCACCAGTGAAAAGAGGCCAGCACCATCCTCCTCACTGCCTCCCTTGAGGTATGTATATACACTGATCAGATCCCCTCTCAGCCTTCTCTTCTCCAGGCTGAAAAGGCCCAGCTCCCTCAGCCTCTCCTCATAGGGCAGATGTTCCAGGCCCCTGATCATCCTTGTGGCCCTGCGCTGGACTCTCTCCAGCAGCTCCACATCCCTCTTGTACTGGGGGGCCCAGAACTGGACACAATACTCCAGACGTGGCCTCACCAGGGCTGAGTAGAGGGGCAGGATCACCTCCCTCGACCTGCTGGAGATGCTCTTCTTAATGCACCCCAGGATCCCACTGGCCTTCTTGGCCACGAGGGCACACTGCTGCCCCATGGTCAACTTGTTGTCCACCATGACGCCCAGATCTTTCTCCGCAGAGCTGCTCTCCAGAAGGTCGGTCCCCAGCCTGTACTGGTGTCTGGGGTTATTCCTCCCCAGGTGCAGGACCTTGCACTTGGCCTTGTTGAATTGCATGAGGTTTTTCACCTCCCAGTTGTGCAGTCTGTCCAGGTCCCTCTGGATGGCAGCGCAGCCCTCTGGGGTATCAGCTACTCCTCCCAGTTTGGTATCATCAGCAAACTTGGTGAGGGAGCACTCTGTGCCTTCATCCAGGTCATTGATGAATAAATTGAACAGGACTGGACCAAGGACTGACCCCTCGGGGACACCCTAGCTACAGGCCTCCAACTAGACTCTGCACTGCTGATCACCACCCTCTGAGCTCTGCCATCCAGCCAGTTCCTAATCCACCGCACTGTCCACTCATCTATCCCATACTTCCGGAGCTTGCCCAGGAGGATATTGTGAGGGACAGTGTCAAAAGCCTTGGTGAAGTTGATATAGATGACATCCACCGCTCTCCCCTCATCTATCCAGCTGGTCATTTCATCATAGAAGGCTATCAGGTTAGTCAAGCATGATTTCCCCTTGGTGAATCCATGCTGACTACTCTTGAGCACCTTCTTGTCCTCCATGTGCCTGGAGACAACGGCCAGTATGAGCCGTTCCATCACTTTTCTGGGGACGGAGGTGAGGCTGACTGGCCTGTAGTTGCCTGGGTCCTCTTTCTTGCCTTTTTTAAAGACTGGCGTGACATTGGCCTTCTTCCAGTCCTCCTGCACCTCCCCCATTCTCCAGGATCTTTCAAAGATGATGGAGAGCAGCTTAGCTATGACCTCTGCCAGCTCCCGCAGCACTCTGGGGTGCATCCCATCAGGGCCCATGGATTTGTGGGTATCGAGTTTCCTTACGTGCTCTCTGACCCAATCTTCCTCTACCCAGGGCAAGTCTTCCTCTCCACCAGCTTCTTCTCTTGTCCCTAGGGCCTGGGGCTCTAATGGGCTGCCCTTGGTAAACACCGAAGCAAAGAAGGCATTCAGCAACTCTGCTTTTTCTGTGTTATTTGTAACCAGGGTGCCCATCCCGTTCACCAGCAGACTCACGTTTTCCCTGATCCTCCTTTTGCTGTTAATATATTTGAAGAAGTTTTTCTTGTTATTTTTAACGTCCCTTGCCAGATTGCGTTCCAAACCTGCCTTAGCTTTCCTTGTCGCATCTCTGCATTCCCTGACTATGTTCATGTATTTCTCCCAGGGGGCCTGTCCATTTTTCCACATTCTGTATACCGCCGCCTTCTGCTTGAGCATTGCCACAAGCTCCCTGCTCATCCACACAGGTCTCCTGCCCCCTCTGCCTGAATTCTTACACACAGGGATGCACTGTTGCTGGGCGTGGAGGAAGTGCCACTTGAAAACTAACCACCTGTCTTGGGCCCCCCTGCCTTCTAGAGCTCTAGCCCATGGGATTCTTCCGAGGAGGTCTCTGAAGAGGCCAAAGTTGGACCTCCTGAAGTCCATGGTTGCAAGGCTACTTACAGCCCTGCCTCCTCCTCGTTGGATCCTGAACTCCGCCAACTCATGGTCACTGCAGCCGAGGCTACCCTCCACCTTCACATCTCCTACAAGTCCCTCTCTATTTGATAGGACAAGGTCCAGTAGCCCACCTCTCCTCGTTGGCTTCTCCACAACCTGCGTCAAAAAGTTATCGTCGATGCTCTGCAGGAACCTCCAGGACTGTTTGTGCCTGGCTGTGTTGTCCTTCCAGTTGATGTTGGGGTAGTTGAAGTCCCCCATGAGAACCAGGGCCTGTGACTGAGAGGCAATATCCAGCTGACTGTAGAAGGCCTCATCAACTTCCTCATCCTGGTCAGGTGGCCTGTAGCAGACACCCACCACAGTGTCTCCCACATTAGCCTGCCCTTTAACTCTTACCCACAAGCTTTCAACTTCCTCATCATCCACCCCCAGGTTGAGCTCCATGCATTCCAGTTGCGCTCTCACATAAAGAGCAACTCCACCACCTTGCCTTCCCAGCCTGTCCTTCCTAAAGAGCACATAGCCTTCCATGGCAGCGCTCCAGTCGTGCGAGCTATCCCACCATGTCTCTGTGATTCCAATGAGATCATGACGCTGGGACCGCACACAGATCTCCAGTTCGTCCTGCTTATTCCCCATGCTTCGCACATTGGTGTACAGGGATTTCAGGGTAGTAACCGAGCCTGCAGGTTTCCCAGGAGGGGTGAAAGAGGACCCTCCGTGATCATTTCCTATCCTCACTTCCCCACTACCATACTCCCGCTGGAAGCCATCTGACCTAGGCTGCGTGGCACTCCCCTTCCCCCTTCTTGTCTAGTTTAAAGACCTGCTAACAAGGTTGGCCAGCCTTTTGGCAGAGACGTGTGCCCCTCTTGCTGAGATGGTTCCCATCATTCCCCACTAGCTGGTGACCACAGAGTCCCATAGTCATAGAAGCCAAAACTCTGTTGCCAAGCCCAGCGTCGCAGCCAGTTGTTAATCTGCCATATCCGCCTTCTCCTCCTTGAATCCATTCCCCTCATTGACAGGATAGAGGAGAACACTACCTGGGCTCCCATACCTTTGACGGCCATCCCTAGGGCTCTGAAGTCATGCTTGATATCCCTCAGTTTCCCCATGGCATCATTTGTGCCCACATGAAACAGTACCAGGGGGTAATAGTCAGACTCCTGGACAAACCTTGGGAGCCTTTCTGTAACATCCTTTATTCGAGCCTCTGGCAAGCAGCAGACCTCTCTGGATAAGGGGTCCGGTCTACATATCGGTGCCTCCGTGCCCTGTAGCATGGAGTCACCCACGACGATCACCCACTGCTTCTTCTGGGTGCTCCTTTTCTCCTTAGTGGGAGCAGCCTCAGGCCTTGGGCCTGACTGCCTCTCTGTAGAACGCCCCCTAGATGGGCCTTGGTTCATGACCTCCTCTATCTGATCCCTAAGTTCCAGGGCCTCGTACCTGTTGGATGTGGTCACTGATGGAGGTGAGGTGGGTCGTGGAAGGGTTCTCCTGCCACCTCGAGTGGGGACCTGTTTCCATTGTTGATCGTCCCTCGATACTGTTAATTCTGCCCCCTCTGCCCTATGGCAAGAGGGTACTGGATTTTCAGACTGAATCGGGGGGTTCTCAGAGTGGCTTTCCTGGGAAGACTGCAGAATGCAGCTCCACCAGTCTGTTTCTTTTTCACATTCCCTGATGGCCCTCAGCCTTTCTACCTCCTCCTTTAGCTCCACCACCAGGCTGAGCAGGTCGTCCACCTGCTCACACCTAAGGCAGGCTGTGTTTTTGCTACTCCCCGGTAACATGGAGAGGTTCAGGCATTCCTCACAACTAGAAACCTGGACTGCTACATGTTTCTGTTGTGGTTCAGTCTGCGTCGCCACAGTCTTCCTGGTGGAAGCTCTCTGCCGAGTAGAGACCATGGCTTCACCTGATCCCCCGCTGCTGGAAGAGTCTGTGGAGAGAATTCTTTTCCACACTTGGGAGGAGACTCCCTGCCTGCACGAACTGCAACACCGCGCTCCTGGTCGCAGCTTTTGAATTCCCGCCTGCCCTGCTGGCTCCGCCCCCGCTGAGTCAGAGTCGCTTCTGGCCGGGAGCTCAGCACTGCCCGGACGGGGGTCGGCGCTGGGGTTGCCTCTCGCTCTGTGCTTTCTCGTTCGGTGGCTTTTGCCGCAGTTCGCCTCTAGACAAGGAGCTCCGGCACGAGCGTCCGCTCCAGAGCCCTTCCCTTCGAGATCTAACTATATGGGTAACTATAGCACTGCAGAAGCATAATGGGAGCCAAAACCTAGCCCAAGATGTAGACTGTAGTATAGTAGCCTATATTTGCACACGAATGTTCTTGTCTAGCCAGCTTTTCAGGAAAATTTCAGCACCATGAAGGGTGTTGTGTTTATTTGTGCTTTGGAAAGCTAGTGACCCTAAACTTAAGAGGAGATAGTTCTA
Organism: Tinamus guttatus; assembly: GCF_059628265.1. Taxonomy (NCBI): domain Eukaryota; kingdom Metazoa; phylum Chordata; class Aves; order Tinamiformes; family Tinamidae; genus Tinamus; species Tinamus guttatus. Next base: position 225,884 of record NW_028289343.1, read on the forward strand.
GGCAGAGAAAGGTGGAAATTATTTGTACAGTGTCATTTTTCTAAGGTCTCAAGGCCAAAACCAACAAAAAATAACGATATAAAGTGTGCAAATAATGTTGATTTGATCAGGCAAGCTGGCACATATAACATTTAAATGAAAAGGCACCAAAATATTTCCTCTTCTATTAAAACTTAAATAATTTTAATTTAAACTTGATTAGAATTTCAAGTAAAACATTACAAATTATCTGGTCATCAGGGAACATGCAAAATAGAGCAGTTCTGGAAGAAGTTAGTTTGGTTTAGTTCTGTAAAGCTGCCAGCTACCAAACTTAAGTGCACACTTAGCAGCAGATATAAAAAGGAGGATAAGAGTAGACTGGCACAGAAAAGATCCTATAGAATCCAGCTATATTTTTTTCTGGATGTGCATTAGGTTGTGTCCCTACTGCAAAGAACAAAAATGTTATAGGCTTTCTTTCCTATTGGAATTCAATAGGAATATTCCATTCCTATTGAAGTTGTGAGGTCTTTACCAAAATGGTTCTCATGTAGTCACTGAAGGTCATAGCTAAATTTTCTTACCCCTCTAGCAAGTCTATTTGATAGGTGTCTCATGGGAGAGCTGTAGCAGAAATGGGACTCTTTCTCCCAGTGTGGTGGGATAATTCACACGGGTGGAGGCTAAAGTCTCCTTCCTCTGTCTCCTTATGGAGGAGGAGAAGAAAAAGAATCCCACATACACATGCGCTTCAACCTGTGTAAATCACAGTGCATGAAGGAGATATCCAGCTTTCAATGCCATGTCTGACTCCTCCAGTTTTTATAACACACTTAAAACTCTAGCAGTTAGGCATCTAATGGTGGAAAGACACTAATGCGGACTCCATGAATGATTGCTAATGAGATGCAGTGAGAATTCAGTTTAATTAAACTATACAGATTTTGGCTGCAGTATAGAATTTCTACCTGAAAATTATTGCCAGGTCTCTGAATTTTACTGTGACACTCACAATATTTCACTTAAATACTAGCTCTTGGAATCAATGTTGCAAAAGAATATTGGCTTTCATACACAGAGTTTTTAATTCTCTAGGTTATAGAGAAAAGTTTAAAGCCATAAGCTCTTAAAATCTCAAATACCAATAGTGAATTGTCAAGGGTCACTCGAATGTTGAGCCTCACTCCACGAATCAGAGTGAGCAGCACTTTAATATGAAGGTGGTTTAACTCGTGGCAAGTGCCAAAGCCTTCTCCACAAGCTGGAGCAAACAACACCTCTATGGGAAGTGAAGTCAACTCCACCCTGCTGTTGTCTGCAGCAGAGCTTTATACCAGTGCAGGTGGGCATGCGCTGAGGAGCAGCACTCGTTGGCTACAGGCTCCCAGCTGATTGGTTCTCCTCCAGGTGCTTGGTTGCTAGGCATCGGTCCAGTTCCCCACAAACTCCACTTTCCTATATATTCTTACTAAGGCCCCAACATCTCCCCCTCTTTTTTCCAAAAAACAAAAATTAGCAATAAACATTGCAACATTTACAAAGTAACATAGCTGTAAACCTCAGCATTTTCCCCTCTTTTTACAAAAAACAAAAATTGGCAATACCATGCATCAAAATATTATGAACAAAAACAAAGTAACATAGTTGCAAGCACAAGTATGATCATTCTGGTCACACTTATGATAATGTTTCATTTCTAAATTCCCAAGACAAAAGAAAATGGTCCCAAAAGAATACACAATTTCATTTTGCTTACAACCACAGAAATTCTTCTTGGAAAGGTAATTGTGCTCATTTCAGCAACAGGAGAAGGAAAAAATCTTGCCCTTTGGAGCTGGGGAGGATGGGGGTCCAAGTTAGTATGGTCAGACTGGATATGCTATCATTTTTAGTTTTCAACCGCTGGAAAGTTCTTCCAGTCACGGAGTCCACTGCTCTTTTCAGTTCCAGATCTTGAGGAAGCTGTCCCACAATCCTGTTGCCACTGCCATTCCATCATCAGTCACACCTAAGCAACTGACACGGTTATCATGACCGGCAAGGACACCTGCTCTATCAGCTTTCAGTGTATCCCAGACATTGCAGTTGAAGTCGTCATAACCAGCTAGGAGGAGACGTAGCTGTCCCAGATTATAAGCTTGCCATCCTGGGAGGCACTGACTAGAAGCCTGGAATCAGTCCCCCAGTGCATTGCGTAAATTTTAGCCAAGTGTCCCCGGAGTGTTCTTCTAGTACGCATTTGAATTCTCCCCACGGGGAGAATGTTGGCTGTGATCTGAGCCAAGATGGCGTTGGCACACGCTTTCCTAGCATCCCTGATTTGGTTTTTCAGTTGCTCGGCCTCCTGGCATAACTGGTCAAGCTCACTCATTTTCCCATGCTAAAGTTGCACTTCACTGCCACCTCTGAGAGGACCACAAATCTGCTCTTCCGTCCGCTGCTCATTAACAGGCCCGGTTCGTCCGCCCGCCCTGGCCTGCTTCCGGCAACACTGCAGGTGGGGGGGGCGGGAGAAGGAGAAGAGGGTAGTGGTTGGGGGGGGGGGGGGGGGGGGGGGTCGCTGGCTCTCAGCTCCTCCCCAGGGGACCAGTGCACATCAATTCTAATATGTGCATGTCAGTCTCTAATCACTGTGGATTTTGCCACAGAGAGGTTGACTCCTGTGCTTCCGCGGGTTGCGGCGGAGAGTTCACAGAGGCAGCCATCGTCTGGGGATACTTGTTTGCCGCGTCCCTCACAACGCAGCGGCTCCCGTTTCCCTGTATCGGCATGCCGTTCTTGCGAAACGGTGATCGACACTCCGCTGCCTTGTGCCCGAACCTCTGGCATCTTGCACAGGTCCCATTGAATCCTCTCAGGGCCATACCTTCCATCCTGAATCTGTTAGGACACTTCCCTTTCATGTGCCCTAATCAACCACATAGGAAACATGTTCCATGGAATCTCTTGTCTCCCTTTCTAGACATTCTTTCTCCTTTGAGTGCTGCGGCCAAAGCCACACCATGTATTTTTGCCTTCTGTTCTTCCTCCATCATTGGCGCTCGGGCACAGGTCTCATCTGGACTATTGAAGCTCCTGGTGGCAAAGTAGCTAATAGTTGCTTACAAGTTTGGTTTGCGTTTTGAACTGCTAGATCTTTGGCCAATATTGCTTTCATTTCCAGAGGCACATTAGGTGCCATATCCAGGGCTTCCTTCAGTCGATCAACAAAGTTGAAAAAAAAAAAAAGACTCATTCGGCTTTTGTATTATTTTGGTGTATGGCAACTGTGGCGTTCCTATTTGTGGTAGTGCAAGAAAAGTGGCTAGCGCTGCATTTTTTGATTGCTGTAGTATCCTGGGGTGGAGCGCTGCCTGGGCCTCGGTTGCCCGGTAACGCCCATTCCCCATCAATTGATCAAGGGTGGCAACCCTTAATGGATCATCCATACTGCGATTTAGATTCTCCAATTGTTTTTCCTCTAATCTTTCCTGCCATTTTGCTAACCAAAGCATATAAGCGGTAGAGGAAAGCAGGAGCTCCATTATCGCTCTGCTATCTGCAGGCACCATATGGGAATATTTAAACAGAGCAGAGACCTGATTTCTCACCAACTTATTGTCATGCCCATACTGCATTATTGTTTTTTGTAAGCCTTGAACCAGTTTCCAATCGAGAGGTTCCCACCTAGGGCCCTGGGCTCCCATTACTACAGGAGCTGCTAGTGGTGTTAATACAAATTCTCCTTGTAATCGAGCATTCTCTATGAGTCCTTTATACCATGCTCCCGCATTAAGTGTTGGATCAACAGGTGGCATTCCCTCATCATTACTTCCACCTGCAGTGGCTGGGAGCTCCGGCAACAATCCTTCTTCAGCTGGGTCACTTCCTCCAGCTGCTTTCTTTTGAATCTTAGGAGTATCTTTTCATGCCTCCCACTGCTCCAATTGTTTGTCTACATTTTCCAATCCCTCCACTACAGCCCTATGGGCAGCCTTATATGCTGCCTTCACATCTCTGGCCTTGGACCCACAGTCTAATCGCCACATTTGTTCTAATAACTCTGTCATTCTCTCTGCTTGTCCCCGAAGTTCTTGTCGCATTTTTTGAACCACGGCATTATCATCGTCCGATCCATCTGGGATCGGTACTTTAATTGGGTCCACTTCCATTTTGGGCGCTGTGGGGGTTGGTCGCTTTTCCCCCTCCCATTCGGGCGCTGTGGGGGTTGGTCGCTTTTCCCATTCGGGTGCTGTGGGGGTTGGTCGCTCCTCCCCCTCCCACGGGGGGAGATACTCATCCACTCCCCCCCATACTTCTCATTCGGCCAAAGTTACCGGACATGCCTGTTTAGGTGAGGTTACCTTTTTCTTATTATCTATTTTCTCACACTGATTTGGCTCAGTATTGTTAGTACACTCAGAACTTTCAGACCCATTCTCCTCTTCTTCTCCATGGAGCGCTTCCCAAAAGGCGATAGCGACTAACCGCTCAAACATAGGCCATATGAGACGATATGTTTTTGTGAGGCACCACGCTTCCTCTGAGCCTAATTGTACACCATCCCATAGTTCTTTTCCTACTCGCTCCCATGATTCAAATTTATATGCTTGGGAAGCTTCTTCTATGATTTTTCTCTTCTTACAAAATAGCAATAAATCAGTTAACTCAGTTTGAGACCTCAATCTTAGTTTTTTGGGCAAGCCTTACAAAGCGTTCAACAGTCATGTTCCATTGCTGTTACAGCAACTTCCACTCTAGATGCGGCAATTCCCATTCTGACTCACCAGGTCGTGGTCACAATCCGCTTTTCTCCAGTAAGATCCCTCGCGTTCTCGCACAATCACGTCGCCCACGATCACGTCGGGGTCACCAGATGTCGAGGGTCACTCAAATGTTGAGCCTCACTCCACGAATCAGAGTGAGCAGCACTTTAATATGAAGGTGGTTTAACTCGTGGCAAGTGCCAAAGCCTTCTCCACAAGCTGGAGCAAACAACACCTCTATGGGAAGTGAAGTCAACTCCACCCTGCTGTTGTCTGCAGCAGAGCTTTATACCAGTGCAGGTGGGCATGCGCTGAGGAGCAGCACTCGTTGGCTACAGGCTCCCAGCTGATTGGTTCTCCTCCAGGTGCTTGGTTGCTAGGCATCGGTCCAGTTCCCCACAAACTCCACTTTCCTATATATTCTTACTAAGGCCCCAACAGTGAATGAATGAACAAAATGGTATTTTGTTAAAATAGGATCATTGGAATATAGTTTAAATATCGTGGTTCTTTGGTATCCACCAAAAGCAATATAAAAACTAAATGTAAATTTAAACTTTTCTTTGTTAGGCTAAGTACAATGTAAAACTCACACCTGATAACACTGCCTTAATTTAAGGTAAGAGTAGACTGAAAAAGTTCATTGGCATCTTAGTCTGACTTTGTGGAAGGAAGAAAAAAAAAAAGATGGTCATTTTTTACCAGAAGGCAAGGAGTCTCTTCCTATCCCTCCTGACTTACTGAATTGACATTAAACTTCGGGAAAAGCAGCAGATCTGTAAGTAAGAAAGATATAATCCAGCTCTGGATGCTGCATAAATGACTGAACAATATTCTATCTGTATTACACAAATATTAAACATACTTTGGCCAAATAAAGTATCTGGAAACAATTTTATACACAAATTTATACAAAGTTATAAAGCTATTCATTAACACTCTTAAAACTGATGACAAGTTACTTTTTTGAGGTAACCCTTCTTTGCAACATGCAATATTGCTATCTTGAATTGCCAAATCCTGCTCCTAGTGACACAGCCTACTGCTTGGGCTATTTGCCCTCGGTTCCCATGTTATTCAGTATAGTACCACATGCTGGTTCTGGTATGCGGCACAGTTTCATCATCATTTTTTTTCTGGAATATTTAGGCACGAACAGAGTTATCTGTTGTATGTGTATGTTTACTCTGATAAATGCTTGCACTCTGTGATCTGCCCTTCTAAAACATTTTTTGAAACCAGTATAAATTCAACCAAGACTTTGCTGTTAGAGCTAATTTGTAGTTCCACATATTTCAGATAATTTCTACTATATATTGTTTGCACCAAAAAAAAACACACAGAATCTAAGAATCAGTACTTGGGGAATGTGTCACAATGACTCCCTCTAAAATTGGAAGTTTCTGCAGTCTGCTGCCATCACATTCAGTTCTGTTGACAAACTCGAGCATGATGGGCCAAATATGTACTACCTTGACATTGCTGAAAAGTGTCCCCAGGAAGGACTGTAGCCCAAGCAAACATTCAAGTTACAGAACAGATGTGCAAAAATTGCTGTTTTACTGCTTAAGATTCACAAGCTTCTGAAAGTATAGAGAATACAGCTGGTTGTGAACAATCAGGACAGATTATATCAGGAAACATTCCTCACAGAGCTGGTTAATGTGCCACTGCTCATCAAGTCTGGGCTGTACAGGAGCTTTTCTAGAATTAGAGGATAAGCTTCGTACAGTGAGCTCCACATTAAACATACAGGTATGGAATTAGGCTCAAAACGTAAAATTTTAGACTTGTGAGGTATCACCGAATGTGCTTGATGGAGCTCATGTTGTTACAGAAGTTGATTTTAGTCACCCTGAGCACCAGAGTAAAGAGTTAATTCAGGTTCTCTTGGATGTAATTATTGTCTCTCCTATTACCAGTAGAAATGGTCTTTGGTATACAGTGGGTGAGGTGAGTGGCTGTTAAGTAAATAGTGTCATGGATTTCAAGGCCACAAACTGTAGAACTGGATGAGATCAAATAAGTGAATAATAAAGAAATGTGGATAGATATACTGCTTAGCTTCAGATAATTTGTCTTCATTTAATACATATTAGGTATGAATTTGCTTAGAGTCCATGCTCATAACATCTTCAGTCCTAGACACTGTTAACTATATTTACAAATTTTAAAACTGTGTTTAAAAAGTTACAGAATCAGGCCCCAGATGGCTCTGATGACCTATAAGGTCTATATATATTTGTATATTTTTTGTATATTTAATGGTCTAAAAGTCAAAGATAATCTTAGCACTCATGACAAGTAAGAGGTCTCTTTTCTATATAGAAATATCCTTGAAAATGTGAACCATTGCATATCAGTGCAGACTGATAGTCCAATTAAAATTTGTAGCATTTTTTTTTCCTGAAATTCATGAGTTACAAGACTGTTCTTTGTCAGACTGTGAAACCCTAACAGTTCTTCCATTATCTGAGGAGAAAGAAGAGCTGAGGAGCAGAACACCAGACTAATTGGTGTTTGTAATGGAACTGAGATGTCTGGGAAGCCACAAATAATGTTAAGGCTTCCTCTCTCTCATTTACCATCCTGCAACTGAGCAACACCTTTCCCTTAGTCTAATGTAAAGGGGAGAGAAGTGCAGGTTGGGAGCAAAAGTGACTGCCCTATAGTCTTTTTACCACTCCTCTCTAGTAGCTCTCCCAGTCCTCTGTAGCTGAATTTAACTACTCAGTCCGTATTTTCATGTCTATGTATTGGGGAAGACTTATCTTCTTAATTGCAATGTTTGGATTATTGATTATGAAATACAAGTAAAATGTTCATAAAATGCCTATGTTGCAGACAGAGAAAGAAGGACAGAAAGCAGAATGAGATTTGAGAATGCTCTGAAGAGAGATGGAAGGTTGCAGAGCAGAGAAATAGAAAAAGAACAAGGAAATTATAAATGGACACATGAAAATGGAAAAGGCGAGCAGACCAGAATGGATGGGTGACAGAGAAGAGGAAGGAAACAGATACTTTTAATGAATAAGAGGAAGAATGGGAAATAATGGTCTTTCTTATTTTAAAAAAGAAGGCTCATTAGCATCCCTTCATCAGCACAGAAGAGCTTGGAGTAAGAGTTGTACCATCTACTACAAACACCTTTAATGGATTTTAGGGCTTGGTGAGGAATGGAAATAGATGCAGTCATGGGATTTCTCCCCTGTCTATTCATTGCTTATTATGGTTTCCTAGAATTAGTTAATGTAAACCAGATACTCATAAAAAAAATGTATGCACTGCTAGCATAGATGGTTATTTATTTCAAAACACACTTTGAAAGTACTTTGTTGCCAGTTGTTCATTATGCATTTGTGTTCTCTTGGTTTAAAATAAGAAACAGTGTTATGTGTCACTGAAACAATTATTTCTCAGAAATAGCTGACAGTAAATAGCTCAAATGAACAAATAATAGGAAACTTTATGTTTTAAAGTATCCTTTTAACTCTTTGTTCTTACTGATGCATGTATACGGCATTCTTACTTAACTGAGTGCATGGGATATCTCCACCCCGGTACCATTTGGTGTCACCTGACCTCACTCAGAATGAAATGTGTTCACAAGTTGAAGCAGAGATCAGATTTGATTTTTTCTTCATCCAGATCAGTACCAGTCCTGGCTTCAGAATCATGTTTCTTCTTGTTTGTGCTTCCTGGCTTGGTACATCCATTCTTCATAGTAGGGAATCTTCAGCCAAATGGATGGAGGATGTCCGTCCATTTCCCTGCTCCCTCCATGGGAATAGGTAGGTGATAGGAAATCTCTTATTGACATGAAAGGCTGGTGTTTGAATCTTCTCAAGTTCCTCTGGGCTGAGACCTATATTATGTATATTATATAAAAGGTGCCTGAGAGTAGCACTTATCTCTTCTTTCTGCAAAATTGTGGGTTTTCTTTGCTTTGTTGTTTTTGTTTGTTTGTTTGTTCATTATTTATTAGCATCCTCTGCTCTATTTTTTTTTCAGAAAAGGCCAGTGAGGACACTGAGCTATGGATCCCAAGCAGACCAAAGTGCTTTCCTGCTGCCATGTCTAAGTAGATTAAGCTATGAACAGGAAAAATGATAGAATATCTTATAGTTTTCAAGTGTTTCTGCTCTTGAGTTCTAAGCATTTCCTTGTTGATCATGTTGACTGCAGGGAAATCTGACTGCAATGGACATCATTTGGGATCATCCTGGTAAACTGAGATGCCTGACCCAGGGTTCCATATTTTCCTTGCAAAGATGCCAAAGAGTTAGGGAGTGCAACATGTAGCACTATTGTAGCTACTCAATATTTTTGAACTAGCTTTTATATGAACATGCATATTCAGCAGTTAGGCTATATAATATGGAACTCAGGAAAAAACAAACAAACACTCCTGCATTCTTTTCATGTCCACCTTTTGATCTTCTAAAACTCACCTCTCGTGCCTTTTCTGTTACTCCTCCTTCCCTTTGCTGTTAGTGTAGATTGTAAAAAGTTTGCATCAGGACTTGATTTCAAGTATTAGATTTGTATGGTGGCTAATTCACTGCATCTTGATTCCCACTGTGTATTCTAAAGCTAATAGAGTCTTCAGTGGTGTATAGGACAACCAAAACCACATTTTGTAAACAAAGTATAACTGATACCACCTTTGTACCTTTCTGGTACGGTATGGATGTACTGAGCCATATCCTGGGGCCTACTCTGGCCCTGTTCCAGTCAGGGCAGTGTAGAAGTAGAAGATTAAGTATTTTAATCAGCCAGATGCATAGAAAGCTGAGTGAAAGCTGGCTCTAAGACATGATGAAGAGGCACATTAAGATATAAGAGACTGAAAGGAATACCCAAAGTCATAAACCCCTCCCCATGGTTGCACTGAATAGAGATTCTTCATAGATGGAGACAGAGATGAATGTGTCTAAAAGGCCAACTACTGCATGTTATATATACTAAACTTTCTAAATGAGTAAATACTTCAAAATAAACTCCAGCATAAGACAGTATCTGCCAGTTCTTAATTTTTTTGGAAGTCTTTTTATATCTATGTTTAAATGGATACAAAAATATGTATTTCAGTAAGTTACAGGTCATCTGTAGTCCATATTCAGGCATGACTTCACCATGACTATGACCTCCAGCACATTTACATCAGGGTTCAGTTCACCTCTGCAGCATAATCAATATCAATGAATCAATAGCAATTTTAAGCTAAGTTGTAGGACTGTCCCTGGTATTCAGTGTTCATAGAAGTAGATCCTCAAAAATGTGATTCTGTGATACATCTCCTGTAGTACTTTTTGCCTTAGCTCAGTGGCTACTAAGGATATTTCTCCCCTCCTTAATTAACTGAGTTGGCAACAGGCAAATTAATAGTCATAACAATCAGTTTGCCTATTTTTGCTTCAGAGTTTATCTGTATATCCCTACATTACCTATGCAAAACAAGGTGCCTATTGTTGTAGACATTCTGCATTTCATATCCAACAAAAACTTGCCATGGTTTTAGGATAGTTTCACAAACTTGATGTTATACCAGCACATTCTTTTGTCTGTGAATGTAATAGCTCTATTACTGACATTTTAGGAAAAAAAAAAAAAAAAAAAAAAAGAATAAAGAAAGCTTCTTTGTGAAAGCCCACAATTAATCAGTTGAAGATCTAGCTGCAAAGTCACAATTTATTGATGGTTGCATAGAGGATACTGAAATGGTAGTATTAGTGAGTTGGTAGGTTTATACAGATTATATGTGTTCTATTTACAAGCACTAGAGCCATTTTGTTCGTATTAGTTTCTGAATATAATTGCATCAAGATGCTTATTTGGTGATCCAAAAACTTTCTTAAAAATAATATGTAGTAGTGCAATTATTAGAAAAGATAAATATTTAAAGTACATAGAAAAGCATGCTCACTCTATGCTGGAAGTTTTCTAAAGATCTTGTTGATATTGGCAGATGAATTGTATATTTGATTGAATATTTTTTTTAAAAGACAGAGCAAAACTAAAAAAAAAAAAAAAGAAGAAGTACAAATTAACCTTACTCCCTGTTTAGGATTCTCTTACTAAAGGATTTTTTTTTTTTGGATCCTAATTATATATCGTCCTATCTCCACTAATTAGCCACAAAATATTCCTTCCACTAAAATCAAAAGATACTACAGTTTATGAGCTACTCCACCAAATTCAACTCCATTTCTTGCCCCTTCCTCATTTCTTTTCAATCTTGTTTCTATGCCATCAGAACTCGACGAGGAAGACATTAAAGGATTCATAAAATTATACTTGGTTTTGAATATATGTTTAAGCCTAACAATTCCATTTCCAACAGCATTTTGACTGTCTATAAGTAATTTCTACTGCTCATTTTCTTTTCTATAAAACCATTTTTGTTAATTGCCTTGAATAAATTTTGGTTTGCCTTAGGTACAATTTAATGAAGCTCATATAAATTTTGTCTCTGTAACCAGACATAGATTAGAGATACACTTCCAGCTACTGATGAAAGGAAATCTAATCATAGAATCATAGAATGCTTAAGGTTGGAAGGGACCTCTAGAGGTCATCTAGTCCAACCCCCCTGCACACGCAGGGTCACCTAGAGTATGTGGCACAGGACTGCGTCCGAGCAGGTTTTGTAGATCTCCAGAGAAGGAGACTCCACAACCTCTCTGGGCAGCCTGTTCCAGGGCTCTGTCACCCTCACTGTTAAGAAATTTTTCCTTAAGTTCCTGTGGAACTTTTGGTGCTTCAGTTTGTGGCCGTTTCCTCTAGTTCTGTCAGTGGCCACCAGTGAAAAGAGGCCAGCACCATCCTCCTCACTGCCTCCCTTGAGGTATGTATATACACTGATCAGATCCCCTCTCAGCCTTCTCTTCTCCAGGCTGAAAAGGCCCAGCTCCCTCAGCCTCTCCTCATAGGGCAGATGTTCCAGGCCCCTGATCATCCTTGTGGCCCTGCGCTGGACTCTCTCCAGCAGCTCCACATCCCTCTTGTACTGGGGGGCCCAGAACTGGACACAATACTCCAGATGTGGCCTCACCAGGGCTGAGTAGAGGGGCAGGATCACCTCCCTCGACCTGCTGGAGACGCTCTTCTTAATGCACCCCAGGATCCCATTGGCCTTCTTGGCCACGAGGGCACACTGCTGCCTCATGGTCAACTTGTTGTCCACCATGACACCCAGGTCTTTCTCTGCAGAGCTGCTCTCCAGAAGGTCAGTCCCCAGCCCGTACTGGTGTCTGGGGTTATTCCTCCTCAGGTGCAGGACCTTGCACTTGGCCTTGTTGAATTTCATGAGGTTTTTCACCGCCCTGTTGTGCAGTCTGTCCAGGTCCCTCTGGATGGCAGCGCAGCCCTCTGGGGTATCAGCTACTCCTCCCAGTTTGGTATCATCAGCAAACTTGCTGAGGGAGCACTCTGTGCCTTCATCCAGGTCATTGATGAATAAATTGAACAGGACTGGACTGAGGACTGACCCCTGGGGGACACCGCTAGCTACAGGCCTCCAACTAGACTCTGCACCGCTGATCACCACCCTAATGGCTGTGATGCGCTTGATTTAATTACTTTCTGGAAGAAAAAAAAATCATCTATAATGTGCTTATTAGGCAGGGAAAATAATATTTAACCTTGCAAGCTTTTTCTCACACAAAAGTTACACTGATTTGAAAAAAAAAATAGTGCCTTTGAGTAAGGGTACTACCACAGAGATCTGTACTGAATTTTTTACAATAGAGGTCTTGATTTTTGTGAACACATACCTGTGGTTTGATTGACATCAGTGTCACTGACCATCTAAGTAAGGGTTTGCTATTTTAAGGCCCAAAACACATGTTTTTATAGTTCCAGATTACTCCAGTCATCCAAACGCTAATTATTCTAAGTTGTGCTTCCATACATTCAATCGTGCATTTCTTCCCATTGAACTTTATTGAATATGAGTAACTCACTCATAAGAAGAAAAGACTATATGAAGCAAGCTGCAAGAACTTTCCACAAGTTCTACTTGACTTTTTGACAGAGTCCATGCAACTGTTGACCTGTCACTCCTCTAAAAATAATCAGCAGTTCCCAGGTTCAAAGTTGAGTTTCTCTTTGAGTCCTTGTATAGCTTGGATTCACTATTTAAGGTACATAAAGTTTGTTTTTCTTTCTTGCATCCACCAACCTAAGTCAGAAGGAAGTCTAAGGAAACTGGTGAAGTTATACTAGGATGAGGACTATAAAAGTAACTGGTGCTCTTGACCTACACTGTGGTAAGAATGTAGATAGTCAAAAAGGACTTTATCGTGGAGAAAACACTTAGTGATGAGCCCTGGAGAAAATTTTCCAAAATAAGAGCTATTAATCAATCCAACCTAGGCATGTTTTGAATAAAGGGCAAAATACTATTCTTTCTAGGCAGGAACATGCTTTGCAGAACAGCTGGGAGATAGGAATGGAATACTTAAGTAAATTAAGTATTTATATTAATATTGAAGTAAATTAAGAAACACCTTGGGAATCAGGAGATAAATTACTCACTCCACACACTACCAGCTGCAACAGTTTTCACTAAAATTCATACTTTTCAAAAGAGCAGTGGAATGGCTCTCATCCCCACTCTGCCACTGTCCTTCCTCTTCTCACTGAGTTCTTACAGGCAGAGGCAAGATTTTCCCCAAAATCACTAAAATAGGTCCTTTGTGATCACGATAATACAAGACGAATCTTGTAAAACAAATAAAGGTGGCAGAGGTTCAAGGAGCCACATACTTTATGTGATTACTTTTAAACCTGTGCATGAAGCGATTTATAGCAATGGACCTTAAAGATAGGCACATACTTATCCACTTTATGAATGGAGCTCATAAGTCCATAAAGAATCAACTGCATAATAAATAACCTTAGAGTCAAGGGTCACATATATCCTGTAAAACATATACGGGAGAAAATACTATCCAAAGTTTGGGGATTTTTTTTTCATTTTATAAACGCTTGTTAGTAAGCAAGAGCATCTGTAAGATTTACAGATATTGTTGGAGCACAGCTGAAAACATATGTAAAAATTTAGGGATTTATGTCTGCTTAAGTATTGTGGAAATCATCGAAGGAGCGGAGGCTTAAGGTTTAGGACCAGAAGCCATTTTTATTGAGCATCAGACCAAACATATATATTCTCCGAGTATGTGAGCATGCACTGTCCACGCGATGTCCATGTGCTCCCTCCCCCTGCCTCCAGCCAATTCCTTGACTCTCTTGCTATCTGGGTCCAATCCTGCTAACGGACAACAGGTAACCAACCAGAGATCGGTGCGCCTGGCCTGTGTTTTAGGTTTCTCTATCTGCTAATCTGTTATTCCTAACTTTCACAGTTTCTCACTCCTAGCTTTCACCGTTCCCACAGCTTCCCACAGTTTCTCACGGTTTCTGTTTCCCACAAAGTATTAAAACTGATGCCCCAGATTAATGTTGCATGTGTAGATACCTTTGTAACATATATATTTGTTTTCCAGAACATAAAGATGCAGAGGCAGAATTACTTGGATTCTTAAGGCTGAGAAAAATATCAGATCCTTGTATTTTAAATCAACTGCAGCCTCAAACTATATTGCCAATAGAATTTGGCCCCTTTTCACATGAAAGACAGATGAGTCTGTAAAATAGGCATAATGTTTATTGCCTCCCTTGTTATATTGCTTGACTAAAACTCCTGACTTAGTCCTGCAGATCTCTCCATCACAGATATCCACAAGTCTCATGTTATTATTATTAAGGACTGAGTCCTCAAGGTAACAATCATGTTGCATCCTGGAGACTCTGAGAAATCAATAGAAGATCATAGTATTACCATTAAAGCCAATAATTATACCATTGTCACAAAGTATATTCTAAAATAATTTTCAATGGTGCTTCCAGACAGATGTTTCATGCATCTGGCTTCTTCTTTTTTTTTTTTTCCCCCACTTTTTCGTCTTGAAATGTTTGCCATTTGCTAGACTTGTGAGTTATGGGTGCTGTAACTGCTGATATCAGGGAAGCTCTATCAAGACATCACCAAACATCTAACCAAGGTTTGAGGGCTAGGAAGGACTATTCTGATCATCTGTTCTGACCTCCTGTCATAATTGGCATAATTAAGCTGTTATATTATTTTATTTATTTCCCAACACATAAGCAAATGTTATAAAACCCAACAGTTTCAGTATCAATAGAATAATATTTATAGTGCAGTCTAAATAAAGAGACAGGAGGCTTAAAATAAATAAGGCTGACCCCAATTATCGTTAAATCCAAGTATGGCGAAATGTACACACATCATAAAAACATCCTTATCTTGTCACACAGAGGTGGAAGATGGCTCATTGCAACATGTGGTGCCAGTATTAGGGTTTCTAATGTCACAGAGCAAATCACTTTCTAAAATAATAATAATAATAATAATTTCAGATTTAAAAAAAAAAATCTGATCAGAGTTCTCCATCTGCCATGTGCCACAGTTGACAGCTGCTTCCTTCTGCATAACTAAGATCAACCTGACCTTAGTCCATCAGCCTGTGTGGGGTATACAGGCATTGGTGAACATATTAGTGGAAAAGTATTAAGGCTTGGCAGAATTTTCTGTTCTTCACCTTCTCTTTTGCTCTGATTAATACCTATCTTTTTCTATACTGTTCCTGTCTGTCTCATATTTCTTCCCTGTGGTAGATGCCTTTAAAAAAAGTAGCTTGATTCAGCTGTAGCTGACCTTTTATGGGACATTGCTGACTCACATCAAGTTTTTATAGGCCTGCCAGTTTCTGCACATGTGCAGAGCAGAGGTCCTCTTTGACCTACAGGAGTTAAGGACAGAGAGAAGATTTGGGAGGGAGGGGTAGTTTTTTGCTTTGTTCTGAAACGAAGGAAGGAAGGAAGGAAGGAAGGAAGGAAGGAAGGAAGGAAGGAAGGAAGGAAGGAAGGAAGGAAGGAAGGAAGGAAGGAAGGAAGGAAGGAAGGAAGGAAGGAAGGAAGGAAGGAAGGAAGGAAGGAAGGAAGGAAGGAAGGAAGGAAGGAAGGAAGGAAGGAAGGAAGGAAGGAAGGAAGGAAGGAAGGAAGGAAGGAAGGAAGGAAGGAAGGAAGGAAGGAAGGAAGGAAGGAAGGAAGGAAGGAAGGAAGGAAGGAAGGAAGGAAGGAAGGAAGGAAGGAAGGAAGGAAGGAAGGAAGGAAGGAAGGAAGGAAGCATTCCCTTTTTTAGGAAAAGAAAAGCTATGAAAACCCAAGGGTGACAAAATTAAACAATTACAATGAGTACAAACATACTCATTTATTGTCAAATATATTAAGACTGCTGTAACCCAAACAGGAAAATATTTTTATGAGAGAGAGAGAGATTGGAATACTTTTGCTGTCTAATACGAGATTGTCATTACTAGCAGCATCTGATTTGTCAGAGTTCCAATGTCAAACACAAAACACAAACACTCTCTCCCATATCCTGCAGTTCTCTTTTACTTATTTCCCTGCTCCACTCCCATCTTTCCTCTCTTCGTTCCTCATTCTGCCATGTTCTTTCTTTTCACCATGTTTCTTTCCTTCTTCCTTATCTTCTCATTTCTCTATAACTCTGAGTTTTCTCTCTTAAACCTCTTCCTCTCTGTAGTTCTATTTATTCCTCCACACATTTTTGCTTCCTTCTGCCTCTTTTATCCTTTTCTTATCTTTCCTGTAACCCTAATGCTCTCTACTGTATTCACTCCTTGCATGCCTATTTCTTCCACCACATGGCACAGACACATATGATCTTCAGACCATGTCTAACCTCTTTCCAGGGCCCCACTTGGTTTTTGCACTCTTAACAACAGTGGGAATGGGAACTCACAGTGTTGCCCAGAGAACGTGTCATCAAGTATGGTCCAGGGCCAGGACCATGCACCTTTACTGACCTGAATCCTCTGAACAGATTTTCTTTTCTCTTCAGCCTTTCATGAAACCGAGTGGACTAGTGCATAGCAGATAATCTACAGGAAAACTGGAAAAATCATCTCCAAAGTATAGAGCATAAAGCCATCAAATTTGCCCAGATCTGCAGTTCAGACACATTTTATGCACAGATAGGAAGTTGATACTGTCTAAATATTCCTGATGTACAAAACATATTTGGCAGTGGAACTGTTAAAATATACACCCTATTGCAGGGTCTTCTAATGCTGAGTTCACCTGTATGTGTTTGTTCATACAGGAAAACAGAAGCTGTATGCAATAGAGTTGGAAAAGTCATAATATGTGGATGCAATAACCATAGGGACAGAAATACATATGACAGAGAGAAACAGAAGAAATGATGACCATTAGCTCAAGATCTTGCTATACTTACTCACAATGCATTTATTTTCATGAGCCAAGTCTGAACGCATATTACTGAGCAATACAAAGGAAACCACAAATAGCTTTAATAATGATTATACCCTCCAGATGAATGTTACAAATGTGTAACATATGCATTGGTAGTGTGCACCACCAATAGCAAGGGCTATTGTATTACTACTCTGATTCTCTTTCTATCTATATACATATATAAACTAATACTGCATGATATGCCTTTCATCTTCATAAGAAATGGATGGCACATGTCCCACCAGTGGGAAAAATGCTAAGCCATAAGTTTGTGATGTGTACTTCTTAATGTATGATTTATGATTTATTGATGGCTTTTATTTGCCCTGATCAAAACAGAGACCACTGAACAGTGGACAGTACATAAAACTCCCTCTTTTCCTCTCTCTTTTCTTTTTTTTTTTTTTTTTTGCTTTCATGCATGAAAAAATGATTGTATGAGGGGGCATGGTCCATCTTTAATTCATCCCTCTACCATGCTGATTGTATTACTTTCACTCAGGGTTCTCCTGTTTTGTACATAGCCAAACTTACCAAGTTTGTGTCTGCAGTTTTGAGACTTGCAGGGCTGGCATTATGCAAATATTGTTACTTTCTTTTCCCCTGTTGTAGTGAGGCAACCTGTCCTCAGAACAAGTATAATAAACTGTACATATTGCTGGATCTGCAAGGATATATATATAGGCAGACAGGGAATGTGCAGTGTTTATGTACACTGAGATGAACAAGTTCTAACTGTTTTGTGTTCAAACTTCATCTGATTTTAAGTCTCTCTAATGCTTCTTCGCTCACTTATTTTGCAAGATTTGTTTTTCAAGCTCTAAGTCAATAGTTGCTAATTTAAAGGGATATCATTTTGCATTTACACATACATATTGTACTGAGTTAGTTCATTTGACCTATCTAACCTGCTTGCAGATAACTCTGTGTGTTTGGTTTTAGGATAAATACTTATATTTTGATAATAGAATACATTTTTTGTTACATTCCTACTGTCCATTTCATTGTGCTTTTGGGAGAAACAATAAATATACCTCGTAATGACCAAAGGTGGGTGAATTTCCTCCAGAAGGTCTAAGGCGGAGCTTTCTGCACCCTGCTCGTGGCTGTGGCAGGAGCGGCGTGGAAGGGTAATTGCCTCGCACGGAAGGGGCTTCACGTGGCCGCCAGGAGCCCTGGGCAGGGGTGAAACCCCCGCTCCTCCCGCACTCCTCGCGTGGGCCAGGGCGGGGGGCCGCCCCGCAGTCCCACTCGAGAGGCCGCTCCGCGCGGGCACCGCAGGCTCCTCGGGCCAGGGGGGCGGGGGCGCAGCCGCCTCCCTCATCGCAAACTTCGTGCGCTGCTTTTCTGGGCGCCCCGCGGCCGGGGGCAGAGGCCCCCGCACCGCCTCGGCGGCTGCTGTTTTTATTACTATTATTATTATTGCTCCTATTATTATTGCTCCTGTTGTTATTGCTCCTATTATTATTTCCCTGCCGCCACGCTGCAGGGCCGAGTTGGGGCTTCTCTCCTGGGGCAGCCCCGTTGCCAGCGCGGACGAGCACACTTCCGCGGGGTCTTCCCCCGCACCGCTCCGCACATAGACTGGCAGGGGGCGAGCGTTCCTACTCCGCGCTGTCCCCTGAGCCTGCTCCCCTAGGGCTGCGGGGGGACAGACTGAAGGTGCCCGATCCCCGCCATCTCCCTTCCCCTCCACGCCCCCCAGGAACCTCTGATAGGGTGAGGACTGAAAACCGGGCCTTAAACTCCCTTGCTACCGAGAGGATTTTACTCAGCCCCGAGACAAGCTCCCCGCTGTATTTCCTTTCCCCGTACACTTCCTGACATGGGGAAGATAACAAAGGGGAAAGTTTAAAGCAATAAATATCCCCGATCCAGCTCACCCTCGGTGTTGGGCTGCATCTGCAGAGCTTGAGTGAAGGCTGGAGAGAAATCGGGGTTTCCAGCTCCTCGGGCAGGGTCTCGACCCGGAGCGTTTGTTCCCGACACACGCTCTGCCGCCTTCGTAGTATCTTTGGAGATTTCCCCCCCACCCCCCCAATTCCTTGGGCATTTATTTTTCCCCAACTGCCAACGGTCATACTCCTCTGCGTATATTTCACGTTGCAGTTTGCCCATTTCTGCCTGGATTGAAGCGGGGCCGATGTAGCTGGCCAGTCCTATGATAGATTTAATGCTCTCAGATAGGACTCTGGGCGGGAAAGGATAGCATTTTTTTAAAGAAGTAACGTGATTTAATAAGCCGAAACATATTATCAAGTCATGAAGGCTTCCTGGCCACGCAGAAACCCACTGACAGGTTTTCTTGTGTTTTGATAGATTTAGTGCTGTTGCGGCACAACTCTCCCTCGCATTCGGTAGCTAAGACTTGAAGATTAAAGCTCGCACACCTCTAGATGAATCAAAGCCTGCACTGCGGAGTAGCTAATACATTTCATGATTGATTTCCCCCTGCCCTGCTTCCAGTCTCAGCTTTTCCCCTCTCCGCGTCCTGCTTGGCCCAGCTGCGACGTCCCTGCCGCAGCCCGCAGGGCGGTCAGAGGAGTCTCTATCTTCGGGAGAAGCTTTCTGAAAATCACCTTTCTGGCTCAAAGCACCCTCGAGAAAAGTTTTAAACTGAAGTCGGCTGAAGTAGCTGTTCCGTTTGCCCAAGGGGCGAGGCCACCTCGAACCATCATGATGTCGTGGGGCAAAAATGAGCCCCGCGAGCGGAGTCAGAAGAGCCTTGTGTGTGCAAGGACCTTGCTGTCCCTCCACGTCAGGTCCGAAGAGCTGAGCCCCTGGGGCATTAACAGGCCGTGCTCGGGGTGGGATGACGCTTGGGAGCCCCGCCCCCCCCCACACACACACACACTTTCATGTCTCCCCCAAAACCCCACAAGTCGGGAGAGGTCCCTGCTACCCTCCTCACACTGGGGTCTCGGCGGCCGCCGCCCGGCTCGGGGATCGCAGCCCTGAGCAGCCTTCGCCGGCCAAGGCGCCCAGCCCGACCCACAGGGCTGTCTCCCTTCCAAAAACTGCACCTCTTCTTTATTTATTCCCCAAAGCGGATTTTTTCATCATTATTATCATTATTTTCCTCTTTTTTTTTCGTTCCTTTCTCGAGCCCTCGTAGTTTCTATAGCTAAGCAAACTCAGGACAAAATCGATAAATTTTATTTACGGAATGGAAAGGGTTAATTCCCGCTATCGGTTTGGGGTTTGGGTTTTTTTTTTCCCTCTAATGCATATAATCTCTGTTGAACCCCTGAACGTGGTGAAAGATATTGATTGCTGTGCAGAAACACCGACTTTTAGCAGACTCCCCAGTACCCTTCCGAAAAGCAAATAAATAAGAAAAGAAAAAGAATCAAGAAAAATATAAATTAACATATATTTTCAGAAGTGTCTCCAATACGTACAAAACATACAAATCCCGTTATATGTCTTCCCATTCACGTGTATATTGATATCATAAAAGAGAAATCCTTCTGCAGGGTTTTTTCTCTAAATACCTTATTCATTGAAACTGGCAGTTCCACTCATTATTCCACTCCCTTAAACCCGACTCTGATGCTGGCTAAATATAGACCTTCGCCTTCCTGGGAATGCGAATCGAATACACAGTAAGAAAATCAGTAGCACAGGAGGGGGAAGAAAACCTTGATCAAAGTCCTCCTTTTCTTCCCAATCCTGGTTTGTTGGGCGGAGACAGGTTTCTCCCTTATTGCGCATCATTTGCAAAGACCAAGTCTCAAATACAGTCACCTCTCCCAGAAGTAGTAGGTTAATAGCAGATTTAAAAAAAAAAAAAAAAGTTAGGAGGTGGAGGTTAATAGAAGAAAAATCAGACTGAGTTATTTTCAAAGGTGTATGGCTGAGAATTAAGATGCATTATTTCACAGTTGGGGGTGCAAAATAAGCTACATATATATATGTATTAATCGGGCCTCATGTTAAAATTAAATACAAACATCTATGGAGAAGAATGCATAGGGTAGAATACAGAAAAACACCTTCCGTATTTAAGTCTCCCTCCCCAAAAAAATCTTCTCGATCACTGAGATTAGACTCTTGTTAAGAGTCTTTTTTTTTTCTCAATTTGCAGTGCGCCGAGGTCATCCCGGGGGCTGGGGTGGCTGTCTCTCGGCATGTCCCCTTCCGCGGGATATATTTGTGCAGAATATCGCGCAGAAAGGCACAAAAGGTCAGAAAGGCTCCCGCCCCGGCGGGGCCGCAGCGCTGTCTGCGGCCACCAGAGGTCGCCGCTGCGCGCGCACGGCCCGGAACGCGCTCGGGCCGCGCAAGGGGCCGCGGAGCCGGCTGGGCTACCGGGGAAATGACTTGGGCGAGGGAAAGGTGAATTCCCCTCGCCACGGCCTGCCCCAAACCCCCGCCGCGCTCCCTCTCGCACCCACTAATTGCAAGCACCGAAAATACCTTTCCGCGGAGACCAAGCGCGGACACGGACGCGGGGTGCGTGGCCGGTCGGTGCGGGGGCCGGGCCGGGCACGCAGGGCAGGCAGCGGCGCGTGAGGCGAGGAGAGCGGAATTGCCCATTGCTAAAGGTTTGCCCCAGCCACGTGTCAGGCTGCCGGGAACTGCCAGTAATTCGTAGTAATTCCTTCTCGGTTTACTCAGCTAAAACACAGCCAAATAAACTACATACATATACATATCATCCATATATGCCAGTACATACATCTATATGCATATATTCACACTCCTGGTCTCTTCGAAGACAAGTGAGCCACTAGTAAAGTTGTGTTTCCCACTGTTTAATTAAGCCTCGCATATGTAAAGCGACCGCGTGTGTTTACAACCATATCTCTGCCTCCTGACACTATCTTGAGATCGTTTCAAGGCGGCTTAGTTATCTCTCCAAGTGGCAATAATGCTGGGTCCCACTTCTTGCTTGAAATAAACCGGGTGGTGGTTTGTTTTCTGAGTATTGCAAAAAGAAATCATCTCTCAAACTAAGTTAGGGCGCGAGCCGCGGAAATATGATAATGAAGCTGCGCGGCGCCGCCCTCAGCCAATGGGCACCCGGTGGGCGTGACGTGGCGGCGCATGACGTCAGGCCAATGGCGAGCGGGCTGGGTTGGAGCAGAGAAGTTTGAGTAAGAGATAAGGGCGAGGCGAGCGCCGGGCGAGTAGCCCTACCCCCCATCGCCACCTCCGCCGTCACTGCTGCTACCGCCGGGCCCGCCAGCCGCGCTCGGCAGCCCTGACAGCCTCTCCCGCCTTCCTGGCGGCGCCTTCTTATTGTTTTTAATTATCATTTTTTCTACCCCTTCTTCATTTCGAGTCCTTTTTTTTTTGTTCTTATTATTATCGCTACTTTGTTTGTTTGTTTGTTTGTTCTTAGCGGCAACTCTCAAAAGTCTACCTTGGGGTTCTTAAAACGCAACCGTACACCATTTCACTGTGGACATTACACCCTCTCACAGATATGGGAGACATGGGAGACCCTCCAAAAAGTAAGGCGGAATTTTTACCGTTATTGGAATAAATGTGCTCTCTGTTATGATGGTCTCAGACAGGCAAAGTGCTAAGGAGCGGAACTTCACTTGAATGATAGAGAAGGTGCCTTTGTTACCATGCCTGCATGTTTGCTGTGTTTTAACCTCGTATGTTAATAGCATAGTCTGGGGTCCTGCTCTATTTTAAAGTTTGGGGAGCGGGCAGGACCTTAAGGGGCTCTCCAGCCACGAAGCCTCAAATTCCCTTCGTGCTAGAGCGCAGATCTGGCTACCTAGCCCAGCCAGGGGATGAGCACGGGACTTGCCAAAGAGTAAGTGACAACCGTAACGATGCTTGTTGTCACTAGCAGCCTCCAGCCCCGTCCCCCACGGCAAAGGGCTGAATGGGAAGCGCACCCAGCCACGCGTTCACCGTTCCCAACCAGAGCCTCTTAAAAAAATGCGGTCAAACGCATAGATGCTCTCCTCGTAAGGAAAAGAATCGCAGCAAAGAAACAGTGACATAAAAGATAAAGCGACGAGGCAATTTGGAGTTTTGATGCCGTGCAAGGCTAGCGAAATGAGGAGCTGCACTCTGAAGACGGTTCACATCTACATTTTAACGTATGTTCCGCCTCCTCTCCAAACGAGGCAAAGTTTTGATGGCACACTTCAATTACTATCCAAAAGTGGAAAGAGAGAGAAAGAGAGAGAGAAAGAGAGAAAGAAAGAAATCCCAGAGTACGCCCTATAAGGGAATGACACTAAAAGTGTGTTTATCTCTGTAGGAGAGTAAACGGTTAGTCAATCATGTATTTATTTTCATTTCAGAAAAACGTCTGATTTCCCTATGTGTTGGTTGCGGCAATCAAATTCACGATCAGTATATTCTGAGGGTTTCTCCGGATTTGGAATGGCATGCAGCGTGTTTGAAGTGTGCAGAGTGTGATCAGTATTTGGACGAGACCTGTACGTGCTTTGTTAGGGATGGGAAAACCTACTGTAAAAGAGATTATATCAGGTACGCCATTTATGTTGTTTAATTATTCGGTGAGATTTTTTAGTATTATTTTATAAATCTGGGAGAGTCAAGAACAGAAAAAAAATGCTGAGGAAGAGGGCGAAAGGACGACTGTGATGTTTTTAAGTGAATGCCCCAAAGGTAAACAGATGAAGGGGGGAAAAGTTCGAGCCGACAAGTTTTTAATTGCCTAAATTAAAATGCAAATCTCTGTATAAATAAAAACACATTCGGAAGCAGCTAGTGACTGTGTGGGACCCTCCTGAGGATTTTGGTAATGTTCTCTGTGATTCTGACAAAGTGGGAAACTGTATGAAACGGCGGCTGTTTCCACTGGTAGTAGCGATTAGGAGCAACACGGAACTGAACACTCTCAGCCCCAACCTGGGAAATGCATCTCTGTGTGTTTTGCAAAGGCACGGGGGCTTTCATAAGGAAGGCACCTCAAGTATGTAAAAATAAATCCATGGGCAAGCATACCTATTTAAACCAAGCCTGTAAAAACAACAACAGCAAAACAAATAAAATCGAAATTTCTTTTAGGAGGAGGGATTTATTTATGGGAAGGTTAAAACCTAGTCTGAAATGTTTTTAAATATTAACCCCTTTGGTGATATCTGACTGCCTTTTCTTTCTTATCTTATCTGTACTGATGAATTAGACAGAGCAGATCAAATTGCCCATCATCTGTTCGCGAACAATTGGGTATATTTAGATAATGGAACCGCTTCCTTCCTCACATTAAAATCTGGTAATGGATAAAATGTGAGAGTTGCCAATCCTGACACTACAGAGAAACCAAAACAGGAATTTCAAGTGTGTTTATTATTTGTACTCCTGGGTTATGGTGATCTGTTTTAGTAGCGTCTACTTGGTTTGCCAATCCAGAACTTTGCATTGAGGTATGGACACTATTTTGTTTACGGAAAGTTTCAAGAGCAAATATCTCCCACCTAAGGCACCTTTCTAATTTCTTTGTAATTCTGAATTGAAATAAAGAAAATTTTTCCTTCTCCATCGCGCAATTCGCAAGCAGATCATTCCTTTAAGATATGTTGTGAGGTTATTCTCAAAGTTTTACTATCACCAGAAGCAATCCACTTGCTTTATTTTGCATTACTTTTAAGTGCACGTTGGAATGGCGCTTTTAAACGTCGTCCTTTCGCTGACTGCAAAAGAAAGGAGCACGTTGGGGAGTGAGATGTGCTTACTTAACCTTTTGTGATAATTCGGCACTCATAATTTAAACAACAAAATTTGCAACTTTTTAAAGTTTCCACGCCATAAGTTTCGTTTGCTACAATATTTAAAATAAGAGCTATATATTATGTTCGAGTCGACTTTGAATTAGACTCTGACCTAATATATAATTGTCAGACATGTGGGCAATCCCCCCCACCAACTTTTCTACCTACAGACTTGATGATGACTCTGTTCTTTTGCGGTTTAGCCGTCTTTTTTTTTTTTTTTCCTCCACAGAACGACATAATTTGGAGGTTGGTGCGGCTGAATATGTACACAAAAGCTCTAAAGTCGTGCCTAAATAAACACCCATGCCCACAAGTATATGTCACAGACTATATCTCTAATGAAGTGGAATGCGGGGTGTATAAATACTAATTCAAATTTAAGAGCAGTTCTTACGGGTATGTGGGTTGCCTAAAAGTCTGCGTGCGTGTGCATGTGTATGTGTGTACACATATTTAATTGTGGAATTATGTTAACTGTATTAAATGCCGAGGAAGTTGGCTGAGGTGGGAGACGAGTGCAGCTGTAGGAAAGGGAGCTGGAGCAAATTCCCGTGTTCACCTAGTGATGGGTGAGCTGTTCCCCCTCTCTTGCATGGGGGCGAGAACCCCGCCATCCCCTCCAGCGTGTGACCCCAGAAACGCATTATTTGCTGCGCAGAGTTGTCGGCGATAAGTTTCCCTTCCATTCGTGCAGGAAGGCTCAATTCAAGGTAGGAGAAGAAAGGAGAAGGGTTTGTGAGGTTGAATTATGAAAAGGCTTATAAAGCCAAAGCATTGCAAATGCATTTTAGCAAGGGGGACGGGAGGAGAACTACACTAATATATATATGCGTGTGTACATATAGAAACGGGTGTGTGTAAATAAAAATTTGCAAATAGAAAGAAATACGGTGCAAAAGTGTAACGGGAAGGGTCGTGGTCCCTGGCAGAGCCACCGCTGCCGTGTCCTAGAGGGGGAGCGGCCGGGATGGTGAGCGCTCCTGTAGAGGCACAAGTTCCGATTGGGGTCCGCACAGAAAGAGCAGCTTTTAGCGGGGCTGGCGCATGTGTGAGGGAGAGCGATGTCAGGGACTGCCAGCTCTGCCAGCTTCGCCTTTCCCCGCTGTACCCGAGCGGTTTGGTCAGCTCTGGGCTAAGCTAGGTCAGGAGCGTCGAGGAGGGAGGGAGAGGGCAGGGATGTCCCCTTGCATTGTGCAGCCCGGGCTCCGGGGGAAGAGGGAAAAGTCGCATCTCTTTGGGAAGGGGCATTTTAGGGTTTTCTGTTTCTCCTGCTCTCTCTCCTTCCTCTCCCGCCGCTCCCTTCCTTTCCCCTCTCAGCTCACCGAGGTGCCCGGATCCCTGCTGCCTTTCGCAGCAGGGGGCATCTGGGCACTGGCAGCAACCGCATCCGTTTTGTTCCTTCCCCCTCCTGGCTTCTGTATTTTAAAGGCTTGTTTAACTAGTGAGCTGCGTGTGGCGCGTCTAAGTGGGGCCACGGGGCTGCCCAGGAGCGGGAGTGAAAAACCTCTCCCCCCCCCCCTTCCTTTCTTTCCCCCCCCCCCCCCCCATCCTCCTCTCCTGCCCTCCCCTTCCCCCTCCCGCACTCTCCCTCCTTCCTCTCCTCTCGGGGCCGGGCCCTGCTCAGGTTATACGGCATCAAGTGCGCCAAGTGCAGCATCGGCTTCAGCAAGAACGACTTCGTGATGCGCGCCCGCTCCAAGGTCTATCACATCGAGTGCTTCCGCTGCGTGGCCTGCAGCCGCCAGCTCATTCCCGGCGACGAATTCGCGCTGCGGGAGGACGGCCTCTTCTGCCGGGCGGACCACGACGTGGTGGAGAGGGCCAGCCTGGGCGCGGGGGACCCACTCAGCCCGCTGCACCCCGTCAGACCGCTGCAGATGGCAGGTACTGCCCCGGCCTGTGAGGGGCCCCGAGTCGCCTTTGCAGGCGCCTTGCGGGGGGGTCCGGGCGCCGGGGCAGCAGCCGGGCGGCGATCACGCGTGTCCGCGCGGCCCCGTGGGCTGCTGAGCTGAGCTGGTGGCGGGGGGAGATTCCCGCGGGCGGGACCCGCGTCCTCAGGGTCTCCAGCAGCGTGGAGGTGCCTCAGTTTCCCCCTTTGGCCCCGGGGCAGTAGGACGCCAGGGCCCTTTCCGCTCAGCCCTGCAGAGCGTGTGGAGGAGCCGCTTTAAGCCCTGATGGAAGCAGGTCCGAAGCAGACAGACTTCATAACTGCAGGCGAGCACTCAGACTGTAATTTAAAACTGTCAACAAGGTAATATTCAGTAATTGCCTTTTAAAGTGACTTTGCCTTCTTGAAACGTATTATGTGATTTGATGCGAATTTCTTCTTAAAACTCGGCATTGTTGCTTCGGACCCGACACACCTTCTATAAGTTTCCCTTACACTTTTAGTTCTCGACAGAACTGTTACGAACTTGTTGAACGTTAGACAATCAGAGAGGCTCAGCTTCAGGAAAAGGCTCATCCCTCAAGGCGAGGATGGCAGGGAATAGTGCTGTGCAAGTAACCGTAACTGGAAAAGTTATTTACAAACACAGACATATTCAAACGGGAGCGTTCCCCGCTTTTGAACTACCTTGAAGTAACGTATCTATATATAGCAGAAAATCACATAGTTGATGGGTGCAGAATTTTAGAGAGATTGTGCATGCTCCCAGCAGCGGGTTTGTGTATGTCTCAGGAAGGCGGATGTGTCTGCACGTAGAATATTTGAAGTATTTTTATTGTCTTCATTGAATTTGCTATTTTACTATATATATTATCAGATTTTACTATATATATTATCAGAGGAGTCGAAACACGACTGTGCAAAGCACCTTTGAATATTAGACAGACAAGCTTTTAGGGAAAAAAGGTATTTTTTATTTTCCCCTTGACTAGGTCAAATTACATCTAGATAGCTATAGCTACATAATACACTGAAGAATAGCAGGATCATACGAATATATTTAGCTCTTGATGCGACATTATCCATTGGTTTGCATTTCCTGACGGTTTCCATGAGTTGCTAGGCTTGCTCCCCTTTTAAAGAGCTGGCTAAACAGACGTATTTTGTAAGTGTTCATCAAAAGTTGACACAAATTCACTTGGCATCTCCGCTTTCTAAAATAGATCCCTGCCTCCCGAGCTCCCGGATATGGGTCTCTCACGAGATTTTCTATCATGATCATAGTGCAGTGGATTTTGGCTTGTTTTGCTCTGATTTGGAAGCATCAGACCGCTGTGAGCTGCTGCAAGTCATTGTAGTCTCTGGCAAAACTGAGTTAGATCCAGCATGCAAGAAGCAGATTGGAATTAAGATTAATTTTTAAAGTATTCTTTTATTAATTTTCGGGCCAAACATCTGCTTTGGTGATTTGTCATGAAATAAGTACATAAAAGCCTCCCCTTCCTTTCCTAGCGCACGCACACTTTAGCGATCACTCCCTCCTCTGTCAAAGCTCACACAGGTTCAAGCTTCTGTCTTTTTTTTTGGGGGGGGGGGAATTATTTTTGCAAATTAATTAACTCTGGAGGCAGAAATGTCACTCTACGGGTGCATAAAGACGAGGAGGCTGCAGGAGCCCCGACGGAGCTGTCTGCTTGAACGCCCTTTGCAAGAGGGTTCATCACCCACCCTCCCGCCAAAATCCGCCTCGCCTTAACCCACCCGCTTACCTCGTAGCCTGTGCAGGCTCCTGCCTCCTACTTATGGGGATCCTCTTCCCCCTCCCCCTTCCCTTACAGCAGAACCTATCTCTGCCAGACAGCCAGCTCTGCGACCCCACGTCCACAAGCAGCCCGAGAAGACTACCCGAGTCCGGACGGTCCTTAACGAGAAGCAGCTTCACACCTTGAGGACCTGCTACGCTGCCAACCCCAGACCCGACGCCCTCATGAAGGAGCAACTGGTAGAAATGACTGGCCTCAGCCCGCGGGTCATTAGGGTTTGGTTTCAAAACAAGCGATGCAAGGACAAAAAAAGGAGCATTATGATGAAACAACTTCAGCAACAGCAGCCCAATGACAAAACTGTAAGTGGCTTCAGCCTCTGACCGGTGCGCTGCCTTCCTTCCCGCAGCAGAAATGCGTGTGGGCTACGTCCACCCTGGCAGCCTCCGGGGGCTGCTCGCGCTTTTCATTTTGTGGGAGCGCCGCTAAAACAAACAGCGTAATGCAGCTTAAAAATTATCTGTTCGGTCTGTTATCAGTGCAATTAAAACAGACCACAGAGAGAAGCCAATATAGGCAGTTCAAGCGAACACGTCTTTTTTTTTTTTTTTTTTTTTTTTTTTTTTGAGGAGGGGCTGAGAGGTCGACATGGATTAGAATAACTTCTCTGCAGCATGAATTGTGCCCTGCAGAGGTTATGGGATGTAATAAGCCTAGCTTTGTGTAATATTTATATTGCAAATGCGAAGGACTCTTTGGGGGGAAAAAGAGGCATTCATTCTCTTCAATGGCTTTAGAGGAGTAAAACCCAGGTGTAAAAGTGAAATCTGATGTATTTTCTTAGCACTTTATATACTGTAATCTGTATGTGTGTGTCTGTCAGTGCACGTACTGTAGAAAAAGAGGAATGCGATAGAAAAGTTTGGATTTATCATTGTGCATAAAGATTATTTTATATATATATATATATATGTATATATAGTTCTCGCATAGAAATATTGAGTTCTTGTCTGTGGGCATTCGCGCGTGGTGCAAATAAGTGGAAAGCTCAAGATTCAGCATAGCAACCTGGCTGTCTCCATTTTAAACCAACTTTTTTTTTTCCTGTTCTTTTTAGCCTACTCGAAGAAGAGTCTGTTATTCTCCCTCTGTATATTGACTGACCTGACAATGACTATTAATTCATAAGGCTGCCTAGTTAAGTGGAATTTAAGGAGTTTCATTTTACCCTGTTGGAATGCAATAAAACACGATGTTATTAACTTGCCTGAACAATCTATTCGTCGAGGCTTGGAGTTATTTTGTACACAGTAGCCGCACCACGGGGCATACTGGGAGGGCTGGGGTTTCTTTTTCCCCGTGTTTTTCTTTTTGGAAAGAGAGCGGTACTAACGCACCCCAGGTTTACTGTGCAGTGGATATATGATCCAGTTAAGGTCATGCAGAACAAAACCAGCCTGGATGCAAGTTAGAAAGGCGGCATTAACCATTTCTTGTACTGAGCCCTGCATCGACCGCCGAGACAGAGCACTCGCGGTTAAGAAGTCTCTCTCTTTTTTTTTTCCTTCTTTCTCTTTTTTTTTTCTTTTTTTTTTCTTTTTATTTTTTTAATGCCTTGAGAAATATATGAGAATTAAAGGGAAAGAAAGTAAGCTTCCACAGTGATAAATGCAGCGAGTAGAAATAGGCTGATCTAGAGCAGAATAGAGTAAGACATTCACAGCAGATTAACAAAGCAAATACAAGCGACTGTATAGATAAGGTAGAAAGCAGTTTATTGACGTAGCGCTTATATACAATAAAGTTAACCAAGCTCATTAACATCTTTTGCTGGGCTGTTTACAGAATATCCAAGGGATGACAGGAACTCCGATGGTGGCTGCTAGTCCTGAGAGACACGATGGTGGTTTACAGGCGAACCCAGTGGAGGTGCAGAGTTACCAGCCGCCTTGGAAAGTACTGAGTGACTTCGCATTGCAGAGTGACATAGATCAACCTGCTTTTCAGCAACTAGTAAGTGTCAGTTCCCAGCCTGAATAGGCCAGTGTCTACCCGGGGGCAGAGCCATGGGGGGATTTTCTAAAGCTGACGATGCCCTCACAGAGATGGAGCAATTCAGACTAGCCGAGTTTTCCTGAAAGTACAAGGTGGGCAATTATGATAATGTGAAAATCCATAAATGCAGCAAATTCAACTGATTTAGCAGGGCTCGATGCAAAACCTACCGTTGTCAACAGCAGAGTTCTTGTTGGTTTAAGTAGAATCTGGGTAAGGCCTGACCCAGCCCTGAAACTACTTCAGCTCACTTACTCCTGAAAACCAAAAGCACCTCTATCTAGAGAACAAAAACATTCTTCTTGTGTCATTTGATGTTATATATATTTATGCAAACTGTTTCTAAAATTTGATTCCCAGCCAATTTCAGCTTTAAATATAGGATTAACTTTAATTATATGATTGCAATGTCAGTCCGTGTCCTTGTTTTCTCACACAAACAGGAATAGTTTAATTGAACTGTTGAAACCTTTGTTTTACACATGTACCTCTGGTATAATTTTGTGTAGATATAAATACAGATAAATACACATATGTATGTATATATATTATATATACAAACACACATACATATATATCTCTGGCATATATATGTTGTGCCGCGGAAAGGGAATTGTTAATACGTGGTCACATGCAAAAGCAAAACAATATGCTGAATTGCCTTAAGCCAAAAGAAAACAGGCATTTTAGAATAATTTCTGTTCTTAACTCACTTCTTTATGCCTACGTCATTTGGCAGCTCATATGGGACCATATCATCTGCAATACTTAGGCCCAACAAGGTGAATTAAGGACAGAAGTTCAACCTTAACTCAATTTCCTGGCCTAAGTGTGTTAAAACCAGATCTTTAAAATAATAAGGTATGTTGTGTATGGTTTTTCAGTGATTCAGAATAACTAATGATGCAACATTACTATATAGACCATTTTTTGATTGGTTGGGTGTTTTTCTTCAACATGAATTAACACAAAATAAGGATTTGTAGCTATGCCAAGAAATGTTTTCAGGCTGTTTCAGCTTAGTGTCCCACTCTTCCAGGATTTTTCTTTTCTGGGCTATGGCTAGTTCACAGGCTCCCCCGGCACACTGTGTGCTCCAGAGCACAGCCGCTTGTACCACCTTTCCTCCAGAGCTGCCACTGTTTTTCTTCTTTTAATCAAGCTGTCGAGCAGACTCAAGAAAAAAATGATCTCTTTCGGCTACCTTATTTATTGTACCTTAACACAACAAGACTTTAAAAGCATATAGACAAATAGTTAAAGAACTGTGGACAGAACAGATAGCTCAGGGACTATTCACACCACTGTTTGCCCATCTCTAATCTCGAAAGGACCTTAATCACGGAATGGGCCAGCTAAATAGGTGCCAAGGAATTGCATGTGGATTAGGAAGGCTACATCCTTCAAATGTCCCTTCCCAAGGCTGAGCCTGACCTAACAGAAGTTGTGGGGCTTGTTAGAATAGACAAACCTCCTTTTTTTCTTTCTTTTTTTTTTCCCCACAACTGACTCTTATTAGAAAGAGATGCCACCCCTTCCAAAGAGCATTTGGACCAAAAGGATGGTTTGCTTAAAGGAAAGTATCTTCTGCTCCTGAATATTTGCCCCAGGTTTAGTGTAGTATGTGCACAAGAGGGGAAGAAATAACCTTGCAGTCTTGTGTCAGAAAACACTTGAGCTCCTAAATAATTGACTAGAACATCCTGTTGGGACTGCCACTCTTGCAAGATGTGGAAGAAGGCCTCATTAAAATGGTTGTTTGTTTATTTACTTTACTTTTTTTTTTTTCCTGATCTGATTTCTTTGGTTATTTGACCCAAAGACCTGAAGAAGATTCCAGTGTGGAAACTAAACAAAACAACAAACAGTGACACAGCCTCCTGCTGAGATGCACCAGGCCTTTCGGCCTGTATATTTATTTTTTTATCTTCTTTGCCCCTCTTGCTACTTTTCTTTGTTTGTTACAGTTGTAACAATTCTGCTTTTTCTTATTTTTCTTCCTTTTTTTTTTTTGGCAGGTTAATTTTTCAGAAGGAGGACCTGGTTCCAATTCCACTGGAAGTGAAGTTGCATCAATGTCCTCTCAGCTCCCAGATACACCAAACAGCATGGTAGCCAGTCCTATTGAGGCATGAGGAACATTCATTCAGATTTCTGTTGTTACTGTTTCTGCCCTTACCCTCACCCCTGTTGGAGTGAGTGGGAAAATGATCACGTTGGGACTCCAAAATTTAGAGGGAAAATTATTTAACAGCCCTGTAATGAACCTAGCAAAGAACCGCTCCATGAGATGAATGGAGTCTTGTTTGAAATGACAAGGTAATATGGTAGCAACACTGTGAAGACAATCATGGGATCTTACTAGAATAAATATAAAACAAAAGCCCACGCTATTCAATGATCATAGGAGGATTGAAAAGATGATTTCAAAACGTAGAGGATTTGTACTCGTGGATCTCAAAGAAAGAAAGAAAGAAAAAAAGATAAATAAATTCTTTTTTATTTGACTGCATGTCTTAGAGAGAAACCAAGGTAGAGGGACTTTCTATCTAGTCCATCCTAATCTGAATGGTGCTGTTTCTATATTGGTCATTGCCTTGCCAAAAGGAGCTCCAACTGGTTTTCCA
The DNA here is from genome assembly GCF_059628265.1 of Tinamus guttatus. Taxonomy (NCBI): domain Eukaryota; kingdom Metazoa; phylum Chordata; class Aves; order Tinamiformes; family Tinamidae; genus Tinamus; species Tinamus guttatus. The sequence goes on from NW_028289343.1 coordinate 259,022, forward strand.
TCATCAGGAAAGAGACGATTTAGCCCTGCATTCTTGAAAGATTCATTGCAGGAATGTGGAGCTGAGTTGGTTTGGTTTGCAACGGTGGTTTTTTTCTTTTTTGTTTTGTTTTGTTTGTCTTAAGTTGACTCTTAACGTGGCAATGCTTCTTGGGTCTCTTATAGCATGTACTGTAGCGGGGTTTTGATTTTTTGTTTGGTTGAGATCCATCCTCTATCAAGTCTGAAGCGATTAAAATAGGTTTTAAAATTCCTCCTTCAGAACCAATTTATAAAAGCATTGCAACAAGGTATAACTCTATTTTGCCACAAAGCGTCTCGGGATCGTGTTTGAAATGTGTCCGTCCAAGAACCTTCCCCTCCCCCAAAGATGTGTTTAGTCCTTGGTTAAAACGACTATTTTTCTCTCTTTCTCTCTCTCTCCTCTCTCTCTAGAAATAAAGAGGAAAAAAAGGGGAAAAAAAAAGAAAAAGAAAGAAAGAAAGAAAGAAAGAAAGAAAGAAAGAAAGAAAGAAAGAAAGAAAGAAAGAAAGAAAGAAAGAAAGAAAGAAAGAAAGAAAGAAAGAAAGAAAGAAAGAAAGACACCCTATTTGTTTGCTCATGCATTGAAAAAATATAAAGTAATTTATTAATTATTATTGGAAGAATTACCACTTTTCATGTCTTTTGACTCTTTTTTGTTTGCTGAAGTAAAAGAAAAAAAAAAAGAAAAAAAGAAAAGGTGGTACCGTGGTCTTTGAATTATATGTCTAATTCTATGTCGTTTGGTCTTTTTTTTTCTTAAATATTATGTGAAATAAAAGTGTCATATGTAGAATTATTATATCTTCAGGACTATTTCACTAAATAAGCGTTTGAAATAGAGAAAATAATATTAATATTAAGGAACTTTGTTCATTATTTAATATTATTTAAAATATTTACAAGTTAGCAGCTAAAATACCTGAAATAAAATATTGCATGCAAAGCAGGTCGTTATTAAATTAAATCAGTGTGATATTTTATTCCAAGTATTAACGAACAGCTTGTAACTTTCCGTTTCAACAACTGTATCAGGGCTAGTTTGATGCCTTAGCTTTCAATTGATAACATTAGAAGCTCTCTCTCCCTCCCCCTCATCCCTTGCCCTTAAAAGTGATATTACTCTAGGCAGGATCTGACATAATGTTAAGACATCTAAAGAAGTGGGAGTTCAGGCTTTTTGCTGGGCTCTGTTATTTTTTATTAAAAAAAATAATAATAAAAATAAAGTGCTGTATACCAAAGCCTCGTTGTTGAGATTGTTGAAGTGACCTGTACTTTAAGTAGAAGCTCCTGATAAAAGGGACGCTTTTTGCTTAACAAGTCAAGTATGACCATTATTTATCAATGTCTGCTGTGTAAACGATAGAGAAATGCTGCAGAAAGAATAGGGTTGAGGGGATATTGCTGTGAAATTGCACGATCGGTGTTCCTTTATTTTCTGTCGGCTTCCCTCTCTTCACTCCCTCTTTTCTTTCTTATTTAATTTGCGGGGGAGGGGGTGGTGAAAGCTAGAAGCGTGGGCGATTTCTCGAGGAAAAAAAAAAGGTAGAAAAAAACACAAAACAAACAAACAAACAAAAAGCAAGCAAACAAACAAACAAAAAACATAGAAAAGGGTTGTTTTTCCTCCAAACTAATGTTCCCTAATGTTCCCTAGTGCTCCAGGCCAGCACCAGACAAATGCTCGCTTTAAAAAAATCCTTAACAACTGGAATATACAGAGATTTCCAGTCTGGCAAAGACAAGTTGCTTTGCATGACAGTTACTCCAAAGGCTAATGTTTTCTTAACATAACCTTCTTTTTCCTCCCTCCTCACCATCTCAGCCCACCCTGAGCAAGCTGTTATAGAGACATACCATTTCGACGGTAGAGAGAAAACTAAAAAGAAAAAAAAAAGGATAAAAGTCTAATACAAGGATTTCAATCATCCTGATTAGAAACTGGATTCATTTTGTATGCTCAGGTGTAATACGTTTTTTGAGTACTTGATAAATATTTAAATAAATATGAAATCTACCTTAAACTGTGTGCCCAGTAACCCTTATGTTTCCACGCAGGCTCCGAGGCTTGGCCCGACTCCGCGGGGGGCGGGAGGGCGCGGGGAGCACTTTGCGCTCACCTGTGAGTTGTCCGAGACCTCCGCGTTGGGGGAGGATAGGGGGTCCCCGAGCCCCTCACTTGGGGGGCGGCTCTTGCGGGGCCCTGTCCAGCCAGGGCGAAGCCGGAGCCGCTGCTGCGGTAGCTACGGACTCCGCGGAGGGCGTGGGTCCAGGGGCCGCGGGTGCGCAGCGGGAGAGACGAATTTCGGCTCTCCCTCCCAGTGCCCGTCCGCGCCCCGTGCCCGTCTCCCAGGGCGCTCTTGTCTACGCGGTGCTCGACGTGAGGCTGGAAGGCGCCACCGATGTCCCCGCGTCGCGGAGGGAAAGACACCGCCGGCCTCGCGCGGGGGCCCGGCTGCGGGGCTCGCAGTGACTTTTGCTGTTCTTCCTAAATAACCTCGGCGCATCGGGGAAAGCCGGAGCCGAGCGCTGGTGTCTCGGCTCTGCCCGATCCCTCCGAGGGGTCCGACCCCAGGCTGCCCCTAGGCTCCCGCACCCCTCGGGGTTCTTCGCGGCCCCGCCGCACAGACCCGCGGCAGCTTCCACCCTCAGGCTCAGCCTCAGCATTACTTTGTTTTCCTTTTTAATTTCTTCTTCTCCCCCCCCTTTTTTTTTTCCTATCCCTCATTTCTTTTCTCACGAATCCTCATTTTATTTAATTTATTTTGAAGTTCTGAGGATTTTTTTGGCCATTGGTTCTCTTTTTCATTTCATTTTTTTCGTGGCGTATTTATTCATTCGTCCTCAGCTTCCCCAAAAATTTGACAGTTATCTGCTGTACGACAGAGACGAGCTTTTTCAGCAGTCCTTCCTAGTTGTCTTCAGGAAAACACCGCTTCTGAGATAGGGCAGCGGGATTAATGCAAGCGCGAGAAAACATCCTTTTGGTAATGCAAGTCCTTATGCTCTTTTTTCTGCATGTTCTCGCGCTGTTCCTTCTTTTGGATACAGGGGAGCGCGATAATTAACCAAACCATGTGCCCTGGTTTTCTTCTTGCCGCAGCCTCTCTTAATAACAACAAACAAGGTCTCCTAAGGACTGCTATAATTTCTCTGCGAATTTTGTTTGTGTACATCAAGACCATTATTCACTTCTTCTCATTTCAATATTTGCACCAAGTTAATAATAGCCTCCCGCATCTCCAGCCCGTTTAGAAGCGCAAGGCGGGAGAGCGGGAGCGGTGAATTCCAGCATTCAGACCTGTCACGTATCAGCGGTGAGTACTTGACTTTATATACATGCATATATAAATAGATAGAAAGATAAATTCACGTCAGGTCACTCAAAAGCGGGCAGGAGGGGAGAAATCGGAGCCGCTTCGCCGCGCTATCAGTTCAAGGCGGGGTCTCGCTCACACTTTTGCCAAAGCCCCGCGGTTTGAGTGCCCCAAAACACGACCCGCACCCAAAAGACCCGCCGGGGAACAATGGGCGTCACGTGCTCGCTCACGTTGTCACGTCTATCCCTCTCTCTGCCCTTAACCGCGTCCCACGGCGCGGGGCCTCTGCCGGCGCTTTGGGCGCTGCGGCGGAGCAGTTAACAAGAGGGCCCAGGAGGAGATCCCGGTTACTGATTGTCCCTGATTGTTGTTTTCTTGATAAAGGAGAGAGCCACTGAATGGGGGTTTGAGTCGAGGCGCCACAAACACAAACTTCGCAGCTGCCGCGTCCCACCCGCGCCAGGATCACAACGCACCTCGCGGGGCGCGCGGCGGGGGGGGTGGGCCTCTCCATAGGGCTCTCCATAGGACACTGTCACTAACCGGAGCGCGGGGTGCGAAATTAAGGGGCGCGTTCCCAGAGCCGGAGCTTTGATCTGTGCGATGCACTTTGTGGAGAAGAGAGAGGATGAGACTTTTTACATGAGGTTGCTGTTTCACTTTATTGAATTTTCTGCCCGCAGCTGAGCGGCACCAAACAAGTCGGGTCGGGCCGGACCGGCCGCGCAGGACTCCGCACTGCTCTGGTGGCTCATAGCTTTATCTGTAGCCCGGGATTTCTCCCGGGGTCGGGGGAGTGTAGGCGAGAGGAGAAGGAAGGCGGAAGGTTGCAAAACAGGATTCTTGCTGCAGAGCGTCTTTGTTTTTCTGTTTTCTTTTCTGCCGGCAGACAAAACATGCCAAGGTGTGTTTGTGGGAGAGAGGGGGCGGAAAGGTTTTCCATAAATAAGTGACACGAAGCAAACCAGAGCTCGGCTCCTATCTCTGGGCAGACCCCGAACGGCAATAGGAAGAGGAAAATAGGGTATTATGGCGGCTTTTCTTTGGGAGGGCTGTTCAGGTCGGTAGATCTCCAAGGCTAATCCAAACAACCCGCTTGACTTGTGAGGTCCGGAGTCTAGACAGAGCTGGTGACTCGGCGGCTCCTTATCTGGGTTTGGGATCAGCCCAAAGAGACTTTTCTTAATGTCCACAGCAGCACTGGGATCTGCCGGGGCCGGGGAGCAACCGCACCTTGCAGACAGCACAACAAACACAGCCACCACCTGGAGCCTTTACAGCCGCTTTGTTGTCGCGGGGCCAGCGCGGCGGCGTCTCCGCTCCCTGCCCGCCCGCAAAGCAGCCCTGGTGCCCCCCAGCATCAGCCCCTTCACCCCCGCTGCGGGCACTGCACCGGGACCATGTGGCAGTGAGCGGGCCCGGCTCTGGTCGGGAGCTGCACTTTGCCTTTATTTACTTATTTATTTATTCCTCGTATTTGGTTTTATTAGCATTTTTTTTCAGTTAAAGTTTTGCATAGAATAGGGGGGAAAAATATCCCAACTCGCTCTTGTTCACCGGCATTAAGGAACGATCGAAGCAAACCAATTAAGAAGGAGGAAGTCGGTTTAGATACAAGATCTTCTTATGGAGCAGAAAATTGCCTTCTGTATTAGGCTCTTTATGCCGGGTGTGTGGATACTGCAGGCTGTAAAGCTCGTTTGATGCAGCTCAGATCAATAAAAGTATTTAACTCAATAGCAAGCAGCGTTTTGGAAGATAGGGAGAAAGAGGCATCTTTTGGTTGGATGTTGCTCTTTTTATTTATTCATTTGTTTTCTTGCATTTTTAGCTCTTGGCAAGTTGGGCTGGGAGATACTGGATTTCCAAGTTTCTGAATAGAGAGTGAGCCCATCCATGGTCTCTGCTGTTTCTCTACCATAACACAAGATGGTTTGCACTGAGTCTGAATGATCCCTCTCCAAAATCTGTGCTGTTTCTCCGTGCAGTTGAATTCAGGGCCATGATATTACATTCTGGAAGAAAGGAAGCTGATTGCTCTAACTATGATGCACTGATACACTATTTGTAGCAGATATTGTAATTGAGTCTGCTAATGTGGAATTATGAAATTTGCCAGTGGGTAGGACTCTTTATGCGATTTAGAAGGTTTGTGGCTAAGTGCTGTTTTCTAGATTTAGTAGTTGCAAATTTCTTTGTGTACAGAGCAAATTATATTGCAAAACTTTTGTAATAATTTTCCATCAAACACATTTAAAGCATTTTAAACTTCCAATAAGTCAGGGAATTCGGGACCAAGAGAGCAACACTTCCCCAGAAAAGAAATCTTAACGATGGTAATGGTACTCCTCTTTTTTTTTTTTTTTTTTTCTCATGGGTAAAACTTAGTGTTTATTTTTATCTGTCACAAATACAAGGTGTTGTTTGAAATGTGTTAAACTTAGCAGGTATATAGAGATAATACTGATGCGTCACTGTGCATGATAAAGTAAAATATGGTGGGAATTAACTTGAAAAGTTTATGAAGGCTTTAACTACAGCCCATAAATTAACTGTTTTTTTTTTTCTTTTTTTCAAAGATATGATGCTATGTAGAAGATCTTATAATATATGAAAATGAAAATCCCTCCAATATTCAGAGCTCAAACACTTTTTCTCCAAATTAAGGACACGAGCTGAGGGTCCCACTCCTGCAAATGCTGCCTCTAAGTAGAACTTATTAATATTGATCAGGAATTGCAGGAGCAGACTTTCTAGTTTGTACATAGCCATCTGTGAAGTTAGTAAAAGTTTTGCTGCTAACTTCTTGTGAAGCAGGAGGGCATAGCATTCAAGGGCAGAGTCCAATTCTCACTGATGTTAGTAGTCGAAATCTCTTGGATATGTGGATATAAACCTGGTGCTGTGATTTTTGTGGGGGAAAAAGTCCTTTTTCCTTCCACTATCCTATTTTTTTTCATATTTGACCTCAAATGATTGTGTGGTTTTCTGTTATAAGACAAATACCCTCTTAGGATATCAGTGCATCAATAAAAACATCTTGCTTGTATGGTAATTAGAAACATGAGCCAAGGCTCAACTGAACATGCAGTATTTCATAAAATAAAATAGCCACTCCCTGCATCACTTACAGCCTCCTAAGAGAAATCTTCATATGTTACAAATTCTGGAGCAGGAAACTTTATGCAAATCATTTACACAATATTTTACAGCAAAACTTATCCCTCAGCAACTTTTAACTTGTAATTTACACGTGCTTTCCTTTTGCAGTATGAAGCAAGAAAGTTTTTTTCTGTATTTGTCTCTACTTAGTCAACTTGAATTCAGGTTTATTCTGAGCACTTCCCAGTTAGCTGATATAAAATGATCCTGAATCCCTCACCCATTTGGGCACTTGTGGTGTGCTAAAGAAGCAGCATCTGATTCAGAGAAATTAACCGAAAAACTTTTGCTTTAATCAGATATCTTTTTCTCCATCAGTAAATTCATGATTTTAGCACTGAAAGACTAAGAGTAATTTTACTTATTCAAGTAATGGTTTTAAGGGTTGGGCCTTTCATTCTCCCTTCAGCACTGAAAACCAGGGGGAGTTTTGATAACCAAGTCAGGATGAGCAGGACTCATCCTGCACTCATCCTCAGCACTTACTGGCTGGAGACCTCAGATTGCTGTATCACTTTTATTTAAAGTGGTTTAGTTCAGTTTTCATTCCAGCTCCTTTTGACTTACTGTTTAATGTAACTAGGGAGACAAAAAGAAAGCAGTGCTCATACAGAAGCAATATATTCAGCATAGTTAGATGCTTCTGCTTCATCATTTTTTTTTTCTTTTTTTTAATGATAGGTTTTAAAAGCTCTGTCATGAGGTTCACATACTGATTTTCTTTTAAATAATCGTTTTTCAAGGCACTTTTGTCTATCATGCCACCAAGTATAGATGTAATATGCCCCTCTTTCTCTTTTTCTTTCTCTCTTTCTCTTTCTCTTTCTCTTTCTCTTTCTCTTTCTCTTTCTCTTTCTTTCTCTTTTCCCAAGCAAAACCCCTTTGTTTTAAGAGACTTTAAGAGAATCACGTGTCCTCACATAAGTTTTAGCCCATCTCTTTTCAAAGTCAGCTATCTCTGCCAATTATGTAGTAGCCAAGGCAGGAACACTTAGGTTATTGTGATGACCCATTACACACCATATTTCTTTGTGGTAACAATACTATTATGAGGTACTTTAGAGCAGAGGAATTGGCCATTAAAGTAGTCCTGGAAGTGAAATGTCATTATCTGAGGTCTTGACTCTGCAGTTTGTAGGCTCTTCAAAACTGATTACATAAGGGAAATATGTTTGCAAATTTAATTTAAGTTAATAGATCATTATCACAGGAAAAAAAAAAGCCATGGACAACTAAGAAAGGCAGGTACCACTTCTTACAACTGTCACATAAAAATGACCGTTAAGTTTGACAAATTATCTTTTTTTTCCTAGTGAATTTTTTTTTATAAAAAGACATTTCTTGCTGAAATAATTAGGCAAACCAAGGAGTGATTTATATGGGTGTGCTTACTGTTATTCCCTGTTTGTGCCTAATACAATTAGGCAGTGCCTAATACAATGGGCCATGCTCCTCAGAGGGCCTTAGAGCACTGTTGTAACAAATATGATCAATAACAGTAAATCAGGCTGACTTTGTATAGTCCTACACTAGTAACTGACAGATCTGGAGATAAACACTGGTGTCTTGAGTATGTTTATTTACTCCCCTGCCTCTCCTCGCCAAAAAAAAAAAAAAAACTTTTTTTTTTTTTTTTCCCCAATACTGTGCTCACTTCTGTTTCTATAGCAAAAGTCTTGTTAACTTCCACAGGAGAATTTGGTATCTCCATTCGGTAAATGCCTCAAAGAAAAATGGGCATTAAGAATTAAGTGATATGACAAGTAGCAGCTTTGCAATTAGCAGTACAAATTTAATGCTGCAAGGATTGAGTCTGGGAGGAAAAACAAAAACAAACAAAAAAAAAAACCCAAAAAACCCCACAAAACTGAAATCCAGAAGTCCTGTAATACAGGTTCAATCGTGTGGCTGACTATTATGGTCAGTAATACAGTATGTTCATTCTTTAAAGTTTTATCTGTTTTCAAGTATTTATCAATAAGATCATACACTTATGTCTCAGAAAGTATTTTTCATTTTGCTATGCATTCAAATATATCCAAAGATAGGAATCAAGCAGCTGTTGATCAAACATAGAGTCAGGTCATGTTAATGTGAGCTGCCCTTCAGTTAATGATTGTTTTTGCACTTCCTTATATTGTAAGTTATTTCTCATTTTGGGGTAAAAGTGAGCAGAGTCAGGTGGAGATGCAAGCATTTATGAATATGAGGTCTAAAAGGATCAGATAATTATTTTTTCCATGCTGAATTTAGATCAGTGAATCTTCCAGGGTTAGCAAGGTGGTAAATGAAATTGTGAGGGCGATGTAGAAGAAAAAAGAGGGAAGATGGGAAAGGTTTATATTTACCCATGACATGATACAGAGCATGTGATAAACTAATAAGTCCCCTTGGTGTTAGGAGCCCCTGTTTGATAGCACAGTCCAGCCTCATTTTTTTTTTCCTAGCTTGTGAAAAGGTTCACCAGTAATAACAGGCAGAAAAAAGATTTCCTTTTCCTTTCACAGAGGTTGAGGAACCCTTGTCTACTATTGGTAACCAGGTCTCTCCCCAGCTGAGATCTTGAAAAAAAAAGTTGTAGCAGAGTAATTCCCAAGGTAATATGGCTGCCTTCAGTTCACGTCCATGCAGGAAGGGGCAAGAATGGCAAAGTGAATTTACCTCTTGATGATGGATGGAGAGCAGGAGTCTCTCATGAACCTTCTCATGCCTTGGTTATAATTGAAATGACACACTGTGAATTGGTCTGCAGACTTTGCAGGGGGGACCCAGGCTTGTGTTTCAGTGGGGACTTTTCCTATGCAAAACCCTGAAGAAAAGTTGTGGACAGGCCTGGGCTGGAAGGAGGCCAGTCCAGTTCAGCAGAACTGGAACTTGCCTGTTCTTAGGAGCTCAGCCGCTTGCACTTGCCTTAATGCACTGCTGCTCTTCCCCCCTGCACCACTGCGGCTGTGACCTGGAAGTCTCTGGATGTGGGAGCGCCTGGCTCTGGCTGCTTCTCACCATGAGTTCCCACATTCAGCGGCCCTGCCTCCAGCACTGCTGACTGTCACTTTGGCAGAGCATCCCTCCTTCTGGGCATGATGCCGGAGAGGACTTCAGCAGGGCTTCACCTGGGTCCCACCATCACCTTAGCACATACAGGGTCTGCACACGTGCTCTGTGACAGGACGTCGGCCTGCGTCCAAGGAGACGGGATGTGAGCCTGAACACATGGCATCCATTGTGTAAGGCCTGTGACGGGGAGTACGTGATCCTGCTGTGTGAGCGCAGCCCTGCGAGGAGGCAGGGCCCTGAGTGCGGCAGGGCGCCGTGTTGTCTCTGCGCCACGTGCTGCCCATGTTGCCTGCCCAGAGAGGAGCCAGACACCAAGGTGGGGACATGGGGGACGCCTGGGTTGCCCACACTCAGGGGTTAAGCTTTGGCGGGCCCCAATGTGCATCGTAACAGCTAATTTTAGGCACCTGGCTCTGTTATGGGATGCAGCATCCTTTGCCATATATGGTGGATGGGAAGAGCTAAGTGCTTCTGAGTGGGATACACAGAAAAACAGCTGCTATTTATTGAGCATAAGGATATATCACAGATGCTACTCTTCTTCAGGACACAGGCCCCAGTGCTACTAGAAGTCATCTCTTTGCTCTCAGAATTTACAGCCCAGGCACTTTCTTAATAGCAGGCGCTTATGTGTCCCCGTCCCTGTCCCCCTCCCCCCGCCTTTTTTTTTTTTTTTTGAGGGATATGGGAGGATATCAGTTTTAGCTTTCAGAAGATGCCTGGAGCTGTAGCTCCCCTTGTTCTAAAAGTGGTCAGTGCTTAGAGCATTTGCTTAGGATGTGACAGACGGGTTTCAAATTCCTTCCTTGCCTAAGGGGATGCAGTCATGCATCCCTCCCCCAGCCTGGAGAGCGCCTTAATCTTGGAGCTATAGGCTATTCTGAGATGCGTATGTATGTAAAGAGGCAGTTGTGGGGGGTGTTTCCATCTTGCCTGCTGAAGCTATTCTATAACACAGAAGAGATTTGAGAGAGGAAATAAGAATATGGCTGTTGAAGCCTGTGACAGGGGAAGCAGATCTGAATCCATGCAAGTGAAGGGTCTTAACGAAGGGCTACAGTCTGCCAGGAGCCAGACAAGTCCGAGCATATGCGATAGCAGAAGTATAAGTATTTGCAGAAAAGTGAGGCATCTTTAGAGGCCAAATACCTCTGGGACTTGCCAGTAGTGGAGCAACATTTTGAGGACCCCTGCCTTGGGCCTAGGTGCTTAAATTTCACTCATGTACTGCACCAGGCACCTTAGTACCTTTTGGGAAGGCAGCCACTGCAGAGAGTATTTATAGCGTGCTGACAACACCCACCAGAAGGGGCCCAGAGTATCTACAGTAGAAAAGATCTGGCCCATTTCCAGCTGCTTTACAGTGTCAGAGCAGCATGGACGGGTTGTGTGAGGGAAAACGGGGACCCTCGACCTCTGTCTCGTTTACCTTGCTCGTTGCTGTCAGATGCCTTGCCCAGCATGTAGGTGAGACTGAGAAAAGGCTGAGTACTAGCTGGTCACGGCGCAGTCTGGATAAAGCTGAAGGCAATGCTAGGAGGCTGGAGGAATTTGCCAGCAGAGATGGCAAAGATTGTATCTGTCCCACTCGCTGAGGGATCTGCCAGCTCCCAAGCTGAGGCTCTGGTTGCTGCTGTTTGAACCCTTTTAGCAAGGTGAGGGAAGGCTTCCAGACACTGTTCCCCTGTCATTTTCTGGTCTGACATCTGTTATTGTTTCTTTTGAAGGTAGACCTTGCTCTTGTGATCTGCCACTTGGATTCTTGCAGTGGGCTCTGTGTTATCTCACATAAATCAGCATGAGCTGCTGCTTGAGCAAAATGCCACCACTGCTCACGAGGGAGTGTGTCTTGCTGGAAATGAGACCTGCGTCTCTTGCACTCCACTAGACACTAATTGGTTTCCAGGTGGGGTTTTAAAGAATAATTTTGATTACCAATGGCCCGTGTGACAGCATGCCCATCTATCCACAGCTGCAAACTGTGCTCATTGGTGCTAAACTGATGCATTCACGACATGAAGGGGGAAAAAAAATACCAGAAAGTTTGCCCAAGTCTTCTTTCCCTTTTGAACCTATCTCTTGGTCTTGCATATACTCTGTGCCAGAATGCTTGTGCCAGAGTATGTTGACCTATGGGACAAGATTCAGGAACACCAACTTTTTCAGGGTTGTTAAAGAGGGAGTTGCAGCAGAAGGTTCATGTATTTGAGAAAGATGGGAATGGTTAAGGTTTTGAGCATATCACTGGGAAATTATTTTCTAAGACAGAGGAGATTTTTTTCTTTTCTTATTCATTTATTTGTTTTAATACTGTATTTGCACCTGCAATGGCTGTAATCTCAGTTTTTGGCTTCAAAGCCTGGGTATAACCATTACGTCCATTCCTAGAATACTAGATTCCTCCCCTAAGGGAGAGCTGCATATAGAGGAATCACAGAGGGATTTTTTTCTCACACGGATCTTCCAGTCACCTGCTCTTCAGTGTCACTGAGTGAACATAGTTAACTCTTCTTGAGCTGATTAGAAACTCCTTGCCATATTTATACCAGGATAAAATTGTTTTATTGAGAGGTTCCCAAACTGTTGTACTATGGAACTATTCAACATAGTATGCAAATAACGGAGCAGTTACTGCACAAGCACTTGACATAACACAAAGCTCTAAGGTACTCTCTTACCTCTTCAAATTAAACTTGTGGATCCTCACTCTATTCAGTTCTATAGAGGTGAACACCAACAGGCTCTTATTTATAAGGAGACTTGTCTGAAAAGCACACTGTAAATGTAATTGGGATAATATCAATTTGTAATGCAACTGTCTCCATGATTATCAGGAGAAATCTCTTAACAATGAAAGATGGTGTCAGAGAGTGTGAAAGAATCTCATTAGGGTTTTAATGGAAACTCTGTTGCCTGGATGATTTAAAATTAAATGGAAAGTAGAGGTGAGGAGTAAATGCTTAATACAAAGATTCAGTTGCATGTAGAAAAAGATGTTTTATTTTCACTATTATTCATTCAAAATTAAAACTTCAGCATTAAAAATGATGACTGTGAGGGCAGAACAGAGCAGAAACATGTTTCATTTTTTATTTATTTTTTCATCATAGCCTTTAAGGATTCTTATAAGCACTGTTCCTCATTCTGATCATATTTTTATCAGCATGTAGATGTGTGACAAAAATACTTGATGCCATTTAAATGCAGATTTTTTAACAATATTTTAGATCTCTTGGACAGGCAACATTGTATAGGAGTATACAAACTAAACATACACTCTTATTTCTTGTTTGGGAGAATTTTCACCTTCAGTCTTCTTTATTCTAAAATTGAGGGCAACACATTCAAAAGTTTAGCTTCCTTTTTATAAATTTATATGTTTGAATCTCAAAATAGCAGGAAGTATGTTTGCAAATCTTCACACGCAGACTTTGATACTAACATTTAACAAATTAAAAATAGGGAACTGGATCATTAAGATTTAGAGATCTTAGTGTGGGAGTGCGGGCAGAGGCAGTCATCTCTGTGTGCCTCTGACATTGGGGTAATCAAGATCAGATAAAGCTTAAGGCAGTTTTAAGATTCTATTGCTTTACATAACAGCCCCTTAGGTGTTGTTATGCAGGTGAGGAAACTAGAGCAGTTTTCCTTCCTATTCTACCCTGATTGCCCTGCTCTATGCTGAGACACAACCTACATAGTGCAGACTCGTGGAGGTGTGACCAAGAGCCTCTCAAGAGCAGCTTTCTGGCTTTTGTACCACACCCACGACACAGAGGCCAGAGCATGGCCTGAAGATCCGATCCAGGATGTTTAAAAATACCATATGTCTAATGACTAAGCTCACCCTCCCCAAAGACGTTTTGAAAGAATTTATCCTATACTTAATCACCAAAACGTTATTGCTGTTTGCCACTAGCAAGTTTCAAGGTTGTAAGTAAAATTTTCTCACAGGGAGGATGTCTTTCTGTGTTTGGGAGTCTACCCAATATACCGTTACACAGCAGAGCGTCAGAGTAAGGAACATTGTACGCTTATTTAAGGATTGACTGAAACTCACCCAAGCTGCAAGGGTGTTGCAGGGCTTAATTATGTTTTGCCTGCTCTTTAACATTCAATAAATTTGCAGCCTTTTCTTCTTCCAGCTAACTTGTGTGTTCTCATTTGAAAACATTGTTTGCTTTTCTTAAAATATTTACAGTGTTTCTATCATTTGTCAGTGTTCTGACACTATTAATTCTTTGTCATGATGCGTTAGACTCCAAGTTTACTTGAATGCGCAGACTAATGTGACACATTTTAAATAGAACTACACAGTCAAATACATCCTAGTTTCTTTGTATCTGGGCATCTACCAGAGGCAGATGGTCACATACTACTATGACTTCCATGCTGTTCAATTCCACTCTTTTAAATATGGTTTAATTAGGTATAAATCAGTATTTGACACTGAAGTATCCCTTACTTGTCCGATGAAGCCTTAGCTGTGTATAATGTAAAACAAATGTTTTTAGAGACTTTTATTTCGATAGGCAAAAGATAAGTCTTTCTCCCCAAGAGTAGCACTTCCCCAGCACACTACAGAGCAGGGAGCAATCATGCTTCAGCTCCATCTACCAGCAGCAGAATAAATCCTATTTCTTCCTTGTAGTCCCAGACCTGATTCACATAGATGGAGAAACCGTAAGAAAGTCACTGAAAGACGACAGCCACACACTGCGATGACCAGTTACCGTAATACTTCATGTAACCTCAACCAACTGTCTTTGACTCCACAGGCAATGAGGCCTGACAAACCGTAACTATAGCAAGAGTGATAAAGCATTGGCTTGCCACCATTTCAGTTCCACTTTGGATAATCTATTTTACCCAATGCTTTATTGGAAATGGACCTGCTTTATGTTCCTGAGGAAAAGACTAGTGAGCATAAGCACATATTGCCCACAAACCCTTTTTCCTTGCATGAACAGAGGCCCTGGACAGCAGTTGTTAACCCCATGGGTTAGCATGCTTGTGTGACTGTAGATGTTGGACTGGTCTGACCAACTGTGCTTCTCTGTGAGCTTGGGAAATGCATCTACAGGAGCATATCTATGACTGAAAGCGATGCCATCATTCAATGCATATGGATATGGCTGTTTTGAATGAGGGAACAATAGCTGAAGTGTCTTTTGAGGTTATGGAAGCAGCCCTGAAGTTCCTTATAGAACTGAAAATAGCATTTCTTTTATTTCTTTCTGGAAATACCTGTAAAAGCAGAGAACATTTGTGTTTTTAGAAGATACATGAGTTTTGTGCCTACATTTCTCTACGCTGAGGTTTTAGTAACAAAACATTTTACTTCAATAGTCTTTTTACATTAGAAGAAAATAATACTGTGCTGAAGTATTGTGTATAAAGTAAATAGTGAGCATGAAAGGTCTGTCCTAAAGCCATAACATATATTTAGAGGGAAGCTACATTTACCTCAGTAAAGGCAACAGCTGCTAAAATATTCTTATATGAAGACATTGAGAACTCTCCCACTATGAAATGGTGGGCTCATGTTATGATATAGGGGAAGACAAAGATAAAGAATAAAAGCCTATCTATCATTTGAACTACGCCAATATATCAGGCAGCAAGCATAGAAGCAAACAATAAGAAGTCTTTTTTTTTTTTTTTTTCCAGGCAACGTATAATTAACGGCTATGTTGTGCTCACTGATGTTACAGATGCTGAGATATAAATGGGCTTCAAAAGGAATAAGATCAGTTCATGCACCAACTATTGAATATTATGGCCCAGGCACAGCCTCTGGAGAGCAACTTCAGGAAGCTGGAGGTGTATAATGAGGATGTATTACTCTGTATGTGTCTTGCTTTCTTCTGTGTTACTCAGAGACAGCATAGAAGGACATTTCTCTGACCTGGTCCTGTGGTTCTTAGATGTGCAGGACTCAGTCTTGTCATACTGAATGATGCAGGAACTGAACTCACTGGCTTCATTGTAAGGATGATTGAGTTCTTGGTATTTATAGGCTCATCCCTCTGTATTCAAATAAAGTTTTGATGCATTTTAAAAGAGGAAATGGTATTTGACACTGACCTATCAGTGACTATCTTTCACTGCAGGTAATGGTTCTTGTCATTTCTTGGAAGTTCCGTCTTTGTAAGACTGAGTAATAATAATTACATTTTTAGTGTAAACAATTCTAATTTATCTGTCATTACATTTTAAAATTTCAGTGTAATAAAATGTCTAAATTGCTTCAAACAAGTTGTAGTACCGTAACTTTATAAACAATCATCTTAATCAACATTTTTGTATTTTCTTAAATATATATATATATTTATACAATGGTATATATTACAAATTAGTCTTATTTAATTGCCCCTGGAGTTTTAGTTTGAACTCTCCAATCAAAAAGAAGTTGAAGGACAAAGCTTGCTATAATCTCTCTACCTTCAAATTCTGAACAAATTTTAAAATTATCTCTTTGCTACTCCTATATTTAGCAGCCCATAAAAACAGGAGGCAACATTATTGTACTGACTCCTTTCTTTGATTTTTGTTTCTAATCAAATGATATCAAAGTTTCTAAACACACTTCTGGTATGCTGGGTTGTTTTTCATTCATGTCACATCATATATTAACAACTCTATGCAGCTCTGTTAAAGTACAAAGCTTCGTCTATTTTGTACATGTTTTTCAAGTTCTGCATTGTATATAATTTATTAATGACTCTGCTCTTTGTATGTGCAGAATGCACCCTCAGTGAAGGTCATTCATAAGGAAACCATATATCAAAAACTGTGACACAGGAAATGCCTCCTTCTTATCATTCAGGATTTTGTCCAAATGCTTGAATTTATGTATGAACTGAATTACCATGAGCTAACAGAAGTGTGCAAATGGAAGAGTTTGGATGGTTATTGCCATCAAAACAAATTAATCTGACTCTTCCATGTCAAGCAAAAGCCTGGACCAAAAATAGAACAGAGGGAAATGAAACCCAGGATATGTGAACCTATTCACCATAACATAACGCTACACCTAGTCTGGAGTTTTTCCACACTCGCTACAACAATATGCTCTTGTGCACTCCAGCAGTAAAACACTAGGACAAGAGACAATTTTAAATGAAAACTGCATTTTCCCTCCTATAGCCACTGGAGAAAAAGAAAAATATATTGAATTACAGCATTTAGAACTCAACTAGTAATATCTTTACAAGAAGCCACCATCACTATAAACCACCCCAGACTCTTTACAGATACACTAAGAACAATTCTATGGCCCTTCTTGTTTGTTACTGAACTCAGCCTTTTGAATATATCCCCTTCAATGGCTGTGACAGTTACCAGGATCACTGAATTTTCCTCTCCTGCTGCAGTTTGCAGTGGAAGTGGCTGTGGTCACAGTCTAGATGGAGAGGCTGAGCAGAGGTGCAGTATCATCGCATGCATCATCTGATGCTGAGTTAATGAGTTACTGAGGTAGGGTCAGGATCAGAACTCCTTAAGTCTCCAGTTCCTATATTAGGCCTTGGTCAAAATTCCTTTAAATAAGCTGGTTTGATACTTATATTATTCTTTTTCTTGACTTTATGGCCACTAAACAGGCTTTTAAAACAGTATTTATTATGTAGCAGGAACATAGCACTAAAGAAAATAGATTATGAAAAAAAAATGCCATCCATGTATGTGACATTTTACCTAATAAAATGTCTCTTCAGCAAACTTAATTTCTTTAAATGACCCCAAGGCATGATGTGTCTCAATATGATTTCCTCTAATTACTAAGGAGTAATTTGAGGAAATTGACTTGAAGAAGGATTTCTTCTTTTTGCTCTATGGTGTTGCTGGTCTTTGGTACCCGTGGAATTGCTTGGTAGGTACAGAAAGCATAAAATCTCCAAAACAAGTTTGAATATCACCTTTTTTTATTTTTTTTTGTCAAGTGATATCTCATCCTATGATACTGCTTCCTTTGCTGATGGTTTGTAAATCCTCAGTTTAGTAAAACTTTTAAATCAATATGATCACAGAATAAATATCTCACTAAAATGATGTACATTCTTACAGGTTGCTACCTTTACATTCAATTATAAACAAACAAAAAATCGAATAAACAAAAATGAAAAAAAAAAACCAAACTGTAAGCCAAAATCTTCCCCTTATTGCGTAGGAGCAGGGAGTAACAGGAGCAATCCAAGTATGCCCTGAAGGACAGAACAAAGTGGGAATCTGCCTCAAAGACGTAATATAATAATGAGATATAAATGATTGTTGGGAATTGGCTACGAGAGCGTGGACATGAGTATGGTTCTACTGACTTTGGTTCAGGCCTGCAACTGAGCAAGCAGGGGCTTCTGGGAGATTAGGCCTCAGGAGAGAAGTGCTGACTACGTGCTGGTAAGGCAAGGACACTCTGTCCTTGGCGAGTTTCGTAAACAACCCTGAGGGGATAAGGCAGGAAGAATGAAGAAGCTGCTTGCTTATCGATCGTAATCTGGGCTGGCCAGACAGAAGTTATCTTTCGAATAAACAACCAAATACCGTGGAATAAACAATCAAATACCGTTAGCAACCAATCATGAGCTCAAGTTTTGTAATATGCATGAGGCTAATTAAGAAATGTATAAGAAGCAAGCTAAAACGACTAATAAACGAGTCTTGTTGATGACCAACTGGTGTCAGCAGTCTCCCTTTCTCCTACAAATGGTGACCCCGACGTGATACAGCAAAGGACTGAAATCCTCCCGGGCTGAAAGGAAAGCGGGGGAGGATGCGCCACGGTGGAGAAAGTAGGAGTTGGGTCCCCTGCAGCCGGGACGGTGTGAAGTCCGCCGAGCAAACGCTGGAAAGACGGCACCCCCGAAGATCATATAGGTGATTTCGGGCCATACGTGCCACCGGAGCCTGGAGAGCTGCAACAGCGCTGACGCCAAAAATGGATAGGCAAGTGGCATATGAATTATTTACTCGTACCCTACAGCAGTATAACGTGCAGGGAATTGACTTAAAGAAAGAATTACCGGGATTATTAGCCTGGGGGTACGCAAAGGGTTGCTTTATTGTCCTACATACAGCGCACGAGTTCTCAGAATGGCGGAAACTGGGGGATAAGTTATGGGAAGCAACTATAGATGATGATAAGACAGCTAGGAAGATGGGGAAGCTGTGGAGGGTGGTACACAATACTCTGCTACAACGGGTGGCAGAGAAAAAGGCTGCAGATCAGGCGATTGAAGCTCATAAGAAAAATTTGCAGTACCCGGAGGGGGGCTATCAGCCACGAGCTCCTTCCGTGACTAGAATGATGCTACCTACGGCACCACCGCCACCTGAAACTAGTGCTGCCCCTCCAGAAGAGCCGCAGCAAAAGGAGCAATCGGGGGACCCCCAGTCTTCAGCCTCAATAACGGACCCTTGGGAGGGCAGTGACGGGGATTTGATCAAAGAAAGAGTAAGGGAGAGAAAGGACGCGTGGCAAAATGTCGCGCAGCAGGCGCTGTTTTTAGTGCTGTCAGAACGAAAGGCCCCATCATTTACCATGGTGAAGCAGGGATTGCAGAAGTCCTACGGAAATTTGGTGAATAGGCTCATGCAATCCCTAGAGCAAGCTACTGATGAACAGGCCCTCTGCAAGCTTTTGATCTGGTGCAGAGAGAATGGGTTCAAAGCCGAGCCCCACCTAGTATTCAAATCCGATGTGAAAGCAAAAAGCAAAGTGGCCGCCGGAGTCACGGCAGCCTTTGCAAGCACTTCAGGACCGGGACCGCCACGCCACCGACAACCGCTGGTGTTTGGAGATCCATCGCTAACCCCCCCGCCCGTGCCTGCCTCTGTGCCAGCACCTGCGGCGCCTACAACGTCTGCGCCCCCGCTTCCGGACCCCGCCCCGTGGCACCTGAAGAACGGCCCGGCTACGTCCAGGACTTGTTAGATCGCCTTGAAAAAAAAAAAAGGAGAAAGGGGGGCCGGGGAAGAGAAGGCGAATGAGATCAAGGAAACTTACGTTGCTGAGGGCTTGACAACAGCCAGGGGGGAGGTGCAGGGGGATTTGATCTGTCTTTTAAAGTGGGGGTTGAAGAATTGTAATGCTTTAAGTGAGGACAGAAACCGTTATTAGGGCTATTATTTCTGTTTGCTATGTTCGTCTGTATTATGTGTTGTGTCCTTTGTATAATGATGCTGACACGAGGTATGGTTGAAAGGAGGAAATTTGTATGATCTGTAGAGTCATAATGGGATCTTGAGAAAGAAGATGTTTGCCTGCCCGGGAACTGCAAACATCCTCTAAACTAGTTTGAAGGTCAAACACCTGAGAGGGAGGAAGATGAGAAAGGCAGGAGCCTCAGACTGACAGCTGGGACCGCTTTCTGATATGCGCATTTGCGCACCCAGGAGGGAAGGTTATGTGACTGAAGGCGGAGTTTGTCCGCCCCCCGGACTGCCTGCTGGCACGTACTGGCCCTACGTGGCAGGATGCACCGGGCATAAACAGACAGTGCAGAGAGAGGGGAGGTGAGACTCCTAATACTGAGACCCACGTTGTCTCTGCGGGGACGCCCGCCGAGTTAGGAGCCTGTCAGCAACCCTCTAATCTGCCAACTCGAGAAGATGTTCAGTCTCAGTATCCTGCCGACAAGTATTACCTCAAGAGTAGTTATTCATACATTGCTTATTAAAGGTGCTTTCACCTGAATAGAGGCTCGCAGTAGCCACATTGTTTTGGGTGATTATTGCCAAATCCCAAGCCCATTCGCACCTAATTGGCGACAAGGATGGGCTTTGGCAATTGAGACAGTGGAACTCACTAGTGAAGTGCACAGCTACGTGAGGTCGTGCCACTAGATAGAAACTATGTTTTTGCTGTTTGTGTGTGTAGTCTTTAGATCTTTATTGTATAATATATATCAGCAGAGAGGACTGACTAAGTACAACAAGAAAGTGCAGAATTTGAAAGTGGGAAAGCCAGGAGTAATTCAGACTACAGTGTACTTCACCCCACCCCCACCAGTGGAGGACTGGGAGTTGTACTCTGACTTGTATCCCTGGAAAGAGACTAGGGAAATACTTCAGCACAGGAAGTAAGAATGAAGAACCAAACGCTGAAATGCCATCTACAAAAACAAAAAGGGGGAGAAGATCCGTGTTCTCAAATGGTTGTATACATCACTGCAACCACACACAACTATTCAACAAAAAGTAGAAAACTTGGCGGAACTGATTATGAAAGGGAAAACACGAGTGGTGCAGATCACGGGAATGGAACCAGGTGTAATTAGAATTCCTATAAAAAGAGATCTGCTTGAATGGTACCTGCAGCATTCTGGAGAATTGCAAACGAGTCTGTTGTCAACGGCTGCTGATATCAAAGTAGACTCTATAAAGTCACCGGAACTACAATGGGTGAGCCGAAATGAGTGGATTATGCCACATAAAAGAAGTGAAGTACCGTTAGCGGACGCAGTCACCGCCTTCACGGATGCAGGGAAGAAATCACGACGAGCAGCTATCACCTGGATGGAAGGAGTGGAATGGCATCACCACCTGCTAGAAGCAGAAGCAGGAGACTCACTACAAACGCTGGAACTGGCTGTGGTGGTTTGGGCGGTACTTAGATGGCAAAATGAGCGGCTCAATCTGGTCACGGACTCTTTATATGTTGCTGGAATTGTTACGCGCATAGAGGGGGCGAGGGTCCGGGATGTTAAAAATCCGCGGTTGAATGAGCTCTTACGCAGGTTGCAAACCGCTTTGCAACAACGGTTGTGCCCGTATGCTGTGATACACATCAGGAGTCACATGTGGACTCAGGGTCTGGGCGAGGGTAATCACAGGGCTGATCAATTGGTGGCCACAGCCGTGCCTCTCAATGACTTCATTAAGGCTAGGGAAGCCCATCACATGTTCCACCAGAATGCTAAAGGCCTTAAAAGTCAGTTTAATATAACAATGGAAGAGGCCAGGGGAATCGTGCGCGCCTGCCCCGAATGCAGCCATCATGGACCGGGGTTGGGCATTGGGGTAAATCCGCGTGGTCAAGGCCCTTGTGGGCTCTGGCAAATGGATGTTACCCATGTTCCAGAGTTTGGCCGCTTGAAGTACCTTCATGTCACTATTGACACATTCAGCCACTTCATATGGGCAACTCCCCAGGCGGGAAAAAAGGCAGTCCATGTAATCTGTCACCTGACGGCCTGCTTTGCTGTAATGGGAGTTACTGGAGGGCCCC
Organism: Tinamus guttatus; assembly: GCF_059628265.1. Taxonomy (NCBI): domain Eukaryota; kingdom Metazoa; phylum Chordata; class Aves; order Tinamiformes; family Tinamidae; genus Tinamus; species Tinamus guttatus. The sequence goes on from NW_028289343.1 coordinate 280,810, forward strand.
GCAATGTTTTGCAGAGCTTGCTAATGTTTTTAGTAGTAGCTATAATTGTATTGTTATGTTTAAGCTGTATCTTATCCTATGTAAAACGCATGATAAATAAGAGCATGGGGGATGTCCTGCTCGCGCAAAAAGAAAAAGGGGGAATTGTTGGGAATTGGCTACGAGAGCGTGGACATGAGTATGGTTCTACTGACTTTGGTTCAGGCCTGCAACTGAGCAAGCAGGGGCTTCTGGGAGATTAGGCCTCAGGAGAGAAGTGCTGACTACGTGCTGGTAAGGCAAGGACACTCTGTCCTTGGCGAGTTTCGTAAACAACCCTGAGGGGATAAGGCAGGAAGAATGAAGAAGCTGCTTGCTTATCGATCGTAATCTGGGCTGGCCAGACAGAAGTTATCTTTCGAATAAACAACCAAATACCGTGGAATAAACAATCAAATACCGTTAGCAACCAATCATGAGCTCAAGTTTTGTAATATGCATGAGGCTAATTAAGAAATGTATAAGAAGCAAGCTAAAACGACTAATAAACGAGTCTTGTTGATGACCAACTGGTGTCAGCAGTCTCCCTTTCTCCTACAAATGATGTTTCCTTAAATCCTTTTCATACTTCTTAATTCTTCAGTATTTTCAAGCTTTATTAGGCATTTTGTTGATTCTGGAACTTATGCTTTTTCTTATCTTCTACTGAGAACAAGAATAGTGCACTATCCTAAGGAAAAGATGCCCTAGACTGTTCTCCTGAATCATGCTTTCAATAAAACTGTATATATTTTTTAAATTTGTGGAGAATGCCAAGATTTATGAATCAAATTATTTTCAAGCAAAATACAAGGGAAACATATGTGCCTTTTTTATTTTATTATTTTTATTTTTAATCCAACAAAGCATTGGGGTTTCTTATATCCTATGAATGCCAGTGATATTTTCCACAAAAAGCCTGAGTCCATCTCCATGTATGTCTATGCCACAATACTATTGGAGTCACTCCAGCCATCCACAATCAGGTCCCAAGTGAGTAAAACAGTGGAAAGAGTAATTAAAGGTATATCATAGGGACCACACTTTATTAATCAGCAATATTTATGACTCTAAGTCAGCACTGCAAATTTTTACTCACCCACTTGCCCTGTGCAGGGCTTTTTCTTCTGACAGGGTTATAAAACAACATTAGATTTTTTTTTTTAATTAGTGTTAATCACAATGGTAAAGGGCAATCAGGTATGGTAAATTTTAGTGACAGCTGTGTGAAGCTGGGTTAAGATGAGTACTTTTCAAACATTATTTGCAAAATGATTTGCTCAACAATTTTCTCTGCCTTTTGCTGAATACATTATACGTTAATATGTTTTCTGTTTCCCCTAGAGAGACGATCAGTTATTCTTCTTATACACTTCTTGTGCTATTTTTTCTTATCAAACATATTGATTATTCACTATGATTTTTTTTTTGTTACTGAGTGAGTTTAGCCCCTTTTTTATATATATATGAAAACCAGTTTCTGAATTTATCATATGTTACAGAGAAAGCATGCAATGCTTTTTCCATATGCTGCTGAGGTAGGAGTTTCAGATGGCTTCAACATTTACTAGCGAGATTCAGGAGTATGTAGGGCCAGACTTGGAGGGCGATAGCTTAGTCCTAATTTTCCCTGGGTAGCCATTTGTGTTCTCTTGCGCTCTGCAAAAAACAGTTAAGAGGCCAGATTTTCTTGGGGAAATCATATACGCTACATTTAACATAAATTAGTTTGCACTGAGCTCAAGGCTGCCACAATAGACAACATTTAATGCTGCTATGCATTAAATATCACCTAGTTAGTAAGGATTCTTCTCTTGTCATCACCTAACATCCCAGTTTTAATTTCCCTTCATAAATTTTGATATAACTAAAACATACTGAAAGATGAGGTTTGCTTCCAGAGACTTTTGGAACTTATTCTATCACAGTATTACCTGGCATAAAATTTTTGGGCTTTTAACTCTATAAGAATCTGTGCCCTGTATGGCTATGGTATAACTTACACTAATGAACTTAATGCACATATGATACATGTGCCTTTGTTCCAGGTTTTGATCCCACTCTGACCTTCTGAAGCCAGGGCACTTTCCTAAGAAGATATAGGCAATCAGTACTCCAAAATGGTAGTGAAATCACTTGATTAAAAAGGGCTATAGAAATGGTTTTCAATAAAAAATGAAAAATTAATAAGAATTCTTTTTTTTTTATATAGTCTACAAGAGCTTTAATGCTCTTAAATTGATTACCTTGTCATTATTTTTCCTCTTTTCCTCTTCCTTTTCCTTCTCCCTTTTCCCTCTCCCCTCTCTCTTCTACTTCTCCCTTAACCTTCTCCTTCTCTATCTACATCCTCTTTATTCAAATGGAAGAGCACAGAGGACTAAAGCACAACTTCTGAGCAAGGTCACAGTAGGCATCCTGTCCTAAGGGTTCTTGGCAGCCCAGCAAAAGTTCCCATGCGCAGATAACCAAGGCTTTTGACGCGGTCCCTCACAACATCCTCCTGGGCAAGCTCCTGAAGTGTGGGATAGATGAGTGGACAGTGAGGACTGGCTGGATGGCAGAGCTCAGAGGGTGGTGATCAGCGGTGCAGAGTCTAGTTGGAGGCCTGTAGCTAGCGGGGTCCCCCAGGGGTCAGTCCTCGGTCCAGTCCTGTTCCATTTATTCATCAATGACCTGGATGAAGGCACAGAGTGCTCCCTCACCAAGTTTGCTGATGATACCAAACTGGGAGGAGTAGCTGATACTCCAGAGGGCTGCGCTGCCATCCAGAGGGACCTGGACAGACTGGACAACTGGGCAGTGAAAAACTGTTGCAGTCAGCCTGGGGTCAGTGATGGGCAGACAGGAGAGCTGAACAGGAGAGGTGAGAGCTGCAGCCACATGGCCAGCGCGTGACCAGGCAGCTCATTGGGTGGCCTTGTGTGTGATCATCTCCCCCATCCGCCCATCATTGGCCCCAGGCTGACTGCGACAAAAAACATCATGAAATTCAACAAGGCCAAGTGCAAGGTTCTGCACCTGGGGAAGAATAACCGCAGACACCAGTACAGGCTGGGGACTGACCTTCTGGAGAGCAGCTCTGCAGCGAAGGACCTGTGTGTCATGGTGGACAACAAGTTGACCATGAGGCAGCAGTGTGCCCTCGTGGCCAAGAAGGCCCATGGGATCCTGGGCTGCATTAAGAAGAGCGTCTCCAGCAGGTCGAGGGAGGTGATCCTGCCCCTCTACTCAGCCCTGGTAAGGCCACATCTGGAGTATTGTGTCCAGTTCTGGGCCCCACATTAGAAGAGGGATGTGGAGCTGCTGGAGAGAGTCCAGCGCAGGGCTACAAGGATGATCAGGGGCCTGGAACATCTGCCCTGTGTGGAAAGACTGAGAGAGCTGGGCCTGTTCAGCCTGGAGAAGAGAAGGCTGAGAGGGGATCTAATCAGTGTCTACAAGTACCTCAAGGGAGGCAGTGAGGAGGATGGTGCTGACCTCTTTTCACTGGTGGCCACCGACAGAACTAGAGGTAATGGCCACAAACTGAAGCATCAAAAGTTCCACAGGAACTTAAGGAAAGATTTCTTAACAGTGAGGGTGACAGAGCCCTGGAACAGACTGCCCAGAGAGGTTGTGGAGTCTCCTTCTCTGGAGATCTTCAAAACCCGCTTGGATGCAGTCCTGTGCCACGTGCTCTAGGTGTCCCTGCGTGTGCAGGGGGTTGGACTAGATGACCTCTAGAGGTCTCTTCCAACCTTAAACATTCTATGATTCTATGATAACAGGCAGCTGCACTGTCCATCACATGATTCATCCCATTAGCACTGCTTGTATGGCCACATATCATTAATGATATAGAGAGAGCTCTTTATATGGGCTTATGAGATGATCTGAGATGGAAGATGGATTGTACAGAGGCATTCCAGTCAGCAGTTTGCTTTTCTGCTGATTTATTTCTCTTCCTTTCCACGTGACTATACCTTAGCCACTAATAATAAAACTTATTGGCACTCTGGCAGATGGCTAGTAAGAATTAATATTGCTGAACTTATATTTTTGTAGAAATATTGATGATTTTGCACAAACATTGAGGCAGTCAAGTTCACACCTTAAGACTGCCCCCACTAAGGAGAAAAGGAGCACCCGGAAGAAGCAGCGAGTGATTGTTGTGGGTGGTTCTCTACTGCAGGGCACAGAGACATCTATATGTAGACCCAACCCCTCATCCAGAGAGGTCTGTTGCATGCCATGGGCTCGAATAAGGGATGTTGCAGAGACTGCCAAGGCTTGTCCAAGCGTCTGACTATTATTCCCTGTTACGGTTTCATGTGGGCACTAATGATGCTATGGGGAAACTGAGAAACATCAAACAAGATTTCAGGGCACTAGGGATGGCAGTCAAAGGTCTTGGTGCCCAGGTTGTGTTCTCCTCTATCCTGCCAATGAGGGGAATGGATATGAGGAGGAAAAGGCAGATAGTACAGGTTAACAGCTGACTGCGCCGCTGGTCTTAGCAACAGAGTTTTGGTTTCTAAGAACATGGGACTCTGTATGAGGATCACCAGCTAGTGGGGAACAATGGGAGCCACCTCAGCAAGAGGAGCACGTGTGACTTTGCCAAAAGGTTGGCCAGCCTAGTTAGGAGAGCTTTAAACTGAGCAAGAAGGCGGATGGGGAATGTTACATGGACAGGACAATCAGTGGCATGCAGCCAAAGCCAGAAGGCGTCCAACAAGAGTATGGTAGTGGGGAAGTGAGTATAGGAGATGATTATAGAGAATCCTCTTTCATGCCTCCCGGGAAACCTGCAGACTTGATTACTTCCCTTAAATGCCTGTACGCCAATGCATGCGGCATGGGGAATAAACAGGAGGAACAGGAGATCTGTGTGAGGTCCTGGCATCACGATTAATTGGAATTACAGAGACATGGTGAGACAGATCATATGACCGGAGTGCTGCCATGGAAGGCTATGTGTTTTTTAGGAAGGACAGGCTGGGAAGGCAAGGTGGTGGAGTTGCTCTTTATGTGAGAGAGCAACTGGAATGCATGGAGCTCAACCTGGGGGTGGATGATGAGCGAGTTGAGAGCTTGTGGGTAAGGATTAGAGGGCAGGCTAATGTGGGAGACACTGTGGTAGGCATTTGCTACAGGCCACCTGATCAGGATGAGGAAGTTGATGGGGCCTTCTACAGACAACTGGATGTTGCCTCACAGTCACAGGCCCTGGTTCTCATGGGGTATTTCAACTACCCCAACATCAACTGGAAGGACAACACAGCCAGGCACAAACAGTCCTGTAGGTTTCTGCAGAGTATTGATGATGACTTTTTAACACAGATTGTGGAGGAGCCAACAAGGAGAGGTGGGCTACTTGACCTCGAATTAACAAATAGAGAGGGACTTGTAGGAGATGTGAAGGTGGGGGGTAGCCTCGGTTGCAGTGATCATGACCTGGTTGAGTTTAGGATCCAACGAGGAGGAAGGGCTGTAAGTAGCTGTTCCGGGTGGGCTCGGGATTCGGCAATAATCACGCAGAACGCGGTGACTACATCGAGCATTTATTCAGGTGAAAGCACATAAAAGAAGCAAAGTATGGATAACTACTCACGAGGTGATACCTGCCGGCAGGATACTGGACCCGAACATCCTCTTGAGCTGGCAGATCAGAGAGGGAGTTGCTGACTGGCTCCCACGGAGACAGCGTAGGCCTCAGAGTTAGGAGTTTCTCCTTTCCTACGCTCTCTCTGCACTGTCCTCTCTATGCCTGGTGCATCCTGGCACATAGGGTCAGTACGACCCAGGAGGCAGGCCGGGGGGCGGACAAACTCCGCCTTCAGTTGTGCCACTCTCCCCCCTGGGTGTGCAGGCGCATACCAGTTGGGGGTCCCAGCCCTCAATTTGAGGGTCCTGCCTTCCTCCTCTTCTTCCTCATTTCCAGGTGTTTGACCTCCAAAGCTAGTTTGGAGGATGTCTGTGGTTAAGTTGGCTACAAGCCTGGCTGAGCGGCCGGCTTCAACAGGTCTTTGGAGGGGGATGCCTGTGAACCTGGCTAAGCAGCTGCATCCATGCTACTTATCGCTCAGCCCAGCCAGGCAAACATCTTTCTCAAGGTCTGGCCTCTGCTTCCTATGGGAGATTTTTATGACTCTACAGATCATAGAAATTTTCATCTCCAATACAGTAGCCTTGCAACCATGGACTTCAAGAGGACCAACTTTAGCCTCTTCAGAGACCTCCTCGGAAGAATCCTATAGGCTAGGGCTCTAGAAGGAAATGGGGCCCAAGAGAGCTGGCTAGTATTCAAGCAGCACTTCCTCCATGCTCAGGAGCGGTGCATCCCTTTGAGTAAGAAGTCAGGCGGGGGCAGGCAGGAGGCCTGTGTGGGTGAGCAAGGACCTGCTGGCAGGACTCAAACAGAAAAAGGCACTATACAAAAAGTGGAAAAAAGGACAGGCTCCTTGGGAGGAATATAGGAATGTTGTCAGGGAATGCAGAGATGCAACAAGAAAAGCTAAGGCACATTTGGAATTAAATCTGGCAAGGGATGTTAAAAATAACAAGAAGATCTTTTTCAAATATATCAATGGCAAAAGGAAGATTAGAGAAAACGTGAGTCCTCTGGTGAATGGGGTGGGTGCCCTGGTTACAAAACACACAGAAAAAGCAGAGCTCCTGAATGCCTTCTTTGCTTCAGTGTTTACCAAAGGCAGCCCTCTGGAATTCCAGGCTCTAGAAACAAGAGAAGGTGCCTGGAGAGAGGAAGACTCGCCCTGGGTAGAGGAAGATTGAGTCAGAGAGCACTTAGGGAAACTTGACATCCACAAATCCATGGGCCCTGACGGGATGCACCCGAAAGTGCTACATGAGCTGGCGAATGTTATTGCTAAGCCGCTCTCCATCATCTTTGAAAGGTCCTGGAGAAGGAGGGGAGGTGCCAGAGGACTGGAAGAAAGCCAGTGTCACGCCTGTCTTCAAAAAAGGCAAGAAGGAGGACCCAGGCAACTACAGGCCAGTGAGCCTCACCTCTGTCCCTGGAAAAGTGATGGAATGGCTCATACTGGCTGTTGTCTCCAGGCATGTGGAAGATAAGAAGGTGCTCAAGCGTAGTCAGCATGGATTCACCAAGGGGAAATCATGCTTGACTAATGCGATAGGCTTCTATGATGGAATGACCAGCTGGATAGATGAGGGGAGAGTGGTGGATGTCATATATCTGGACTTCAGCAAGGCTTTTGACACCGTCCCTCACAGCATCCTCCTGGGCAAGCTCCGGAAGTGTGGGATAGATGAGTGGACAGTGAGGTGGATTAGGAACTGGCTGGATGGCAGAGCCTAGAGGGTGGTGATCAGCGGTGCAGAGTCTAGTTGGAGGCCTGTTGTTGCAGATAGTTAGGGAATGGCGGCCGGAAGATATCGTGCTGTACGGAAAGATAGGGCCCCTAATAGCCAATAGTGTTTAGTCTATGGTGTAAGCAGACGGATGTGACGTTGTAAACCTAGCTATATCACACCTTGTTACCCATCAATAAACGCCATTTGCCGTCCACCACATTGGTGTCAACTAGCTGATGGCCCGAGCGGCTTGGGGGTGGTCGCCGTGCCGTCCCTGAACCGGGTCGCTGCAGCCGTTTGAACTGCAACAAGTGGTGCCGAAACCCGGGAAATCATCGCCTGGACGGGTGAACGGCGGCCGGAGTGAGTGGACCAGCCTGGCAGAGAGGACGCTATCAGAGCAACAAGGAGGATGGAAGCCCTCGTGAAGTTCGTATCGCAATTACATAAGCATTGGGGGATTGATTGTAAGCCAAAGATTTGTAAGCCAAAAGATTTTACTCTCGCAGTTGCGAGGCTTTTAAAAATTAAGGTTATAGACCAGCCGGTGGATATTCTGAAGTCCCTGAAGTGTGTCCCTGAAGTGTGGGACAAATGTACTAAGGCGTTGGCTGAGGAGATTATGTCTTCAGGTTGTGGGAAAAACCTTAAGGCTTGGGGAAAAGTTGTACAAGCCTTGCAGAAAGCTAGGAAAGAGCAGGAGACCTGGGTGGCAATAAGGGACTGTTTGTTAGCCACCCCGTAAATGGGAGTCGGGGCAGCCGCACAGACTTTGCACCCCCCAGATGATGGCAATTCTGCTGAGCCTAAAGGTCAGCAAGAGGGTGATACATCCCCTCCATCCCCGAACCCCGCCCCGCTTACAGAGGAGCAGAAACAGCCGAAATCTGTTTGGAGCGAGCTAGCCGAGGAAGCTAGGAACATTGAAAAGAAGTCAGAGCATGGTGACGTCTGGGCCAGGCCACCACCCTATGCCCCTCAAAATGGCGCCGAGCCGCAGGGGGTAGGGTGGGGCGAGGGTGCCCCCGGCGCGAGTGAGGCGCCGAGAACCAATGGGAGTGACCGGACAGCTGAGGGAGGCCCGAGGGAGGGGCCGGGAGCGAGCCTGAGGGAGGGGCGGAGAGGAGGTCCGAGTGAGGGGCCTGGAGCGAGCACGAGGGAGGGGCGGAGAGGAGGTCCGAGTGAGGGGCCGGGAGCGAGCCCGAGGGAGGGGCTGAGAGGAGGTCCGAGTGAGGGGCCTGGAGCGAGCACGAGGGAGGGGCGGAGAGGAGGTCCGAGTGAGGGGCCGGGAGCGAGCCCGAGGGAGGGGCGGAGAGGAGGCCCGAGGGAGGGGCCGGGAGCAAGCCCGAGGGAGAGGCGGAGAGAAGGCCCGAGTGAGGGGCCGAGAACCGATCAGAGCGGACATTTCAAAAAACGCCAAAGCCCAACGAAAAAGTACCGGAGCCCGGAAGTGACCAGTCAGTCGAGTTCCGACTCCGGATCAGACACTAGTCAGGACGAGTGGCTCACAACTGATTCAAACTTAAGGAAGGAGAAAAAGAAGGTAAACATCCGAATTAAAGAAAAACCGGCGGGAGCATTCATGATTAAGCATGTTGCAAAGGAAGAGCATCTGACCCCAATTCAGGTGGCTGTTACCTTCAAAATAAAACTAATGAAAATTGTGAGTTTCTGTTCACAGGACCGGATCATCGGACACCCCCGTAACCTGTACACCCCGGTGACAAGCGTCCCGCCCGAGCCTGTGAGTTCCACGCTGACCGAATCCAGAAAACAACAAAACAGCCTCCGCAAGAGGGGGCCGCGATGCCTTTGCGTTATCTTAATTTTGCAGCTTGTCACTATAGGACAGGTAGAGTCACACCAGCCCTTTAAATGGGGTACTTGAACAGATCGAACAATCTCGAGCAATTAGTACAAAAATAACTACAGGGCCACCAGTTTTCAGTGCCATGCCTTGCCAACTAGCACCCATTGAACCCTGTTCCAAACGCAGCTGGTACAAAAATTTGTTCACCGGTTCGCCGTGGTTAACCACCCTGATATCCACCTTGATAGGGCTGATCACAATGATCATGATGACGCTAATCTTTGAACCCTGTATATTGAATAAGCTCATGCCGTTTGTCAAGAATCGGCTAGAGAAGGTTAACATCATGTTAGTAGAACACCGACAACTGCTTTAAGAATATACCCACTCAGTATTACCCCCAAGTTATCCCAAGGTACACCCTATTCCTACACCCTGGTATTACCTGTCATCCCCTACCTTCTACGCGCCTTCTTCTTTGTGCCTTATGTTTTATGTCAAGTTTATGATATGTAATTTTAAGATTGGTATAACTATAAGAATAGAATAAGATAGTAATAAGAATAAGATAGTTGTATTTTAGCTAGTTTTGTTATGCATAGGGAGGGGGGAAGTTGTTGCAGATAGTTAGGGAACGGCGGCCGGAAGATATCGTGCTGTACGGAAAGATAGGGCCCCTAATAGCCAATAGTGTTTAGCCTATGGTGTAAGCAGACGGATGTGACGTTGTAAACCTAGCTATTTAACACCTTGTTACCCATCAATAAACGCCATTTGCCGTCCACCACATTGGTGTCAACTAGCTGATGGCCCGAGTGGCTTGGGGGTGGTCGCCGTGCCGTCCCTGAACCAGGTCGCTGCATCCGTTTGAACTGCAACACCTGTAGCTAGCGGGGTCCCCCAGGGGTCAGTCCTCAGTCCAGTCCTGTTCAATTTATTCATCAATGACCTGGATGAAGGCACAGAGTGCTCCTTCAGCAAGTTTGCTGATGATACGAAGCTGGGAGGAGTAGCCGATACCCCAGAGGGCTGCGCTGCCATCCAGAGGGACCTGGACAGACTGGACAACTGGGCGGTGAAAAACCTCATGCAATTCAACAAGGCCAAGTGCAAGGTTCTGCACCTAGGGAAGAATAACTGCAGACACCAGTACAGGCTGGGGACTGACCTTCTGGAGAGCAGCTCTGCAGAGAAAAATCTGGGCGTCATGGTGGACAAGTTGACCATGAGGCAACAGTGTGCCCTTGTGGCCAAGAAGGCCAATGGGATCCTGGGGTGCATTAAGAAGAGCGTCTCCAGCAGGTCGAGGGAGGTGATCCTGCCCCTCTACTCAGCCCTGGTGAGGCCACATCTGGAGTACTGTGTCCAGTTCTGGGCTCCACAGTGCAAGAGGGATGTGGAGCTGCTGGAGAGAGTCCAGCGCAGGGCTACAAGGATGATCGGGGTCCTGGAACATCTGCCCTATGAGGAGAGGCTGAGGGAGCTGGGCCTGTTCAGTCTGGAGAAGAGAAGGCTGAGAGGGGACCTGATCAGTGTCTATAAGTACCTCAAGGGAGGCAGTGAGGAGGATGAGGTCGGCCTCTTTTCACTGGTGGCCACCGATAGAACTAGAGGTAATGGCCACAAACTGAAGCATCAAAAGTTCCACAGGAACTTAAGGAAAGATTTCTTAACAGTGAGGGTGACAGAGCACTGGAACAGGTTGCTGAGAGAGGTTGTGGAGTCTCCTTCTCTGGAGATCTTCAAAACCCGCTTGGATGCAGTCCTGTGCCACGTGCTCTAGGTGACCCTGCATGTGCAGGGGGTTTGGCCTAGATGATCTCTAAAGGTTCCTTCCAACCTTAAGGATTCTATGATTCTATTAAATTTACTGAAAATTCTGTCTGGCCTTTTCAAAATCGCAAATCCATATTGTGAGTCATCTCAAAGTTTCCTGTACTTGTATATAGAAACTCCTTAAATCTTCATTACAGATTTTTGCACTTGCATGCTTACACAATAACAGAAATGCACAGATAAGAAGAAAGTAATTCTCTAAGACAAAGGAGCAGTTCGTAGAATTTTAAAGCTATTTGAAGGAGTTAAAAAGGAAGGATATAAACCAGTCCTGAAAAAGCCTGACACTACAGAGTTGCTGTGTTGTTGGAGGTGAGATGAACATGTCACCAAATAGAAAAATTGAAAGCTCTTTGACAAGTTTTACAGAATCTCCATTTTCACTTTTCATTGTCTATTAATGTTGAATTGCCATATTTTATAGCAACTGTAAGAGGATGAAAGTGGATCTAAGATGGCTAGAGGTTTACTTTTGAATGTAATGCGGTAGATCATACTTCCATTTTAAGTTCCTTCGCTTGCCATCCACAATAAACTGACTGTTTAAAAATGAGATGCTCGTGCATGAGGATGCTCGACGACTGGATTTTTCTCAACTGATCCATATCACAAAGGGTTAACCCTGGATATCCCCATAGAGATCACTGTTACAATCACATTTGTGTAACAAAGAGCAGAATTTGGCCCTGTGCTGGAGTTTCTCATTTGAACATCATTCCACCTCCTTTGGCTCAGTCCTGCTCCACTCTTATATGTATGATGTGACTTCAGGTGCCACTTGATAACTGCAGTGGGGAACTCATAAGCTGTATAGCTTAAATTCAGATACTCATTATATGTCTCTCCTGTTGAAATCACATGAACATTTAAGACAGATGAAGAACATGCTGTGATTTTTTTTTTCACATATCACTTTTATGCTCTTACAAATTCTGGGGAAGGGATGATCAACAAGCCATACACATATTTTCTCATGTACTTTAAATACTTTTTTGATTTCGGAAAGTAAGCATAATTCTAGAAAAAATATAAAATCTTCAAAAGTGGGTAGTGATCAGTTTTGTATTCAGAGATTTAAGTGACCAACAGAAAGTTTAAATCTGCATGACACCTGAGAGCAAGAATATCAAAGCAAAATAATCACTGAATAATTAAAAAGTCATTAAAAGGTTGGAAGGAACCTCTGGAGGTAAGATTCCATTGTCCAATACATCTACTGCATTTCTAGTATTTTTTTCTCCATATTTTTACATAAATCGGAATCATTTAAACTAATTAGCTATTTGTTGCAACAACCACAATGTCAGATTTTAATTTATGTCAGACGTAAACATAACCGGGTGTTTGAATCTGATGGAAAATAATAACTTTAAGTGATACATTTTTTGTGATTTAGGTGCCCTAGTCATTTCAGTACTGAGGGACAACTAGAATTGCAACAGGATAAGTGAACATGAGCTCAAACTATCTGCTTCAGGCTATGAAAACATAATGAAAACTACATCATGACAGGTGTTTTTTTCTGGTGCAGATGCTTTTTGCAACTGAACATTGAATCTCTGTAGTTACATACCAGATAGCACTAATTAATCATCTAGAGTAAAGCTCCAAAGTTGTGTAAATGGAATATCTTCCATTGTGAAAATCCAAATATGGCTATGAGATAATTGTAGTCAATAATGCTGGGTACAAGGCTGGAAAACTGAAAAATTATAAAGCTATTAAACTATATAAAACTAACCTGGCAGTTATCTGAAAAATGACCTTTTCTTATGAATTATTTCCTAAAGGACACGATAACATTGAAAATCTTTAAAAAAGATAATGTAAATAATAGCTGATTAAGATTTTTTTTCCATAAAATAAAATAAAGTAAACTTTGGTGAACTGTTCTGGTTTTGTCAAAAGAACTCTTATTCTTTTTTTTTTTCTTTATTAAAACATTTAAATAATAGGCAGGCATTTATTTTGGCATATGGATTGCTTTCAAACCAAAAAAAAAAAGTTAAAATATTTAGAGTAAATATATCTAAGATGAGGATTGCAAGTCCATTTTTAAGTGAAGATGATTTCATAGTTAGTTAGGGCTGAGTGGTACCCACTGGTACTGTTTCACATGGGCATAAATGATGCCACGGGGAAACTGAGGTATATCAAGCGTGACTGCAGAGCCCTAGGGATGGCCGTCAAAGGTATGGGAGCCCAGGTAGTGTTCTCCTCTATCCTGTCAACGAGGGGAATGGATTCAAGGAGGAGAAGGCAGATATGGCAGATTAACAATTGGCTGCGCCGCTGGGCTTGGCAACAGGGTTTTGGCTTCTATGACCATGGGACTCATTTTTATGACCACCAGCTATTGGGGAATGATGGGAACCATCTCAGCAAGAGGGGCACACGTCTCTGCCAAAAGGCTGGCCACCCTGGTTAGGAGGGCTTTAAACTAGACGAGAAGGGGGAAGGGGAGTGTCACACAGACATGAAGAACAGTACCACACAGCCAAGGTCAGATGGCTTCCAGCGGGAGTATGCTAGTGGGGAGGTGAGGATAGGAAATGATCACGGAGGGTCCTCTTTCACCCCTCCTGGGAAACCTGCAGGCTCGGTTACTTCCCTGAAATGCCTGTAAACCAATGCGCGAAGCATGGGGAATAAGCAGGATGAACTGGAGATCTGTGTGCGGTCCCAGCATCATGATCTCATTGGAATCACAGAGACGTGGTGGGATAGCTCGCACGACTGGAGCGCTGCCATGGAAGGCTATGTGCTCTTTAGGAAGGACAGACTGGGAAGGCAAGGTGGTGGAGTAGCTCTTTATGTGAGAGAGCAACTGGAATGCATGGAACTCAACCTGGGAGTGGAGGATGAGCGAGTTGAGAGCTTGTGGGTAAGGATTAGAGGGCAGGCTAATGTGGGAGACACTGTGGTGGGTGTCTGCTACAGGCCACCTGACCAGGATGAGGAGGTTGATGAGGTCTTCTATAGTCAGCTGGATATTGCCTCACAGTCACAGGCCCTGGTTCTCATGGGGGACTTCAACTACCCCAACATCAACTGGGAGGACAACACAGCCAGGCACAAACAGTCCTGGAGGTTCCTGCAGAGTGTCGACGGTAACTTTTTGACGCAGGTTGTGGAGGAGCCGATGAGGAGAGGTGGCCTACTGGACCTCATGCTAACAAATAGAGAGGGACTTGTAGGAGATGTTAAGGTGGGGGGTAGCCTTGGCTGCAGTGACCATGAGTTGGTGGAGTTCAGGATCCAACGAGGAGGAGGCAGGGCTGTAAGTAGCCTTGCAACGATGGACTTCAGGAGGTCCAACTTTGGCCTCTTCAGAGACCTCCTCGGAAGAATCCCATGGGCTAGAGCTCTAGAAGGCAGGGGGGCCCAAGAGAGCTGGTTAGTTTTCAAGCGGCACTTCCTCCACGCCCAGCAACAGTGCATCCCTGTGTGTGAGAAGTCAGGCAGAGGGGGCAGGAGACCTGCGTGGATGAGCAGGGAGCTTGTGGTAATGCTCAAGCAGAAGGCGGCGGTATATAGAATGTGGAAAAAAGGACAGGCCCCCTGGGAGAAATACAGGAACGTATTCAGGGAACGCAGAGATGCGGCAAGGCGCGTTTGGAACGCAATCTGGCAAGGGACGTTAAAAATAACAAGAAAAACTTCTTCAAATATATTAACAGCAAAAGGAAGATCAGGGAAAACGTGGGTCCGCTGGTGAACAGGATGGGCACCCTGGTTACACAGAAAAAGCAGAGCTGCTGAATGCCTTCTTTGCTTCGGTGTTTACCAAGGGCAGCCCTTTACAGCCCCAGGCCCTAGGGACAAGAGAAGAAGCCTGGAGAGAGGAAGACTCGCCCTGGGTAGAGGAAGATTGGGTCAGAGAGCACCTAAGGAAACTCGATACCCGCAAATCCATGGGCCCTGATGGGATGCACCCCAGAGTGCTGCGGGAGCTGGCAGAGGTCATAGCTAAGCCGCTCTCCATCATCTTTGAAAGATCCTGGAGAACGGGGGAGGTGCCGGAGGACTGGAAGAAGGCCAATGTAATGGCAGTCTTCAAAAAAGGCAAGAAGGAGGACCCAGGCAACTACAGGCCAGTGAGCCTCACCTCCGTCCCTGGAAAAGTGATGGAACGGCTCATACTGGCCATTGTCTCCAGGCACATGGAGGACAAGAAGGTGCTCAAGAGTAGTCAGCATGGATTCACCAAGGGGAAATCTTGCTTGACTAACCTGATACCCTTCTATGATGGAATGACCGGCTGGATAGATGAGGGTAGAGCGGTGGATGTCGTCTATCTCGACTTCACCAAGGCTTTTGACACCGTCCCTCACAGCATCCTCCTGGGCAAGCTCCAGAAGTATGGGATAGATGAGTGGACGCTGAGGTGGATTAACAACTGGCTGGATGGCAGAGCTCAGAGGGTGGTGATCAGCGGTGCAGAGTCTAGTTGGAGGCCTGTAGCTAGCGGTGTCCCACAGGGGTCAGTCCTCGGTCCAGTCCTGTTCCATTTATTCATCAATGACCTGGATGAAGGCACAGAGTGCTCCCTCAGCAAGTTTGCTGATGATACCAAACTGGGAGGAGTAGCTGATATCCCAGAGGGCTGCGCTGCCATCCAGAGGGACCTGGACAGACAGGACAACTGGGCGGTGAAAAAACCTCATGAAATTCAACAAGGCCAAGTGCAAGGTTCTGCACCTGGGGAGGAATAACCCCAGACACCAGTACAGGCTGGGGACTGACCTTCTGGAGAGCAGCTCTGCAGAGAAGGACCTGTGTGTCATGGTGGACAACAAGTTGACCATGAGGCAGCAGTGTGCTCTCGTGGCCAAGAAGGCCAGTGGGATCCTGGGGTGCATTAAGAAGAGCGTCTCCAGCAGGTCGAGGGAGGTGATCCTGCCCCTCTACTCAGCCCTGGTGAGGCCACATCTGGAGTATTGTGTCCAGTTCTGGGCCCCCCAGTGCAAGAGGGATGTGGAGCTGCTGGAGAGAGTCCAGTGCAGGGCAACAAGGATGGTCAGAGGGCTGGAACATCTGCCGTATGAGGAGAGACTGAGGGAGCTGGGCCTTTTCAGCCTGGAGAAGAGAAGGCTGAGAGGGAATCTAATCAGTGTCTATAAGTACCTCAAGGGAGGGAGTGAGGAGGATGGTGCTGGCCTCTCTTCAGTGGTGGCCACCGACAGAACTAGAGGTAATGGCCACAAACTGAAGCATCAAAAGTTCCACAGGAACTTAAGGAAAAATTTCTTAACAGTGAGGGTGACAGAGCTCTGGAACAGGCTGCCCAGAGAGGTTGTTGAGTCTCCTTCTCTGGAGATCTTCAAACTCGCTTGGATGCAGTCCTGTGCCACGTGCTCTAGGTGACCGTGCGTGTGCAGGGGGGATGGACTAGATGACCTCTAGAGGTCCCTTCCAACCTTAAGCATTCTATGATTCTATGACCTCAGCTGCCTGACTGAAAATCAAGTCTGAAAATTCTGTGGCTTTTGGTAGTGAAGTACTGTGCCCAAACATGTAAGTCTCCTATAACAGGCTGCCTTAAATACTTGACTGCACACATTTTGAACCTTAAATCATTCTAGAAGACTTAACTTCACTAAAGATTTTCCCTATGTCTTGGAGGGTTATGCGTTGCTGCTTATTGTGTTTTGGACATCCTTCAAAATGTTGCAGTCTCTCAGATGTACAGTCAATGATGCACTGTGTTTGTACTTCAAACCTAGTTGTATATTTTTTGTGGAAGTGTTGGGGGAACATGGAATATGGAAGAATATACATTTTGATTCTATGAATGCACCAATGATTCTATGATTCTATGAGTGCACCAATGAATGGGCATAAGCATGAGAATGTGAATATGCATAAGATTATAAAAATCTCCCTCTTCAAGAGAGCACATAGTTTAGAGAGGTAGTTGTACAATTCTGACAGGAATGCAGATCTCATCCCTGATCATTCCGCTTGCTTTTCCTAGTTGACTTGCTAGTGAAGAACCATTTTGCTGGCAAAGGGGTGATGATTGGGCATGATGCCAGTTGCTTCATTTGTTTCTTTTCTGCTTACTACAGAAATTACCCTTACCTCCTGCGGCCCACTGAGCTGTGTAGACTCAGGGGAGGATTTTTGACCCTTTCTCTTTCTTCTTTTTTTCTTTTATTAAACCCTGTTGAATCCATTTCTGAACTAGGTGGGAGTGGAGAGGCAAGTAATTCAGGTCCTATTTTTCTAATGTTTTTTTTCCTTCTGAAGTCTACGGTGAATTAAGGAAAACCAAGCACACTTGTGAGAAAAGTTACTAACCCAACTAACCCTTTCATTAAAAAAAAGAAAAGAATAAGCCTAGATTATTTGTTGGTTTCATTTAGGAACTGTACAGGTGTTCTTTTTTTCCCTAAAATTCTAAATTTATTAAATTAAGTAATTATTTTCCTCTCCTCCTGTCTTCTGGAAAAAAAAAAGCATCTTACATAAATCACCATGAAGAACTTGTGTAATGATGAGGTTATGACAACTTATCACACTAAAAAAATTAAACTCGGAAAGAACAAGAATCTCTATTTTTGGATATACTGTGAAGCCTTTTTTATAACTTTGTTTTCTTTGTTTTTTTCCTCATTTCTCTCTCTCTTGCTCTTTCTTTTTTTCTTCTTGAAAAAGGAGTTGCTGTCTATCTTACTTTTTTTCTAAGGTGGAATTTATCTCTCTGTGAGAGATTTGTTCAAGGGGTTACATTTAACCCTTGCACAAGGCCAAAACCAGAGAAGCATGTAGGACTTGAGCTGTTTTTTCACCTCAAACTGAATTTTGCTGAAGGCTTCAGTCACTCTATGTGGTGGACGGTATCTCACTGGTTGTGTAGGCAGAGTCATGAAGGCCAACCCCAGGCTCGAGATTCCCTTTCATTTTCTGTATTAGCTTTACTATGACCCAGTTATGCTACTAAAGCTCATTTCAACCTAGTGCTGACTTTATCTTGAAGACTGGCTCATTTACTGTTGTTTGATAATCGGAAGACTAACAGTAAAATTTTAATATTTTGTCAGTTTAAGGTGTCACTTTAGGAAAATAAAATGCATAATTTTAGTGAATGGGAGCTTTACGAACTTCAGAGGCAGAGTTTCACTAGTCTCACAATTGTGTCATGTCTTATAAGACTCAGAGGTTTTTCTTACACCATAGGCTGCTTTAGATATTTTTCCTGGATTATTAGCATTTATCTGTCATTCGGCCAAGCAAGTAAGCAAGCAAATAGATGTAAAAATCTTAAGTTTTTAGTCCTTAGGGTTGTAGAGAAAAAAAAAAAAAGACTTATGAACCAGAGAAACTAGCTATATTCAATTAAAAAAAAAAAAAGAATGAAACCCTTGTGATTTGTATTGGTAATCTCAAGACTTCAGACACTAAGACTTCATTTCTGAAGGTCTGGAGTTGGCAGTGCTGCAGAACATTTGGATTAGGTTAAACATTAATTGTGTGCTGGACAAAACTTCAGATAAATGGGCTCCAGAACTTGATATTTTGCATATCTTAGTTCTTGAGTAATGCCAACATATACAGAAAACGATACTTGTTTTGTAGTGAGCAGGTTGAATCAGTGTTATCACCCTTATACCTACCAATACACAATGTTGTTGCCTTCCTCTCTGACCTTTGTTCTTCACAAAACTCCCATTAGTAAATACTGTGTGTTATTAAGAAAAAATACAAATCCCTAAAATGCATACAATAGTCCTTTCTTTTGTATGTATAACGGAGCTATGAAAAATCCGCATACAGCTTTGTGCAAGTAATAGCAGAGTCAAAGACTCCTGGAAAAGGCTTTGGGAATCTCTGGAATTCCAAGGGAAAATAATAAGTAATCATCCCAGGACCAGAAAGGCTACAGGAAAGGGTAGTTATATGTAGCTGTAAAAATCCAATGAGAATGTGGAACACCAGAGGGAAATGACAGACTATCCAAAAAGATTTTTTTTTTCTTAAAAAGGCAAACAGCCTTCCTACTTCTGATTGCTCTACTGTGTCAGCAGGCAGGAGACAGTGAGGCAGTCCTTAGAGTACTCATTGTCTCCTGCTATTCACATATATGTTCTGAACAGTAGGAAGTTCACTCATTTCCAATGCACACTTTATGATTAAAAGAGGATTTTGCTCCATTTTTGTATTCTCACTCCCATAATTTCCTTTCTTATGATTTGAAAAATGTCTAAGTAAATGTTGGCAAGGGGATGTTAGTTTTTGTAGTGCAGACAAAAAGAGAACAGTTTAGATGGAAATCATCCTGGCTCTTCAGATCCCTTCCTTTTATGAATGAGGGAATTGGAAAAAATCTTTGGAGATGACGCTACACAAAATAACCAAAGGGGATGAAGAAGTGTGTACACAATATCAGCATGTTTTGAATTACCAAATTAACAGTTATATATGTTAAAACAGTTATAATACATACTATGTATGAATTATCAGCACAACAAGAGATATTAATTACCTATTACTATCTCTGAATCTTAATGCAAGGAAAGGCTAATGTCATTTGGTATAGTCAGACTCTATACTAAAGAATTATTTATTGGTTATGGCAAAAATCCAGGGCTCTACAGTTGCCATGCTCTGAGGACAATTTCCACATGGGGAAGCATGCTACCTTATTTTTAAAATATAAAAGGCAATAATTTGATTGGATTATGATTTCTTTTATGGAGTTATTGCTGCAGTCTGTGACTGGAAGTATGCCTGTCCTGTGTTCATGATGAGGGATACCTGCATTTGCTTAGGTAAATCCAATCATTTGAAAAAGGGGAATGTAAGCCATTGAGAGCAAAACTGACAGAGTGGATCTTCAGGACATTTCATCTGATTGACAGCCAAGCATTTTCCTTCCATGAAAGAAAGCATCAAGAAGAGAACCACAGTTTGGATAAATTTGTTGGGATTTGGTTCACAAGGCAGTTCACCAGTCTGATATTGTAATCTGATCTGTAGTTATTTGTTTGTTCACTTGTTTGTTTAAATTCGGTAAATCCAAGTCAAATTTACCAGCTTATATGAAAAAGATAACTTCTTCATTTTCACTTTCCTATCATCTCTCTGCTTCTTTCCTTTCCATAGTTTTGTGAGTCTCCTTTTATTTATTTTTTTTTTCACTTTTAAATTCTCCAACCCCAGTTTTACTCTCAGGCCAGTCTATGTACTAAGTGAATAGTTGTTCAACAGTTATGGTGACATTGAAGTGTAATTGTTGCTCTGTGAGACCAAACCATTCACCAGACTAGTAAAAGTCAGTTATAAGACACTGTTTCAGGCTGTCTGCAGATTCAGCTAGTATCACTAGCTTGGCGATAATCTTCCAGCTAAGAACAGATTGCCTCTGCAGCCAAAGGGCTTGAGATCATTAGATCTTAAAGAGTCGGGAAGCTGGACAAGCCACAGAAACACATGATGTGGGTCAGATGTAGTGCATGTGTTTTAAACACTTGCTTTAGGAGCTTATAGGAGCTCTTTTGTTTACTTATGGATGCAAAAAGGCTAGAAGACTATGCAGTAATCTATGCTATCAATACTGCTATCAAGACTGGTGAGAACAGCTGAATGAGATTTCCATACTACCCCCTTTGTTATATTGAAACCTCCTGGAGCCAAAAGTAATACCTCTCGTGTTTCTTTCTGTGATATAGTTTCATATTTTCTAGCAGAATTAGGAAGCAATTTGGGCCTGCTTAAAAATGCAAACGCACAGTTAATTATTTACATATTCTCATTTAAATTAAATTAATTCTCAAAACAAGGTTCACAGATGGATATGGTCATGGTTTGAGAACAAACCTAAAACACTGAATGGAAATAGTAATGTGCTAGCATTGTTTGTTGATCATAGTAATTGTAGTTATTAAAGGAGATTGGTGTGCTGTTTTCTCTTAGAAATAACTAGGTATGGAAACTCAGAGACTAGACAATGTATCTCCAGGCTCATAATATATTAAACATCATATCATCTTGTTTGTATGTAATGCAGCCATAATATGATATAATAATCAAACTGATTCTCAGGAACTGTGCTAGATTACTTCATAATAACAAAAAATAAAAGGAGAACAAAATAACTGTTGATAGTGGAAAAACTCTGGAGCCTTCCCTAAATGAAAAATGAAAATTTTTACAGCTATAGAAATCTATGTATAGAAAAGACTGTATTTGGGAAAGATTAGAAAAGAACAGTGACCAAAAACTCATGATCATCAAAAAAGCTGTGAAAATAAATGGAAAACAATATGACTCAGATCTCTAAGAGCTGCTGGCATAAGAAGAACCTGCAGTGACACAAATCTCTAATGATTTTAGGTAGGTATAAATGGTGATTCATAAAGAATTAAACTTCCCTATTTCCCAAAATGATTTTGTATTTTGTCTTTTCTATCTAAGCAGTGTTTTAAAGCTAAGCCAATCCTGGATATTAGAGAGGGACTGCAGCGTAAATCTTGAAGAGTCCAAATCTACAATACCATAATATATAGAACACTATATATACATAGTCCAATCTGGCTTTTAAATGAAGACTAAATTCAGATTTTCAGGCCCAAAGTCTCTGTGTTGTCTGTTAAGATTTTTTCTAGGGAGCCCTGGATGCTTGAATTCAATACAAAGCTTACCAAGTACCCTGCAGGGATTGCTGTAGGGAATCATTGGCAATGTTTCATTGGCAAGTTAAGAAAACTACAGGAAACAGTAGAAGGGTATTATAAAGCAAGATTATAGAGATTACAAAAAAAAACAAAAACAAAACAAAACTCAAAAACACACACAGAAAAAGATCAGCTTGTCTTAAATTGCATAAAGTAATCTAAAAATTCTTACCCACAGCCAGTACTACTTAAAATTACACTCCTCTCTCTCAGGGAGTGTTTATATTTGCATCCTTCTTTTTTATTTTTTTACAGTTATACAGTTGATAGGCTGTCGTGAAAGGTTGCATATATATCACACATATTTACTCTTCCTTACTTCTGCCTATGCCAGTAAGATCTGGCTGGGGAACAGAGGGATAGACTGAAACCATCAGTCACTGATTCATCAGTCCTATAGAACTGTAGGTGTGCAGAACTTCCCAGAGGGAACAGACTGCAGTTGTTGTGCAAGACATACAAGTAACAAGAAGTGGCTAGAGCACAAGCAATATCTTGAAAGCTTGAAAACAGGAGTTTAAAATTAAAAAAAAATAATAAAAAAGGAGGGATTTTTTTGTATAAAAAAGAATGTTGTTCTTAATAGTGGCATTATTTTGGTATTAATATGCCTTTACTAAGATCAGTCCAAGGCAAAATTGAATAGAGGTAGGAGTTTTGCCAAACACATTTCCTTTCTCAAGCTAGGAGAATTCCATGTTTGGTGCTTATGGAATTGGTGAGTGATTGATCAAACTGTGATTCATCAAATCCATGTTTCAAACTGAAAAACAGTGAAGAAGCTGAGTGCTTCCAGTTGCATCCAATACAGCATGTGAACACCAGTATGCGCAGTTAGAGATGAAATGAGCTGTGCGGACAGGCAGATCCCCACAAATTTCCCTCCACCTCTGCTCTTTCTCAAGGGCTGCTTGGGATCCAGGTTTGAAAGCACTAGTGTTTAGCCATCTTCTCCAGGCCAATACTGTGAGATACATGATGTTTCCCACAGCCCTGGGTTAAACCTATCTATCTAAGGCCTGTAGGAAATACTGCTTGGTTAGAAAGCCATCGTGGACATTCCCAAGGTGATCTTAAAGTGGTGAACCAGGCATGCTCAAGACCCCCTTCCCTAAGCAGGTCTGGGCTTTACTGTCATCACCTTGACAATGTGTAAGATAGAGTCATTGCAAGCCTGAATGCACAGTAGTAAGAATCATTAATGTTCCGATCATTAAGAAAATGAATGAAGATATGCAGGACTTCATTATGCTTTGTAAGGGTCTCTTGTTCTGCTTCACAGAATATAATTATGCTTTTACAACCCATTTACTGTACGCAGAGAGCTAAAAAAAACGCTAAAGAGCTTTAGAACACCCAAGAAGCAACAATTTGCCTTTTGACAGGGAAATCTGATCATTTTGTCTTGTCCTTAAGCTTTCAACAAGGATGACCCTATACTTCATTAAGGACATGTGCAAGAATGCAGCCAAAGCCCTTGAATTTTCAGACCCGTTACATGTTGTGTTAACTCCTCATGCTGCATAGTTGTGGCTGCTACCACCAAATACTCATTTATACTGATTTTCCAAAGAAAAAGTCTCTGGATAATAAAACAAACCTCTATAAATTTTATGTCCAATGGAGTATGAGATTTCCAAAAAAGTCTTTACCTTAATATATGCTAAAACTCATTAGATAAAAATACAAATGTTTATATTTTCTTTGACAGAAATATCTTTTTGATTATTTTACTTTTAAACAAAATAAAATCAAAATTTTGTCAAAAAAAAAAAGAAAAAAAAAAGTCATATGCCTCCTTGAGGTTTCTGGCACTTTCCCGATATAGCGTGACTATGTTTCTGACAAGTAAAATTTTATTGGATGGACATCGGTGTAGAGGTGTGCCCAAGGGTATGCAAAAAGTGTCTGGGCGACCTACCATAGGGAGGTCCATGGACTTGGGCGAGCTGTACTTGCCTTCTGGCAGTGCGTGTCCCAGCCACGAGGTGGCTCTGGGTTATCTTGGGGAGACCCTGCAATTAACAGGACTCGTGAGCGAAGGAGCAAGGTGAGAGGCAAGCTCATGCCTCCAGGCTTTAATTAATAATCCTTTGCATAAATGTTGGATGACACAATTTTTAGCTTTGCTTCTGAAGTTAAGCTTTTTTTTTTTTTTTTTCCTGCTTGTGCAAAACCAGTATTGCAGAAGGGATGCAAATTGGCAACAGGCCTAACTACCATTGGGAATACATTGTCTGGGCTGGATTTGTATTCTTAAATACTACCCTAAAAAGCTGTATATAATGATTATTGTAATGACCTTGAAAATATCAATCAGAAAAGGAGCTAATAATTACTAAGCTTGTAACAGAACATGGACTAATTAGACTTAACTGCGGATTTCCTGTGTATGTTTGTGTAATTGATGAAAACACTTTTCAATGACTTGCCTGGCATAAAGAAAAGCTACTTGTTTCTGTTAATAAGCTCTTTAGTGGAATAAAGAATGAAAGAGAAAAATAAAAGTGAATGAGACCAATTATTTGATTACATTTTCAAATCTATATATAACATTAATCTCTCTTATAGACAGAATGCATGCAACTGTCCTACAATATAAGACTGTTCTTCTCACATCAATTAGGATTAAGGCAAGGTCATTTATGAAGCGATGATTATGAATTTTCTCCTCAAAATATATTTTCTGTGAAGTGAATTTTGCTATTATATAGCATAATATACGTAGTCCTCATTGAATACTCTCTTTTCTTCAGAAAGATTTGGCGCAGTACTGGATAGCATGAATCGCACCTGGCTTCAGAGGATTGGTTAAAAACCTGTGAGTACTTAAAACTGGTACAAGTGAGGCTCTAAATATCTTTGGAAGCTCAGAGATAGTTATGATTTCACCAAAAAGTCAGTTGTGGTTTGCATGTTTCAAATTCTCTCCCAAAATACATGCATGGATTTCATGTCCAGGCAATTCTGTCCACTTGGGGTTCCATATTTATTATAGTCCATTACAGTCATAATAAATGTGTCAATTTTATGTCTAATTTCTTTTTCTATTATATCTCTTAAGTATTGAAACTAACATCTAGGAGTCATGCTAGATTATACTTTTTGCCTCACATTTCCTTAGAAATATTTCTAGTTCTGTAGGTCAAATTCTACTCTCCGTGTCAATGGATATGGTCAATGGATACAATCAATGGATACCTTTTTCTTGGATTATATATTCGGTGACATTTATGTAGCCTGATGTATGTAATGGCTACATAATGTCCATAAATGTCATTATGTAGCCTGATGACATTTATGTAGATTTTCAGCAGGCTTGCTGCAAAACTGCAGCTGATGATGCAAAACCTGCCTCGAATTAGAAGTCTGGAAAGGAATAGGATCGCACTTGTTCTCTGCTGTGCATGCTCTGCAAGACTAAAGGAAGAAAAATATAGTAAAGCTTAAATTTTGTTTCTGCAGGCAGCAGATATGACTCTAGATTTGTTGAATAAGAAGGTGTCATTTTTTACATCACCCCTTGTCAGAACTGACATTAAGAATATTTAAAGACCTGTTGGCAGAAGAATATTTTGAATCTACCATCTCCTCTGGTTGTTTTGGACACAGTATTAAAAGTAATGCCCATTAAATGTCCTGTAACATCAAAAGAGTGACATAAATTCTTTTTGGCTCATGTTCTGACATCATTGTGAGAGATAGTGCCAAGTGTGGAGGTGATGTATAAATTCATGTAAATTCAATTCACTTGAGCTAATTCAGACTCTCCTTTACTTTTCTAAGCCCAGTGGGCACAGGTGAAGTGTAAGTGAGGGGATATAAATTACAAACTTGAGGTGGCTATGAGTCCTGGTAGGGCATGTTAGTTAAAGTGAATATACAAGAGTCTGAGCTGAGAAAGTCTACAGAAAATCTAAGCTGCTCTGCCATAATCTCCAGGGACCAGAGTTTAGATGGACTTATGTTTCTGGAGATGCTTTCTCAGCACCTGTATAAATGAGATCTGAGTTTGAGTTTATGGTTATCTGACACAATTTTTATACACGGATTACTGAGATTATTGCTTCTGCCCTAAACACACAATTTCAGTCTATGCTATTATTCTACACTGTGTAAGATGGGGGCTTGAGGTTGTTTAAATTCTACTACAATTTATATCAAGGTCACATAAACAACAGTAAAAAAAATCAGATGGAATGTAAAAATTAGTGAGTGAACATTTTCATCAGTGGTTTTGTAATTACTTTCCTCTGCTAAGTGTTTATTGTAGAGTGCACAAAATGCAAAAAAAATGCAAGAGTCAGACTAATACTGAATAAAACCATTTTCAATAATTCTTAAATATAGAACCTTATTAACAATAATATTTTGTAATCTTGGCACTAGAAATACTTGCACAACTGCATGTAGAAGTTCAGGTGAGCATCAACATTATGAGAACTGTTATCAGAATCATTGGCTATGCCTATAGTATTAAATGAAACATGGCCAAAGCATAGACTTAAGTGCTAGACTGCTCATACTGTTTATGTATTAGCATGCTCCCTCGCAGGGTTTTGTCTCAGTTCCAGGTTTTTTCCCAGCCCAGTTAAGAGTGCCAGACAATACCATTTATTTGTGAAAGAGATAAAATATGACTTCAAACTTGTGGCCAAAGTAATGCTTTGAATATGATATTCAAAGATAACTTGTGTGTCAGACTGGACTCTGTAACACTGCCATTTTTTTATGTATTTCTGTCTAAATGCAAAAAATATTGGCCAGGAGTAATGGAAAAAAAAAAAGTCATTGTTTTTCTAGTGGTACATTTATACGTATGAGATTTACTAATCACAGAAACAGCATGATTAATAGATCAAATTTGAATTGCCTAAATTCTAATCAGGATCTGCTGGTCATGGAAAATTTCAGATTGGTAAAGTAGTTTAAACCAATATTTCAAATTGAGAGCTGTAAGTGAGACAAATCTGCGTTTAGGCTTTTAAATAAAAAAAAAGCAGGTATTCAGAAAAAAAATATGTTTAGTGAAGTCATTTTACAGGTATCTCATGAAAAAAGTTTGAAGGCAATTTTGATTTCCCTGAATGTGTAGATAACCAAATTTGAATACTTTAAGTTTAGCTAATGTTTCTGTTTCCATCAGTTAAATGTCTTAAAACATTAGACTGATTTTTACAAGCCATAGCTGGGTTCTGTAAGGCATCACAGATTTATTCTGAGGGGAAAAAAAACACTTTGAGTGGTATATATCCTAAGTATTATTTACTATAGGAATATTGTAACTGTGTTACAGGTTATTTATATTAGGTGTAGAATTTTATTTATGGGCAATACATGTATCGTGATATTAAAAAATATTTTGCAGCAAATAGCTCAAGACCTTCTTTAGGAAATGAATTGGGTGCAACTGTGTCAATAATATTTTAAGATCATTCTAGACCACTCATATAGTGCTGGGAAAATAGTGCTTCTCTGATAAGATTTTCGAGACTAATTCAGATCAGCCTGAAAGGTTTTCACAGGATGTGGTGCTTTGTTCTGTGTTCTCTGTTCAAAGCACCTACAAAGAGAAAATGTTTTCTTACACTCTTGGTGGCAATGCTAGAAACAGTCATGTGAGGTAGGGATGAAATGACACGAGAGACATATGTACAGTTACTGTACATACTACTGAACTTAGAACAGTAAATCAAACTAAATCAATCTTGTATAAGCAAATCAATGCTGTATATTCTCCCCAAAACAGGAATTATTTCTGTTTCATGGAAAAATATGCAAAAATCCCCATAGCAGACAATTGCAGATAATCCCTCCTTAGCACATTGTTGTCAAGCAAGGGTTGGTTCACATGATGAAACAAGAATATTTAGTTGTATTATAATTTTTATTCTGCCAGATAGAGCTATGTAAGTTCTCACTATTTATATAAATGTCTATCCTCTGACTTCGACTCAGATATTTGTTTTGGTAATGCCTTGTGGAAATAGTTTCTCTGAATTCATTATAGCTTATTAAAGCAAAACAAAGCAAAACAAAACACCTTTATTTGCTCATTTCTGATTGTCTAGATCATTCACTGTTGCTTCATTGTGAGGAAAATACTTTGCTCTTCCTTCCTATGATGTTTTTTGTCTTGCACAAAATACCTATTTCTTATTCTGATCTATCAGCCCTTATCTCTTCTACTTTTCCTCATATCTGAATATCTGTTCATATTCTTATTTTTGTCAATAAATCCTGGATTAATTCTCCTGGATTTTTGGCTCATACTTTTGAACTTTTGGTTAACTGAAGTTCTTGATGAGGAACCTGCCTTATCCTTGACTTTTTCTATGGTCAGAGGGAAATGATTACACCTGTGAAGGTACATTTCTGTAAACATTGACTATATGGAGAGTGTGGGATGACAAGTTTCAGAATTTTAGTATCTCAGAGATGCATCAAAAGCTATGAATTTGGTCGAGGAAAGGGCAAGGAAAACCGATTTTTAATAACTATCAGTTATCAGTGATGTAACCTGTTGCTCTAATGTAATTGTTTTTGAGCTTATAACCAGTGCTACACTTGGAGCAGAGACACCTACCAGTCCAATCAGGAACTTTATCTAAATCTAGACTTTTCATCGTATTTGCTAAAATATATAGACTAATTAAAATCTGGGAAAAACTGCTGGGTATATGTGACACACTAACTCTGTTAACATATTTATACCCTGATTCTTCTTGACCTGCTTTAAAACTCTCAGTAACTTTTGTTGGGAAAAGTTACCCACCTTCAAACAACTATTTCATGATGTTAAATGGAGCCTGCTTGAACAAGTTAGTTACATTTTGCATCTTAGTTACAAAATGACATGAATAGAGTTTCCATTAAAACTTAATACCAATTATTTTTGTCTGATTTAACTTGGATTTTTTACTGATTCTGGTGGTCTGTTTTTGGTAATGTTTCTTTTGGTTTTAGTATTATACTGTCAATAGCTTGCCTGGTACTGGTCAGGGCAAGTTTTTAAAATGAAGACATTAATGCTACTTATGACACCTACTTTCCTATTAAGCCTGCGCCATATCCAGCTAGAAAACATAAATGATACCAGCTGAGAACCTAGCCCTAAACATCTGATGAATACAAAAAGCAATTCAGTAACTTTTATTGGAAAAGCAGTGCAAGATGCAACATTACATCTGTATTTTTTGGGGGCGGGGGGGGGGACGACGTGTTTATATTTTAAGTATAGAACTCACTTGAGCAGCACAATATATTTTTTCATTCTTAGGGATGAAAACATTAGACATTAAAGACAGTACTTTCAAGCTGGCTATGAAGACTTGACCATTCAAATCCACATAAATGCACTTGAAGAAATGTTCTACATTTCAGGGTGTTCACAATTTTTAATGAAACCACATGGAGTTCTTAGAGCTTGGGGAAAATACTGTTTATGCACTTTGCACCGCTCCAGATATTCTGTCAGCCTAAAGATTTCAAGGATGATTTTAAATTAAAAAATTGACATTTTTTCATTATTTTTGAATAACAAAAACCTTTTAATATCTGCCAGCTGCTTTGATTTTGTTCTTTTCATACTCTTTCATGCTTTCTCTTGCTTTAAACACACTTAGCATCTATATTTTAAAAATAATGTAAGCCTCTTATTTGTCTCTCTAAACACATTTCAATCAGTGTGTACTTCTGGAAGAATACTGTCTTCAGATTCTTTTCAATAAATTTTACTACCAAATCCTGTTTGCCATACTCATGCAAGTATTCCTGTAGAAATCAATTGGGTTACTCATATGAGAAAAGAAAGCAGTTCTTGCCTTTATTTGGTAAAGCAGCAGGCTTGAACAAAAGCAGTGCTGTACCTGCTTTGGGCAGCCAGAAACAATGACAAGCTCCTTGATAAGATTAGATGTAATTTTAAATGCAACCAGGACAAAGAATCCCTCCTACCAACTGCAGCTCCTAACTCTCTTCTGTAATTCCACCACAGTAAGCAGTTGAAGAATTACTGACAAGAGCCAGACTGCCCTGTAAGCACCACCTAACAGGCATAGAAACATGATCTGCATCACTTTTAGGCTTGGCAGATATTTTGTGCTTCTTTCAAAAAAGAAAAAAAATCTTTTAAACCAGGCACACTTAAACTTTATACATTCCCAGCTTTGCTGCTACAGGAAGACCTTAAATTTGAAACATTCTTATAGATATACGCTGAAAAGAGTTCTGTGAAGCAGCTACTTATAGCTGATTGCTTCAAAATAAGTATATGTTATTCATTGTCATTGTATATGAGCTAATTGTTTTAACTTTACAACAGAAAAGGCTCTCTACAGTCCCAAGCTAATCACCAACCTTTCACTCACAAAATTTATGCCAACAAATCTGGGGACTCAGCCTGCAGCTCTGAAATGGGGTGCAGGACTATGTACAGCATAAATTTCCAGGTTGAGTTCCCATTTGTTCTTTAAAGTAATGGATTTGATTACTTCTGCCTTTAAGAACTGAGAGAAATCTCCAAGGTAATGTCTAGTTATATCTCTATTTGCAGTCCTGAGATAAGTGCTATGCAAATTCACGCACAGTGAGATTCAGATACGATTTTCTTTTAAGCATAAATTTAATTCTGTACGCTCTGTTTTTTTTTTCCACACTTGCCTGTCAAAAATTACTATACTATATATGGATCAAATGTATTCAAATTGTAACCCCCTTGGTGATAGCACATGTTTAGATGACCAATCAGTAGCCTGTTGAAGCCAGTGGAGTAATAACAATAAGCTTTGAATCAAACCCGGGTAGAGAACAAGACACCTAGATTAATGAGTTCAAACAGCATGGGCAATGTTTCTGAAAAACTGGCAAAGGTGTCCAAGCAGTGGAAGACACAGCATTATGCATAGAGTCGCTAATTCCCTGCTCCAGAATCAGAGCTTTAGTTGAACAAACAAGCAAACAAAGAGAAAGAAAAAAGAAGAATCCCTGCTCTCTAAAACATATGCATCTGGGACAAAGACTCACAGAAGCCTGCACAGTACCTCCCAAGGAAGAAATTCTTTCTGAAATATTGCAGGATAAATAGTGTGACTGCTGCCCTCTCACTGCTGACAAGTGCGCAGTTGGGGGCAGGGGGAGGCGCGCGATGGAGCCACTTCCCTCCACCACTGTCTTCCCAAAGACGGCTGCAGCAAGGCGTGGACATGCTCCAAAGAGGTTAGAGGACAATGCCTGAATACTAAAGCTTTATTGACTGCCAGTCAGAAAGTTGGGCTAGTGGAAGAGGCTTTTCTCAAAGGAGAGGTTTCCAGCTTTTCCTCAAGGTTGACAGACTTCATAGGAAGTATGTTACCCTTGACCAAGTAGGCTTTGCCCTTGCCTATCACATACTTTGTCCTAGACTTTGTGATCTGTGTTCTGAGAAGCACATGAGCCCTCACTGGTGGGGGGTCACTGATGGTCTTGGCACACATGTGTGACACATTTGACTCCGGTGCAAACATTTGCTGCACTCTCTGTTCTCAATTAACCTGGCCCTCACTTCTCCACCTGAAAAATGGAGATAACACCAATCCTCCCCTATCACAGAGAGGTAGTGGGAGGATAAAAACCATTAGTGACTGTTAAGTGCTAAGATATAATCACGATCAGGGCCATGTAAGTGCCTATACAGATAGCAGGTCTCAAAAGTGTTCAGGGCAAACAAGACTATTTCAGATGTAACTAATTTTCTTGCCCTTCACTTTATGAAACTTAAGAAATTCAGAAAAGTTTGGAATCATAGAGAGTAAAACTGTTAGGAGAAAGATTAATTCTGACAATTTAGCAGTATTGATTGTGTTAATCAGAGACTTCAAGGGCATTTGCAAAACTCAGTATTTTTATCGTCCTCTAGAAAAAGGGAAACAAAACAAGGGACACTAAAATACAGAATCAAGGTGAGGGAATTAGCTATGAATGGGGTTGGAACACATTGCCTGGCTTGAAATACAACTCAGAACTCTTATATTTCAATCTAGTTCTTCAATTTAAGAAATCATGGTAATTCCATGACAAGACAATTTTCTTACAGTGTTAGGAGTTTCCCACTTCCCATATTTGAAATTCAGAGTGATTCTTTTCTGAGATCTGCTTTTTATCATCACATCCAGGAAGCTAAATATGTTCTTCCAGGCATAAAAGATGATGTAAAATCTGAAAGCAGCACGAAAATCCAGCAGTATGAAAATCCAGGGTTTATGCTTATTGGCCTGGAAAGACTAAGTGATTGAACTACTGAGCTGATAGGACAAATGTAGCCTATCTACCCCTGTAACATCGATTTTTGCTACCTCAGGTTTAACTAAATTTATATGAATACTGAAGTCAAGATTTTTCAAACTGACTTTGGTTGCCCAACTTCAGATGTTTAAGTCGACTGCTTTCAGAAGACTGCTCAGCCCTTGTGGATAGTTAGCACTTGCCTTACTGTAGTAACAAACACCCCAAATCATGAGTCACCCAGGATGCATCAACTTGGATCCCTTTTCTCCTTGAGAGGTCAATCCATATTTATTTCTTCACGGACAAGCTATATTTTGCATAAAGGCAATCTAAACTTCAGGAGTTACAAAGAGTTAAAACAGTGAGCGAAACTTAAAGTGCCAATAGATTAGAAGCCACACATTTCTGAGACATGCCTCGTCCTCCAGTATCATTCTACGACAAGGTTATCAGTGGAACTTTCTACATTCAGAAGAGTTGCATTACACAGCTAAGCTAAAGTGGCCATAGCACAGTGTGAGATGACATGTTGTTTTTTTATTTTAAATCTTCCCTTGACTGATTTTAGTTGTCTGTCATCGGGCAGTGGCACAGCATGGCTGGACCAGAGCTGCCTGGAATGTGTTGATGAAGAGGGCACTCCAGTGAGCGCAAAGTGCTTATCTGCAGCCTGGGTGTGAAGAAGAATGCTGAGAGGCTGCAGCAATATTGCTTCCTCCAACCTGAGGCCCAGAAAAGCATAGTGGTTGCATTGGAAATGAATCCTGGTGCTGAAAGGGTGCACTTCAACCTTTCAGTTTGTACACAAGTCTCAGTGTAACAGCATTATCTGGCAATTGGCCTTCTTAGGCCTAATTTTCAATCCACAAGTAGGAGTTAGGTCATTGAAGATATCCTCACCATTAGAGTTATTCAGTTTGTATAAAGACTCTACTTAGCACTTGAGCAAGGAGTGTTGATTTTCCAAGTGTTGATTTATCTATAGTCACTGTTGTGTACACGGCAAGTCAGCAGTCCACCAACAGATGACAGTTTGTTTATGATAAACTGAAAGAAAGGCCCATCTAGAAATGTGCAGATCTGTGAGCAAAATATGAAAACTTCTGTAAACACAGAGATATTGGCCTAGCAGTTAAAGATTGTGTTCAGCCTAATGGTATGAAGAGTTCAGAGAACATGCTGTAATGATTACTCAGGCAGCCAGTTACATATGGGAAAAGAAAAGTAGATACTAATTAAAATAAAATAGGTTTAAAGAATGGAATGCATCAGATAGATAGATAGATAAAGTTAGTCACAAAAAATATATTTATTAAGTATAGTGTTTGAAATTACAGTTTCCCCTGCTCTTTAAAGGTCCTAACTTAATTTTTATTAAGAAAAGTGTGCCTGATAAAATGAATGAAAATTATTAGAGCTCTAATAAAGTTTATGATAAAGCTGAACCTGAAAACATATGATCATTAGACCCACCACACTTTGCTGCCATTAGCTCTTTCATGCCAAGGCTAAGTTCAGTCCCAAATGTCCAATGTTGGGTAAAGATTTAGGTAAAAATATCTTTTTTTAACTTCAATTTTATTTTCATTTTTCAATGTATTGATTTGAAAACTGGAGAAGAACATTTTATTTATGACTGCCTTTATAATTTTCAGGTCTGTTAATTAAAGGAGATACAATTCCACCCATAAAAGCTCACTGTTATAAAATACTATAGAAGTTTTACTCACTTAAAGAGCATCCATTCTTTAACACTAAAACAGAGATATTCCACAATCTTAACATTAACAGAAAATGGTCCAAACTAAAATGATCATCATATGATCATCTAAAAGTGGAGAACGTTTTTATCCAAGATTCAGATCTACATTTTGTATCTAAGGGTTTTCACAGTACTCAAACAAACTAGATGCTAAGTCTCACTCATGGATTGTGGAGAAGCTCAGTTCTGATCCTGGTTCAGCTCATTGCTGACAGCTAGCATTGCTGCCCTTAAAAGGACGCCTTTTCCTTACCTAAAAATAGATCTGATGTGGTTATACCGTATTTGTAAATTCCTGCTATTGACTGAAATGATTGAGATATTTTAAGCAGAGCCCAGACCTTGCCCACTTCTCTATGTATTGTTAAGCTCCTATAAACAAAGATAGGCTCGAATTCTTGAATTACTAGTTTACACAGAAGCCCCATTTGAAGAAAAAGCTATGTGCTTGCATTTCTGTAGTTTCCTCTTTTATTTTGTGGTTGTTTCTACACTCAGGAAACAAGCAGTTTCAATGCAGGCAAAACCTGACAAAAAGTGTCAGGTGCTAACACAAAATGCTAAGATTTTCAAATCAAAACACAAGAGCTGTGAATTCTCCATACTTTTGTAAGAACATTGTTACTTAGTTTCTCCTATATAGGGGTGGATATCTTACACCAGCTTGTTCCTTTGAATAAGAATTCTACTTAAATGTGATTTTAATAAGGCCAGGAACAACCATAGGTAGTTGGAAGAGGGACTGCACTGTTATTATTGAATCAGATAGCCTGGAACAGGGGTTATATGGAAAGTAACAATGTGGAAATGTAACAGGAACACTACATTTCAATGCTTCCTACTGCTTTCAAGGCTGATGTTTATAACATACACAAAATCAGGAAAATATTCTGATTTTAAGCTATTCTGATGTGAGTAAAGAGATTTCTTTCATTAAAATGCTTCAAATTCTGTGCTGTTTTACTGCTCTGTTGATACTCCAGAATTACTTTACCAGTCACTAGAGTTCCTCTAAACACACAACAGGCAAAGAATATAGACCAAAGAAATTACGTTAACCTGCTGCCTCACAGACATGCTCTTAAAATTCTTTCTTTCTTTTCTTCAGTATGAAGAATGTATTTTAATACACACAGTCTATAACATGCTGAGAAGTTTGAATTCTATGCTGAGAAGTTCAAGTGTCTCTCTTGCCTCTGATAAATGGCTGAATTTTATGTTTCCTTTCAGTAGGCAGAGACCATGAGATCTGTGCTCATTTGATGTCTACCTAAGAGTGGAGCACGATCACTAGGACTTCAGGAAATACTGCAGATAAGGGATTTGATCCTGTTAGATGCAGTGTGCCCTCTAAAAGTTGCTTGGTGTTCTTTGAGAAATGTGTGTACTTTGAACATTATTGAAGTTTTGAATTAAAAAAAATATATACCTGCATAGGTAGTGATAATCACACAGAACATGAAAACATTTCTCAAAGTGAAAGACGAAAATAAGTTCACTGTTTGAGGACAGTGACTTCGAAAGCATTTGGAGAAAACCAAAAGGTTTGTGTTCAAGAGGAATTTTCTGAACATGTTATGTTCAGGGTTCACTACAAAATTCATTATTAAATTGTTCACAAATAAAGGGCTAAAATATTTATTCATGTGGTTTTGGAGAGGACTGGACTTTCTTTTTCTCATGTCCTCAAGGAAACTGAGATTGTTCTTATCTGAACTTGAAATATGGAAATTTAAAATTTAATTTTACTAGAAAAATTGCCTGCCAGGTGGCCTGGTTGGAGGTTCTATATTTATTTAAAAAGTCATGGTGATTGTTAATGAAATATTACAAAATGAGAAGCGTTTTTTTCCATTTATCATTGCTCTATAGCAAGCTATATCAAGCTCCATCTGCTTCTGTAAACACCACTTGCGACTTATGCTGCGTCATCCTGCTCTTGCTGCAACCATGAGATAAGATACCAGCCGTGAAGAACTGGTAACCGTAAAATAATGTATGAGGGAGTTGCAGCTGTCTATAAAAACACGAACTTCTCCCCAGGCGGGGGTGGATCTCAGGCATTGTAAGAGATCCGATGCCAGCTGGCTAATAAAGCTTGCCCCTTTACTCACCAGTTTGAGTGTGCGGGTGATTGCTGGGATTACAGACTAACATTTTGGGGGCTCGTCCGGGAGCTCAGTAATCGCCAGGCCCTCCCTGGTTGGGAAGGGCCGCCTGACTTTGCTGGGGGAACGCTTCCAGGGGGAGTGCTACCTGATGATGTTCCAGGTCCCCGGATTCCGCCTTCCCTTGGTGACCGGGCGGCACCTCGCAAGCTTAAGGGAACTCCGAGGTCCAGGGGGAGCGCTACCTGACGATGTTCCAGGTCCCCGGATCTTGAAAAACCTCGAGGTAAGAGATCGTACGATTCAGGAGGTTAAGGGGCACCCCGATTTTTGGTATGGTGGACTGTGGGAGGTCTGATGAGACAATAACTCCCCGCCACCGGTATGCGTGGGACGCCACTGCGTTACCCTGGGTAAAGGTTGGAATAGGTTGGAACGTTCCACAGAAGTATCATGGTCATTGCTATTTGTGTCATTTGTTGTGCTCATTGTTATTTGTGTCGTTTGTATTGTGCTCTAAAGTGTTTTGATCCGGACAATCGAGTTCTGTTCCTGAAGGACCCCTTAATTGTTTTTTTTTTTTTTTTTTTTTTGTCAAATTTTCGAAATTTTAGGAGATGGACCCTCCTAAATTATGGGTTTCATATTAAGGCTGATAAATTGAAAATCTTTTGTATGAGTGAATGGCCAACTTTTGGAGTGGGCTGGCCTCTCAAGGAGTCTTTTGACCCTGACGTAGTCCGAAAAGTATACTTCATCGTTATGGGGGTTCCTGGCCACTCTGATCAGATCCCTTATATCATTCCGTGTAATGATATCCTAAAAGAACCCCCCATTTGGCTACAAATGTGTATGGTAAAATGTGGAAACGGGCACAAAGTACTAGCAATGAGAATGGGGGGAGAGAAGCCTCCCATTCCATCTGCGCCATCCGCAAAAAAACTCTGGTACTCTTTCACGTGGGCACAAATGATGCCACGGGGAAACTGAGGGATATCAAGCGAGACTGCAGAGCCCTAGGGATGGCCGTCAAAGGTATGGGAGCCCAGGTAGTGTTCTCCTCTATCCTGTCAATGAGGGGAATGGATTCAAGGAGGAGAAGGCAGATATGGCAGATTAACAACTGGCTGCGCCGCTGGGCTTGGCAACAGGGTTTTGGCTTCTATGACCATTGGGCTCTGTTTTATGACCACCAGCTAGTGGGGAATGATGGGAACCATCTCAGCAAGAGGGGCACACATCTCTTTGCCAAAAGGCTGGCCACCCTGGTTAGGAGGGCTTTAAACTAGACGAGAAGGGGGAAGGGGAGTGTCACACAGACATGGCAAACAGTACCACGCAGCCTAGGTCAGATGGCTTCCAGCGGGAGTATGGTAGTGGGGAGGTGAGGATAGGAAATGATCACAGAGGGTCCTCTTTCACCCCTCCTGGGAAACCTGCAGGCTCAGTTACTTCCCTGAAATGCCTGTACACCAATGTGCGAAGCACGGGGAATAAGCAGGACGAACTGGAGATCTGTGTGCAGTCCCAGCGTCATGATCTCATTGGAATCACAGAGACGTGGTGGGATAGCTCACATGACTGGAGCGCTGCCATGGAAGGCTATGTGCTCTTTAGGAAGGACAGGCTGGGAAGGCGAGGTGGTGGAGTTGCTCTTTATGTGAGAGCGCAACTGGAATGCATGGAGCTCAACCTGGGAGTGGAGGATGAGCGAGTTGAGAGCTTGTGGGTAAGAGTTAAAGGGCAGGCTAATGTGGGAGACACTGTGGTGGGTGTCTGCTACAGGCCACCTGACCAGGATGAGGAGGTTGATGAGGCCTTCTATAGTCAGCTGGATATTGCCTCACAGTCACAGGCCCTGGTTCTCATGGGGGACTTCAACTACCCCAACATCAACTGGAAGGACAACACAGCCAGGCACAAACAGTCCTGGAGGTTCCTGCAGAGCATCGACGATAACTTTTTGATGCAGGTTGTGGAGGAGCCGACAAGGAGAAGTGGCCTACTGGACCTCGTGCTAACAAATAGAGAGGGACTTGTAGGAGATGTGAAGGTGGGGGGTAGCCTTGGCTGCAGTGACCATGAGTTGGCAGAGTTCAGGATCCAACGAGGAGGAGGCAGGGCTGTAAGTAGCCTTGCAACGATGGACTTCAGGAGGTCCAAATTTAGCCTCTTCAGAGACCTCCTCGGAAGAATCCCATGGGCTAGAGCTCTAGAAGGCAGGGGGGCCCAAGAGAGCTGGTTAGTTTTCAAGTGGCACTTCCTCCACGCCCAGCAACACTGCATCCCTGTGTGTAAGAAGTCAGGCAGAGGGAGCAGGAGACCTGCGTGAATGAGCAAGGAGCTTGTGGCAATGCTCAAGCAGAAGGCGGCGGTATACAGAATGTGGAAAAAAGGACAGGCCCCCTGGGAGAAAGATCCTGGAGAAGGGGGGAGGTGCCAGAGGACTGGAAGAAGGCCAATGTCACGCCAGTCTTCAAAAAAGGCAAGGAGGAGGACCCAGGCAACTACAGGCCAGTCCCCGGAAAAGTGATGGAACGGCTCATACTGGCCGTTGTCTCTGGGCACATGGAGGACAAAAAGGTGCTCAAGAGTAGTCACCATGCATTCACCAAGGGGAAATCTTTCTTGACTAACCTGATAGCCTTCTATGATGGAATGACCAGTTGGATAGATGAGGGGAGAGCGGTGGATGTCATCTATCTCGACTTCACCAAGGCTTTTGACACCGTCCCTCACAACATCCTCCTGGGCAAGCTCCGGAAGTGTGGGATAGATGAGTGAACAGTGAGGTGGATTAGGAATTGGCTGTATGACAGAGCTCAGAGGGTGGTGATCAGCGGTGCCGAGTCTAGTTGGAGGCCTGTCGCTAGCGGGGTCCCCCAGGGGTCAGTCCTTGGTCCAGTCCTGTTCAATTTATTCATCAATGACCTGGATGAAAGCACAGAGTGCTCCCTCAGCAAGTTTGCTGAGGATACCAAACTGGGAGGAGTAGCTGATACCCCAGAGGGCTGTGCTGCCATCCAGAGGGATCTGAACAGGCTGGACAACTGGGCGATGAAAAACCTCATGCAATTCAACAAGGCCAAGTGCAAGGTTCTGCATCTGGGGAAGAATAATCGCAGACACCAGTACAGGCTGGGGACTGACCTTCTGGAGAGCAGCTCTGCAGAGAAGGACCTGGGTGTCATGGTGGACAAGAAGTTGACCATGAGGCAGCAGTGTGCCCTCGTGGCCAAGAAGGCCAATGGGATCCTGGGGTGCATTAAGAAGAGCGTCTCCAGCAGGTCGAGGGAGGTGATCCTGCCCCTCTACTCAGCCCTGGTGAGGCCACATCTGGAGTATTGTGTCCAGTTCTGGGCTCCACAGTGCAAGAGGGATGTGGAGCTGCTGGAGAGAGTCCAGCGCAGGGCCACAAGGATGATCAGGGGCCTGGAACATCTGCCCTATGAGGAGAGGCTGAGGGAGCTGGGCCTGTTCAGCCTGGAGAAGAGAAGGCTGAGAGGGGATCTGATCAGTGTCTATAAATACCTCAAGCGAGGCAGTGAGGAGGATGGTGCTGGTCTCGTTTCACTGGTGGCCACCGACAGAACTAGAGGTAATGGCCACAAACTGAAGCATCAAAAGTTCCACAGGAACTTAAGGAAAAATTTCTTGACAGTGAGGGTGAGAGAGCACTGGAACAGGCTGCCCAGAGAGGTGATGGAGTCTCCTTCTCTGGAGATCTTCAAAACCCGTTCGGATGCAGTCCTGTGCCACGTGCTCTAGGTGACCCTGCGTGTGCAGGGGAGTTGGACTAGATGACCTCTAGAAGTCCATTCCAACCTTAAGCATTCTATGATTCTATGATTCTATAAGGACCTAATGAAATTCTGTTGGAATGAATGGGAAGTCCCCATTGATTTCATTCAAAAGGATGGGACCTTACTATGTAGAAAATTCCTATTCCATGGTTAGAGTCATCACAGGAAGGCAGTTGCACAGGAATACTGGAATCAGCTTATTTATAATGAGACAAGTCCCAGAGGTTTGTAATTA
The DNA here is from genome assembly GCF_059628265.1 of Tinamus guttatus. Classification (NCBI taxonomy): domain Eukaryota; kingdom Metazoa; phylum Chordata; class Aves; order Tinamiformes; family Tinamidae; genus Tinamus; species Tinamus guttatus. The sequence goes on from NW_028289343.1 coordinate 320,644, forward strand.
CTCAAGCAAGCAAATCTGCTTCTTCCTGTGAAGCCACTTCAAAATCCCTGTTGAATCAAGAGCTTTGATACTTAACTGCCCTGTGCTACGTTTGTCCTTTGAATTACATTCAATCTCTTGATACACCGCAGCAAAACAAAAACACTCAATCAAACAAAGAAAAACAACAACAGTAATATAAAAACCCGAAGTTTTAATTGGTCCTTATTTTACAAATTCGCAGAAAGATATCATTATTGAAATGCATGTAATATCTGAAGTGTTTTTCAGGGCAATAAGAGGATCAAAGCAGATCTATGACTGAAGTCTTCCTGGTAACCAGTCCTATTCACAGGCCAAATGACCAGTGTCTATAAAACTGACTTGATTCCTGGGAGCGGTGGCGGTGGCAAGTTTCTAATGCTTGAGAAGAATATATGGAATTCAACAGAAACTGTCTTCTTGGAAAACAATTCTTGTTTCTCCAGGCTGTCATCATGTATAAAGCCTTTAATAGAAGTTGACATCATGTGCCATTTATGTGTCAAACTGGTTAGCAAAATCTTTTGATATGTAGAATTATTTGTCAGGTAGCAGATTCCCCATACTCCTTTTCACATTTAAACTGTTATATCCTTTTTTGGTCAAAAATATCTGAAAACATTGCTTCAGCAAGAATCTTGTCACATGCAGTTGGCATTTTCCTCTTCATTTTTTTTTATCAAGCAATTTATTTTTAAATACCTGTCATGTTCACCTTGTTACTGCTGCTCTACTTCACCAGGAAAAAAAAAAAAAAAAAACCAAAAAAAACCCACTAGATGTTAGTAATTCATAAAGTAATTTAGCAACTAGCTTTGGATTTTTAGGAGGAAATCAGCTGCCATGACTGGCTTGTGCTTAAAGAAAATATGTGAAATTATTTTTTACCATGAAACTCCTCATTAGTCTTGGCATTTTATGAATTGTTTAAACTTATTTTTTATAGTGCTAATAAAATATAGCCTTTATGAATAAGATCTACCTTGTTAACACTTAAAGTATTAATTTTGAAATGCAAACAGTTCAGATTGATGGATTACTATAATATCACTATATACTCTCTAAATTTTGTTTTGCAAATTAATATTGTTTTCCAAAAGTTGTTCATAGGTTTTTGGGTTGAGCTTGCTTTTGGGGGGGGGTGCTTTTTTTCACTTTTTTCTTTTAATTTTAAAACATACTAATTAGCAGGAAGACTAAAAATAATGAAAACATCTGAGTTTATAAAGGAAAATACTTTTTCAATAAAAGTGCAAATAAATGCATATCTATTAAAACTCTACTCATCTGAAGCAATTGCTGTCTGCTAAGAAGTCAGAAGCAATCAGGTAAAAATTATTCTGATGTTGAAGAAGATAATTATAATATTTCATCATTATTCTGGCACTGTTTCTATTATTCTCTAAAAGAAATCATTTCCCTGACAGAACAGACTGGCTGCTAAAGGGTTACTAAATCAGAGGAGTTCAGAGACAGATTAGGGTTTCCCAGCAGCGCATATCTCTAGCAGTATGTGTGGAAGCCAACTCGGAAGAAACACGTTTGAAGTGGCAGAACTAATCATGCAGAAGCAATTTGCGTTTTTCTCTCTCTCAGCCCAGATAAAGCAGAGCATTATGACATTGGCTGCAAAGAACAAGGTCAATTTACTGTGAAAAGGCAACTATAGACTCCAACTTCAAATAAACTTTCATCCTGCATGATGAAAAAGAGGATTTACCCTATCGCTTACACCACAGAATAGGCAAAACAAAATGAACAATTCAATTTGGATGTACTCTTGTTTGCATGTTTTTTCTTCCCACTAATTCCTTGATTGTTTTATCTGTTCAATGTGCAATTATATCTCAAGCTACTTTTTGTGAGTTAAAAAATGCAACTGCTCAACTGCTGATGGACTTGACCTCCGCTGAAGCTATGGGCTATTCCAAAAGTGAAAGGATTTAAGTGCATAATTTCACATGGCAACTTCAAAAGATTTTTTTCAGTAGTTTAGATTTTTAAAATGTCAGTGACAGAAAACTGGCCAGGACCTTGTTTGAAACAGTTCTTCTTGTAGCCAGTCTTTTAATTTTCACCATTCCTCTGCTATAACCTGAATTTTTCATATGTTAAGTTCAGTTTTCTGTGTGAGTGATGTTGCTACATGCTGAAGCCTCAAAGCTGCATTAGTTGAACAAAGTGTGACTCTTTCCCTGCTCTCTCCTAAGAAGGAGAAGAAGAAGAATACTAGTGAGTATTATCCTTAATTAGGAAAAAGAATATCAAATACTTTTATTAATGCAAGCCTTCTTCCATGTAGAGACAAAGCCAAGACTTCAACCATTTGCCATCTTCAATAGCTATCCCACAGATATTGTTTCTTCTTCTCTTCTTCTTACCCCACAAATATATCTCTTAAGCTCCATCTCAACCTCCCTCTATTAGTACTGTGTCACAGTGCTAATATCAATCATATCTTATTCTCTATTATATATAGAATAGATGCTCACCTCCATAAAAATCTCTTTGCCTATATTAACTGTTCTGTTAGTGACACTTTACAGTTATGCCATACAATTTTGGGGGGCAGTTATATTCAAAGGATAGTCAAAGAAGTAATTTAAATGATGAGCTCTGTGCCTAAGCACAAACTGTCCTCTATGCAATGGAATAAAGCAAACAAACAAGCTTACCTATTCCTGGCAGATAACCAAGACAGATCATTCTTGAGAAGGAATAAACAATGATTGACCTTAATTAATTGTTCAGGTAGTCAACCAGCTGGGGTGTCCATGTTTTAATGCATTTATGTTTATTAGCTGAGTCCCAAAGGCTTTGTCTTTCCTCCCTTTCCCTTCTGCAATAGTTTATACTTGTGTTGATGGCAATAATCAGGGATATGAAAATTTTTATACACATTCTGAAATCATAGTGGGAAGGTAAATGAAGATATGATTGAATGCCATTGCTGCTATAGTTCATGTTAAAAAATGTACAATCAGTCCAAGGGCAGCGAGGCTCAGTGAATTAATGCATTAGTGTATTAGTCATTTTGTGCCAGACTCTAGGATTCCAGATTGAGTTCTGGTGAGCAATGGACCTCCATGGGGCTGACATTTGCTCCTGGAAAGGAGTAGAAAATAGTCCATTAACCTTCACATTGGTTTAAAATCAACTGCTGAATTCAGGAGCTGCTGGCCAGCTCAATTCAGCAGCAAAGCTGCACAAATTTGGACAGTTCTGTCCTTTTCACTACTGATGTCATTTCCATGAACAGCATCGTTATTGTGGCTGATCCTTTGTGGGCAAAAAAAGCAAAACATTCCCTTCGATTCAAATATATTTTAGTCAAAGAACAAAACACCTACAATATTTCTGCACAAGCTGGCAGAAATTGCATAGCTTTCAGCACACTTCCAACTTCCAACTGCTGTTAGATCTTTCCAAAGGCCTTGGGGGAAATGGGGTGGGAGACATTAAGAGAGCACCCTACTTGGCCTCCAGTTAGTGCAGCTCTTACAGAATAAAACTCCACACTTGATCCTAGCCATGAGGAACTTTGCATGGTCTTCCTTTAGATTTTGCACAGGGAAGAATTGGGGAAAGCTTGCCCATTGCTACTCCATCTGAAAAGAGAATACATTGCACAGTCCCTGCCAAGAGGCTCTTGGCAAGTGCTGGAAGCAAAGTGGGAACGTGCTATGAAGGACTTCTACCCACATTTCATGCTCACCGCGTACAGAATCATGGGCACAGGAGCTTCTGCACACAAAGAACAGAGGAATATTAGGTCCCAGATTATATGCAATACTGGCTAAAAAGCATGCTAGGCTAGTAGGATTTCTAGGGGTGGTGAGAAAATTTTGACTCACCCCATAAAAGGTGATAGGAAAAAACAAATCTGCATGAAACATACCTAATGTTTCAGAAGTAACAAAAGAATGGCAGTTGGTTAAAAAAAAAAAAAAAGAATCATAGACATGCCCTGGCTTAAGGGGTGTTTAAGACTGGGATTTCTTCAGGACTAAGCCTCCCTTGTGACTGCTTTCAAGCATTTAAAATTAACATAAAACACATAAATGTTCCCTTTCAGAGGCTTACTGCGGAGCTTTTACAGCTGTATAGAAATAAGAGGTTACTTTAGATTTGTTGCAGGTTTCTTCAGTTGTTACAGTGAATGTTCTCTTTATGCCATGTTCAGGGAGTGCTTTACTTGGAGTACACTGCTAAATTCAGCAGAGATGAGCATACCTCTTCTTTACTATGAATGCATCCATTTCTTAGCCATAAAGTATTGCTTTGTTCCATTTCTGGAAATGCAACAAGATATGTCTATGTTTCCTTTTGAAATGGATAACTTGTGACAAATTTCTCATACATCCAAGATGTCAAGAACAACTTGTTTGTCCCAGAAACTCCTGTACTATGTAGTACCCATATTAAGTTTCTGATAAGTATGCTTGGTACATTCCAAATGTCACTATTCCTGTCGTAAAACAGATACTGCATGATAAATGAGCAGATATGCAGACATACATACACGGAGTCAAGTATTTTGGGTACAGAAAGAGATTATTTCAGTGTTCTAAAAAGAAATGGCATATAAAGAGATTCATGAAATTTAGCTTGCAATTTTAACTGACCATTGAGGTAGCTGCACTAACTTTCAAAGAATACCACTTCATGAATTTAAGAAACTTATTGTCAAGACACCCTTTTTATATCCAAGACAAAAGATGACAAATTTTTGAAAACATCACATGTTGGAACCAGCGCAATCACATGTTGGAACCAGCGCAGGACAACTGCACAGGCCTTTACGGGAGCTGAGCCGGATTACAAGACACGGACTCAATATGAGGTTAGGTCTTGCTCCGTTTATTAGCCGAAGTGCGCGTATATTTATACCTACAAGCATCTGAGGGATTTCTGGACTAGCTATGATTGGTTGCTAGGGGGGTTGCTAGGCCCCGGCCGCATAGGCTCTTCTCAGCTCTGCAAAGTTGTTTACCTGAAACGGCTAGCTCCTCATTCCCAGCTAGCTCCTCATTCCCCGCCGGCCAAGGACAATTCGCTAACACTCCCCAGTACATTATCAGCAAGGTGCAGGTGGTGCAGATTCTCAGCACAGCATTTCTCTACAATCACAAGATGTCCTTCTTACAGATTTTCTTGTAAACTCATATCCATATTTTAGATGGCTATGTAAAAAGAAGAAAACATTGCTCCCTAATCTAAAACATAGCAGGCTAAATCTTGAGGTTTGTATTCACAGCTCAAATTTTGTAGCTTAACTCATTCTGACTAGTATTTCATAAGTGGTTCTATTGTTCAAAGAACAAGGTGTTACTAAATTGGAAGAAAGGCATCACATTCTGGTTCTCACTTTACTGTCCTGGCAAACTCACACTGCATTTCTGAATGAGAGTTTCAAAAGGATAAATTGTGCAAGAAAGCAAAAGATCCATAATTTTCATTCCTGTTACATTCTGCAAGCATTATAGTGCAGGAAAGTACTTTAGAAACTATCACTGACACAACAGAGTGAAATGTGAATATGAATGATGAAGTAAACATTTTTTTTTTGTAAACTTCTGCACAGGGATTCTAATTCTAATAGGTATACACAGGCATTAAGGAATAGCAATGTATAGTTTGGCATTTTGGGTCTGAAAGCTGTTCTGTTCTAATTTATCAGAATTAACTTCTAAAAATAGTCTTGGTCTGTATACAGATATGCACTGGCTTAAAGGAAGATGTTATTTTACTTTAAACAAACAAGTAAACAGCATCTCTCCCCTCATCTCTCAGTTATAGAAGGCTATTAAGTTGATTAAGTGTGGTTTCCACTTCATAAATCTCATACAGACTGGTCCATACACTGACATACTTTATCACAGAATCACAGAATGGTTAAGGCTGGAAGGGACCTCTAGAGGTCATCTAGTCCAACCCCCCTGCACACGCAGGGACACCTAGAGCACGTGGCACAGGGTGGCGTCCAGGCGGGTTTGGAAAATCTCCAGAGAAGGAGACTCCACAACCTCTGTGGGCAGCCTGTTCCAGGGCTCTGTCACCCTCACAGGAAAGAAGTTCTTCCTCATATGGAGGTGGAACTTCCTGTGTTTCAACTTACACCCGTTACCCCTCGTCCTGTCACTGGCCACCACAGAGAAGAGCCTGGCCCCATCCTCCCTACAATCACCCCTCGGGTACTTCAACATGTTGATCAAGTCTCCTGTCAGCCTTCTCGTCTCCAGACTAAACAGGCCCAGCTCGCTTAGTCTTTCCTTATAGGACAAATGCTCCAGTCCCTTAATCATCTTTGTGGCTCTATGCTGGACCCTCTCTAGAAGCTCAATGTCCTTCTTGCACTGGGGAGCCCAGAACTGCACCCAATATTCCAGATGCGGTCACAGCAGAGCGGAGTAGAGGGGCAGGATCCCCTCCCTCAACCTGCTGACAACACTCCTCCTGATGCAGGCCAGGATCCCATTGGCCTTCTTGGACACGAGGGCACATTGTTGACCCATGGTTAACCTGTTGTCAACCAGGACTCCCAAATCCCTCTCCATGGAGCTGCTTTCCAGCAGGTCAACCCCTAATCTGTACTGGTGCCTGGGGTTATTCCTCCCCAGGTGCAGGACCCTGCACTTGTCCTTGTTGAACCTCATGAGGTTCCTCTCTGCCCAACTCTCCATCCTGTCCAGGTCTCTCTGAATGGCAGCACAGCCCTCGGGAGTGTCGGCCACTCCTCCCAGTTTGGTGTCATCTGCAAACTTGCTGAGGGTGCACTCTGTGCCCTCGTCCAAGTCATTGATGAACAAGTTGAAGAGCACCGGGCCCAGTACTGACCCCTGCGGGACACTACTGGCCACAGGTCTCCAACCAGACTCGGCCCCATTTATCACCACCCCCTGGGCTCTGACACCCAGCCAGTCCTCAATCCACCTCACTGTCCACTCGTCCAGTCCACAATTCCTGAGGATGTTATGGGAGACGGTGTCAAAAGCCTTGCTGAAGTCAAGGTAGACAACATCCATGGCTCTCCCATCGGCCAGCCAGCCGGTCACCTCATCGTAGAAGGCTCTCAGGTTCGTCAGACACGACTTCCCCTTGGTGAATCCATGCTGACTACTCCTGATCACCTTCTTTTCCTTGACATGCCTGGAGATGGTCTCTAGGATGAGCTGCTGAGTTTCCTGGCTCCTCCCTCTTGGCTTTTTTGAAGACTGGAGTGACCTTGGCTTTCTTCCAGTCCTCTGGCACCTCCCCCGCTCTCCATGACCTCTCAAAGATGATGGAGAGCAGCTGAGCAATGACCTCTGCCAGTTCCCTCAGCACTCTTGCGTAGATCCCATGCAGGCCCATAGATTTATGGGTGTCCAGTTCACTTAAACAATCCCTAACCCAATCCTCCTTGACCAGCGGAAAGTCCTCCTCTCTCCTGGTTCTCTCTCTTGTCTCCAGGCTCAGTAGTTCATGGGAATAGCCTTAGCAGTATAGTAGTAGTAGCTCTGCCTTCTCTGCATCCTCCGCCACCAAGGCACCCTCCCCATTCAGCAGCTGCTGATGTATTTATAGAAGCCCTTCTTATTGTTCCTGACATCTCTCGCTAACTCTAATTCCAAACGGGCCTTGGCCTTCCTCGTTGCATGCCTGCATTCTCTGACAATGTTCCTATATTCTTCCCTTCTTCCACATTATGTACATGTTCTTTTTCTCATTAAGTTTACCCAACAGCTCCTTGCCCATCCAAATATATATTGGCTTGAGACTTCTTTATTTAAGTCTTAAGACTATTTTTCCTGTTTCCTGTTTTCCTGTTTATGACAGGATTTTCAAGTTTAGGACTTTAACTTGTCTTTGACAGCACATTAACATTAGGTGGCTGAAGTAGATTTTGCCCCAGGTGTTGGGGACGGTAACCTCTTTAATGAACCCAGTAACTTAGTCAGAATACAGACTTGTACCTCAGCACCAAAATTTGTAATCTGGTGTATTTGTGCAAATCCATTTTCACTGCTGCTTTTGGTTCCTACTGAGCAAATACAACCAAAGAATGGAGCATGAAGTACAGTTGTCCACCAGAATAAAAGTCAATTAGACTAAAATTGACAAGTGTAAGATCCAAATTAGCAGGTCTTCATCTTAGTAAATATTCACACAGAGGTTTAAAATAGCAACACGGTTTTAGTTCACATATTTTCTGTTTTGCTTCCAGTCTGTGTGCACTCATCATCAAGAGAGTTTCAATATTTGTACTGTTTATTACTTACTATTATTATTATTATTAAAGTATTACTTAGTTTCAAGCTCAAATCCTCACATTCAACACGTGCTCACCTCCAGGATAAAAATATTTTCAGAGTCAATTAGGTTACAAAACTTTTTGCTGGATATGAGGCTTCTTTGGATATTAGTCTGGAAGATGGGTGCAGAAGTGCTAACAACAATCTTCCATAATGGTTTCCAAATATTCCCCACAAAATTGTGAATAGTTGCAGTAATTTTAGGGTTGCCTGCAAAATAAGTACAGATATATTCTAATTTAAACAACTTCTTAGTATTCTTTGTTGTATTGCTGACCTGAACTACAGCAAATCTAATCAGAATACTCAAAGTCTAGGTTTTACTCCCAAGGATATCTGAAATACAGCATCGATTGACACAGAAATCAAAACTCTTCAGGGCTCACAAAGAAGAGTTTGTAATTGCTGCCTAGGACTAATCCTATCAACTCAGATTAGCGAAACATGCCGTAGTGCTGCAGGGAAGTTGTCAGGATCTGGTTACAGGACTCAGCCTTTAGGAGAGGATTCAGGCTAAGCTTAGGCTATACATCACCACCCATGAGTCAAAGTACCTCTATTTACTGAATGACAGGTGTTCCAGGGCAAACAATGCACATGAAAAAGAACATGCCTCTTTCACTGCTAGTCTATTGTCACTTTGGTTTAATTCCTTAACCTCCTTCCTGGTAAAGTTTCGTTCAGACATAAAAAGATAGGTCTTTATTAAATTCTCAAGAAACACACAAAACAGCACTTTATTCCAGATGATATTTTTAACACAGACTGCATTTTTCTTTTCTTTACTATACTCTGCTTTTTGTTTATTGCATTGAGGCTTGTTCTGAAAGAAAATGCATGATAGGTGGAAATAAAATCAACATTTTAACTTAATTAGACTTTAAAATATACTAAGTAGAATTTACTAACACCTCTGACAACCACAAATCATATTGGTTTGTATGTATACCAAATAAGCATGCTAAAACTTTCAGTTATCTTGTGATTTACAAATTTTATTTATTTCTTTTGCTATTTGGACCTACAAATCTGAAAATGTTTTCTCATCTGGGTCCAAAACCAGACAAAGGCTTAATGTGAACCATAAAATATTGGCTTAAATGGGATAAATCCTCCTTGAAAAAACCATAAAATATTGGCTTAAATGGGATAAATCCTCCTTGAAAAAGTTCACATATTCTACCATCTCTACTTTGCAGAACATGGGGCTTGTCAAGTGTTGACCAGAACAGTTCTCTGAATGTGGCCATAAATTTAATAAGCTCTCATCTGAGCTAGGTTTGGCTGGACAAATCCATAATTTCCTATCCACAGTTCACATTTTAAGGAATACTTCTGTATGTATTAATAATGCAACTTTTGTTTGATTGTTTTACCCTTGTAATTCTTAATAGGTCAGATGCCTGTCAGTTCTCCAGCTGGTGCTGTCTTTTATACTCACACTGAAAATTTGGGAAATGGCATTAAGTCCAGGTTAAAGTATTTGGGATAAAGATTGAGATTAGCATTTCATATCTTCTCATTAATATCTTCTCTGATTTAAGCTGTATAAAATACCGCATCAAGTACAAGGGTCCAGTCCTACAGTGAGCTGCCTCTTGGCAGATATCTGCATCTGCATTGACAGTCATTGATTCTAGTACAGGCTATAGAGACTGCATGGGGGCAGAGCTCAGGGCCTTTGCAATAGGATTTTGGAAAGGGTTATAAACCAGATCCTCATCTCACTACTTTTTTTTTTCTCATCAACAAGCAGGATTTTTTTTTTCTTTTTTTTCTTGTAAATTCCATGAAACCAATTTCAGGGTTTCATGGAAATAAGCATTCTCACTTGAAGAATAATGTGCATGTTGAGAGATGTGTGTGCTCATCTTTTTAAATAAATAAAACTGTTCTATGAAGAAGCTTTTTTTTAAGAAAAAAAATCTTAATTTATGGCTAATTTTCCCTTCTGTGAAGGAACATCATTTTTGTTCTATGTTTCCTTTAACACTGAGGTTTGACGTTTTAAATTTTCTGAAGTGGTCATGAAAATGAAAGTTGTGAGTACTACCTAGGCCAGACAGAGTACTGGCAAAGATTACACTAGCCTCTTAAAACTCCTCTGCTATTGCATTTGGCCATGACCTGCAACATCCAAGTTGAATTCAGAGCTGCATCTACTCAGAGCTGAAATTGCAGACAGTAATAAATTATAAGATGGTTTTTGAAACTTGGGGCCTCCTTCAAACTTGAATTCAGGATTTAAAGCCTCACTTTTTGTATTGACACAATGCTACTAATAGTGTAAAACTAAATTAATTTATTGTTAATGCTACTGAAAGATATCTGTTTGTAATATAAAAGGGACCTAGAATATTTTTCTCCAAAATATCTTCCAAGCTGTATCTGGCAAAAACTCCAAATTGCAAAGGATTATGTAGGTGCTTAAATTTTGATATGCAAACAGTGCCACTGCAATGAAGGGTCTAATGACACGCTTAAAACCTCTACAGGATCACAACCTAGTCCTGTATTGCTCTAGTTCTCAAAAGGCCAACCTCCTTGACCTTGCAAGCCCAAATCCTCTTGTCATTGAGAGCTACAAGATGCATACCTCACCCCCACTGAGAGCTGGGATGGATATATCATCCCTCGACTTCTTACTAGAGCTGTTAATGTCAACTGGGCAAGTAGTCAGTGTTTGGAAGCAAAATCTGTCTTTTAATAATCTGCATAACTGTGGGACTTGGACATCTGCCTGTTCATGATGGTAAACTGAAAGAGCACACACTTTATCAAGTTAAATATGCTCTTAATACTCCTCCTGACTTCTCCTAGCTAGTTAGCTTTGAAGAAAGTGTGAAGCTTGATAGCTGCATGGTTTTAGATGGAGCACCTGCTTAAAATGAGAAGCCACAAAATACCTCAGGCCTGGATTTGCGCCGGACCCTGTTTTACCATATTACACCAGTAATTCTCCATATGCTCCTTTGTTAGGTGGGAACAAAGGGGTTTCGGTGAAAAAATGAATCAGACCTATTTAAATTAAATAATCCAATTGAAGACAAATGGACTCTTATTTTTCTTAAAATAAGTGTAACATATACTTTTTTACCTTATATATTTAACTATTTTATTTGATGGAGGCTTACACATTTCTGGGACAGGGCTTTCAATTCTTTCAGACCACATAGCTATTTTGATATTTAGAGGCATTTTTCATTGTTCTACTGATAGGAGTCCAAATACCGAGAAAAGAACGACTGATGTTAAAAGACCAGAAGTAGTCTCTTTTCTAGACAGTAAGTACTTTTCCTAAAAAAGAAGGTAAGTCCAAATGCCAAGCTGAAGCATATATGTGTACACTTTCCAAGTGGAATGATTTTAAAAGTAAGAACTCTCTATTGTGGCAGGAAGTCAGATAAAGCAGCTGTATACCCTTTTAGTTGTTTTGTGTAAATAGTTTAAGTGTGTCAAACACAGATTAGTGGTAGTTAATAGAACTGTACACACAAATCATAAAAGACATTATAACTGCCTTCATATATATATATACACACACAGAAATATTGAAAATAAATTTATTTTCAACCAGAAATGCTGTAGTCAGCTCCATTTTTTATCTTTCTTAAAAACATGAAAAAATGGTACCAGCAGGATCCTGTACTGAGGTAGAAACACATCAGGTGTCAGACCAATGTATGGCTTGTATTTCTGCAATATATATTCTATATTAACAAATAGTGAACAAGATAAAAACAATATAAGACAATATGTATGAAGAAAACAGAACAAGCCATTATAAACTGGTAAAAAAACTTCAAAAGATGTAATTAAAGCATACAGACCCAGATTCTTCTGGCTTATATTGATGTAGATCCAGAGTATGGAAAAACAGTGATATTACTTTGGATTTGCTCGTACAGTTTAGAATCTGGCCCGTAAAATTTAACAAGCTGCATTTTGCATCAGATTGCAGTATATATTTCCATAAGTAAGTACTGCATGGTTTACAACTAGTATATATATTGTAAAAAGTGGCACAAATACACTATTTCATGTTTTTACTAGTTGCATTATTATGTTATCCATTGTAACATTAAAGCCACGTAAGTAGCCAGCTTTAAAGTATGCATCTTTTTTAAAGGTCTTTTTTATTTACTTTTATAGCAGAGCTCACTCAAGATACAGCAACATAGTGGGCAAAGGCTGGAGGACCAAACAGTTGGCAAAGGCAGCTCACTTTGGAAGCAATCTAACTTTTATGAATAAAGTTCTGAAACCTCTTAGTCAAAAGAGTAGGCAGTTTTTCTAAATCAAGACAGGTGAAAGGTTTATTTGGTTCAGGCTACCCTAACTTTCTCATCCTCAGGTAGCAATTATATACTGCGAAGTATAATATGCCTCCTGCTGCCTATCTGGGACCTGGGGCAATGAGCTGTGCTCACGCCACTGCTGCACACACACTACCAGGTCACACTCAAGGGCTCCATGTGTAATCCTCAAGACTCTCCATATCTTTGGCCTGAGGTACCTCCCAGAGCGACTTGGCTCTTCCCAGAGCCCCCTCCCAGAACCCCCCTTGGCTGTTGAAGTCAAAGAAAAGAAACAAGAGAAAGAGGATGCAAAGTCATTGATAATACTCTTAATAATAATATAATGTTTTTGCATTAATATAATTACTATTAGCAGCAACATCAATAATCCCATCTATCTTAGAAGAAATAGTATGAAACTCAGACAATTGGGCTACTGTCATTTGACTGTTGTTTCAAGTAGTCTCAGAAGCCAGGATGATGAATACTTAAAAAGACATTAATAGACAAAGAGAATGATTATGCTTATACTTGTATTGTCTTGTATTTGAAACTCTTCAACTATTCTGCAGATTATTACTGTTACTATTACTTAGCTCAATAGTAGAATCTCTAATTTATAGCCTGAGCCACAAAAACGATCATTTTTATAAATAATTTTTAACATTGGCTTTTTTTTTGTATATAAGTATATAATACTTTTGTACTTTGTATCATATATATAAAATATAGTATATAGTTATATACTATATAATACTATAATACTTTTGTATATAAGTATATAAGTATTCTATAAGTATATAAGTATATTGTGTATATAACTATATATATATATATTTGTATATAAGTGAAAAAGAAAGAAATGTGTGCTAATACAGATAATAAGATTCTTCATTCCCTCCTTACACCTCAGTGACTGAGGAAACATCTGCCTTAAATTGTAATTCAAGACACACACCTGAGTTCCAAGCATATATTTTTCTGACAAAGTCTATGTAGAAAAATAATATATTTGATCTTACAAGATAGCGCAAAGATTTCTGAAAATGCCTCGGATGAAGCTCCTAATTTAGACAGCCACATAGGGAATTACAAGCAGTTAAACATGTAAATATTTTCAGTCTATTATTTATTCTTTTTGTCAAAGTTTACAGTATAATCATTAGATTGTTGATACTTTAATTAAGCTAAGGGAAATGTAGCTCCATACATAGTGCATATTTTGGCCTGGTATAGTTTCTCCCAAACACAAACCCAGAAGCAGTGGGTTTGGATATACCATCATCAACTCAGACTTACTATTCAGATTTAAAAAAATCAATACAAATAACTTTGGTGTGAAATATTTTTATACATTTAGCTAGTTAACATGTCTTTCTATTTCAGAGTCATCAAGAATTTTGTTCCAATCACTTTTTGTTTTTTAAGCAGAATTCAGACAAATAGCAGGATATCAAAAAGCCAGGCATGAATGGTGTTAATGGTGAATAACATAAAATCTTGTGATTTTATCATCAGTCCCTTTATATTAAGACATAATTGTTTCTGCTGAAATTGGAATTTGAAGAATTTTTAGTCTTCACAGTTTTAGACAAAAATGTATGTACAGGATTTGGGACTCAGATGGCAGAGAGTAAACAAAATAAGCAAGTAGTATTTAAACAACAACAGCAAAGTTTTTTTTCTTTTTTTCCCCTTTTTTTCTTTTTTTTTCTTCATCCAGTCTTTGTGGTCTGAGATTAATTTTTCAATTTTTCATGTTGGCAACAGGGACAAAGTTAAGAAAAATTTTCTAGATAGAAGATGTTAAATTATAATTCTCTTCCTTTTAACCAAATGCTGGTTCAGTGTTGTAATCCTAAAATTACAATTGAGAAAGAGATGAAGAGGCATTATTTTGACCCCAGTGATTCTGGATAAAAATTTACCCATGCTATGGACACATCGCAGGAGGTAGAAAGGAATTCCAGGCTCATATTTCCATTTCAAAAAAGTCATCAAGTGTAGTGTTTTATTTTGAAGCAACAAAACATTTTGTTTAACGGCAAGTTCTTTTTTATTTGTTTTGGTTTGGTTATTCCTTTCATGAAATGGAGCATGATGTTGACACTTCCCAAATTCCTAGCATCTTCTCCAGACCTGGGAGAAATCCTGCAGCAGCAGTGAGACTGTTCCTGGGTTAACACACCCTGTAGATTAAGAGAAAATGATGTCTTTGATAGAGCATCATGCTAGTGAGGAACATTGCTTCCTGACCATTATGAGAGTAGCACTACATTTTCCTGCCTAGACCTCATGGCTTGGATAGAAGTCAGCTTATACTTGAATATATGGACTTTTGGATCTATCATCTCACATGTCTCAACAATGCATGGTATAGGCACATTTTCTGGCTCATCTTTGAAAAATGGCCTCTACACATTTCCATTGTGTCTTCTTTGCAGGAAGTCACTCAGGTGGAGTTAGCGACTGCAGAGCAGTTCATAGATTGTACATCAGTTAGACTGTTCAAAGGCTGTGCCAAAATCTGTGCTCACCTTATCCTGTTGATTTATGTGAAAGCTAAAAACACCCTTGCAGACCTTTCCACAGAATCACAAAATGATTGTGGTTAGAAGGGACCTCTAGAGATCATCTAGTCCAACCTCTCTGCTCAAGCAGGGTGTTCCGGATGGGCTCGGGATTCGGCAATAATCACACCAGAATGAGGTGACTACATCGATCATTTATTCAGGTGAAAGCACATAAAAGCAGCAAAGTATGTATAACTACTCACGAGCTGCTCAGCCCAGTCCAAAGGCAGCCCCCTCAGAAACCTGTTGAAGGCATCTGCTTGGCTAGGCTTGTAGCCAGCTTAACTGCAGACGTCCTCCAAACTAGCTTTGGAGCCCAAACACCCGGAAATGAGGAAGAAGAGGAGGAAGGCAGGACCCTCGAATTGAGGGCTGGGACCTCTGACTGATATGCACGCCTGCGCACCTGCCCACCAAGGGGGGAGAGTTGCACAACTAGAGGCGGAGTTCGTCCGCCCCCTGGCCTGCCTCCTGGGTCGGGCTGACCCTATGTGCCAGGATGCACCAGGCATAAAAGTGGACAGTGCGGAGAGAGCAGGGGGAGGAGAAACTCCAAAATCTGAGGCCTACACTGTTTCCGTGGGCGCCGGTCAGCAACTCTCTCTCTCTGATCTGCCAGCTCGAGAGGATGTTCGGGTCCAGTATCCTGCCAGCAGGTATCACCTTGTGAGTAGTTATCCATATTTTGCTTCTTTTATGTGCTTTCACCTGAATAAATGCTTGATGTAGTCACCTCGTTCTGTGTGATTATTGCCGAATTCCAAGCCCATCCGGAACACTGGGCTACATAAACTGCCTTCATCAGCAGGGCAGAATAGATAGGATTAATGCAGCTTCACTGTTTTCAATGGCAGAGATTGTGCCCAGCTTGCACAGTGTCATGCACTGTGTTCACACGAGTGTGGTCTGCGCATTACCACCTGAGTGGGAGATGTGTGAGCTACAGGCTTGTTGCTGGGCCATGTGCCATGAGCATCATCTTCTCTTCAGAGAAGCCCAGTTTGGTAAGGAGCCTTATCTTTTCATCTCCACATTTACTGGCCTCTGCCTTTCCTCAGAGAGAGAAAACAAGAGCAAACAGCCTGTTTCTGACAAGCGTTCTATAATAAGAGTTCTTAGTAGTAATATTAAAGCACATTAGCATAGAGGAACATTCATCATATATATATATATATATACATGCAGAGCTTCTAAACGGAAAAATAGATCACTTTTGTCACTTTGCCAAAATTCTCCCAAATGAGTAGGAATCAAGTGTTATGCTTCAGAGGAGACCACTGCGGTATAATTTCGTCTCAGTTTGATCCCTTGCTCTTCTCCTTGTGAGGTGTTTTCATTTTCTGGCTGCAGTGTTAGGGGTCAGAACTAAGGTGGGACTGTGTGGCTTTACCCAAGAGAGGGCAGCTGCCCCATGGGAACCCCACACAAACTTGTACATTCATAGCCACATGCAGGGGTGTGCAGTCAGAGCTAGGAAACAAAGTGAAGTTTATGCCTTTCCTTGTTCATTGTAGGTGTTGAGGTGATTCAGAATCTGTAAAGATTGTCAGAATTATTTCTCTAAATTCTTTTCAAAAATAGGAAATTAAACACAATGTAATAAATACTATAGCAGTGAAGTTAGTGCATATGCATATATAGACTATGTATATTTTCAAATAGATGCATTAAATACATAAAAGAAACTGTGGATTGTCACATACAGTTTACAGTTCTTCCAGGTGCTCTGAACTTTTTGTCGTGATTAAAAAAAAAGGGCAAAATCATTATGGTTTTATAATTAAAAATTCCAATTGAATATTTTTCTATGTCAGCATATTTCTCTATGATTTGTAATCCATAGAACTATCAAATTTTTATTGTTTTAGAGTATAGCATACCAGGAAATACTTTAAGTTAATACTGAAAGATTTTTAGTATTTTAGTATTTTATACTAAAAATAGTGTAGTTTGCTGAAAAGAGAATATATATTTAGAAAGATAGATGAAAGTCTTAGAATGGAAGATTATCTATTTTTTCAAAGAGTGTCAATTTAGTAATTGAATAAAATGTGTGCCAGATAAAGACATTTTTCCCTATAGCAGCCAAGAGAAGAGGAGGAGAAAGAAAGAGAACATTGCTATTGATTGTTGTTTTTGTTAATGCAAAACTCCTATTGACTTCTTGTAAGAGTTTAATACAAATATGATGATATTCAACTAGAGCAATCAAGGCCATAAAGAAGGATGTCCAATCTTCTCACTCCTAGGGGTTACACACCAGCATTTTCTCATGCTTCAGAATCAGAAGACCTCACACCCTAGGGATGTGAGAAACTGCTGAATTACCAGAGTAGTTCTTAAACATAAAGTAACATTAGCTTGTCCTTTGGCTGATGGATTGCCTAAAATTGGGCAATGATGGGTATAGAGACTCCAGCTGACTCACCTCCTGCTCAAATGAATGATGTTTTGGGCTTACCTAGCATTTCCAGCATGATGGGACATGATGCAGACATGCAGAGAAGTGTGTGAATGCCTTTAGAGCCATATACAATGCAGGGCCAAAAGCATCTCCCTCACTAACAGATCCTTTGAGCTTAACAACTAGTCATGAAGAAATGGCTGTATCAATTGCTCAAGCAATTCCAAATTGAACTTATGCTGTACACATTTTTTCCCCTTCCCACTCTGCAGGCTAAGCCTCTCCAAAGCACGGCAAAGAGCTGTCTTGTTCTTAGTGTGACCTGCTGATCTGTTTAACGTCTTGAGAAATTTTGGGGGGAAGGGGTACAGTAAGGTTTCTATCAATCAGAAAATAATCTTTTGTCTTGCATTTTAATCATTGTCAACCTTTATATGGGTTATTTTTTTTTGCCCCAGCTTCCCAAATTCATTTCTTCTTAGCATCATTTTGATGTTAGGTTCTTTTATAAAATGCTATTTATGTACATGGTGCATTAATAGTGTATTAAGAAATTATATTTTTTTTTCAAATTACTGTCACTGAAAAGCCTTTTTGTGATGTTCCAGATAAACTTTTGTGCAATTTTCCTTGCACAAAAAGTGCAAGAATTTGGACATTCTGCTAATTTAATAACTGCCATTCCTGATGTACAGACCATGGGGAAACTATTAGAGAATGTAGGGAAGGAGGAAGAACCATTTACTGATAAATTACCAGTAGAAGCAGAGGTTTGCTGAAAATGGTTTTAATGATCAGTTCAGAAACTGACTGTGACTTTTATAGCTTGTTCTGCCAAGTCAAACTGAACTGCTGCTCAGCTTGGCTTTTTATTTGAGATAAATTTATTTCAGACTAAAACTCTGAAAGTTAAAAATAGTAACAATCTTTTTCCATACAGCTATGCTTCCACATCTAATAAATGATACTTAGGACAAATTTTACCCACACATCATTTTCCATCTTAAGAGAACATGGTGGCTGAACCTTATGTTATCATGGGTAGCTAATGTAAGAGATTTACATTTTTCCATATCTAACAAAGTCTGCCATAAGAAATAAACTTATGGAGCAAGAGGGTTTTAAAAATGTGTGTGTAAAAGGCTAAGTCCCCAGAGGAAGGAAAATCAAGGATAAAAAGTAAAAGACTACGGTATGTAAAAGGAGCTGGAAGGAAATATAGACACACACAGTTAGAACGGATTTGGAAATTTTCACTGGAATTGCTGGAAAATATACATAGCTTCTTTGAGAAGATTTAATTTATTAGTAAAAGTCTGGGTAAAATTTCAGGATTTAAGAGAATACCAATAAAGTGAAGATTGACATTAACCAGACCATGCTATAAATACCACACAAAGAGACCAAACAAGCCCACTACTGAGAGAAATGCTTGACATTCTGCTTCACGGCTAGCTGATAACAATAGGAAGAAACCTGTTGTCTCGGTCAAATTAGTCCAGTTAAATAAACTGCTCAGAATGCTCTTGTTTAGGTCTGATAGCAGCTGGTTACTGTGTTTTCTGTTTATATGTTCAGCTGACATAGCTTGGTCTGCTACAGTGCGCCCATAGCGCATACGTTTCAAACTGTGCCCCGCGGTGCATGCGAACCATTTCTTACTGCTTTGCACAAACGCCTCCTGCTTTCATTCTGATCAAGTGATAAATATGCTTCAGAATTGTTTGGAGCACATGATTTTTCTACTAGGGGGATGTTTTTAGAAATTTACCTCACTTCTGCACAGGTGAATTGGTTTCTAGCTGTGGAAGCTCGTTCAAAGACAATAGTACCTTCTTAGCAGATAGTTAACCACAAGGATGCCAGTCTTCTCAGCATATGGAGGACAGAGCCGAAAAGGGAGGAAGACTGCAAAACACCTCCCCCTACCCCGTGTGAGGAGTGTCTTGTCAGAAGAAAAGAAACAAAGCCAGGACAACCGCGCAGGTGGCAAGATGCTGATTGGTTGTAAGCCTTGCAACACTTGTGTTAAGAAAGTATAAAAAGAAGTTGGTTTGGAAATAAAGTTGTCTCACGCTGTACCCCAGACTGAGTCCGTTTCTTCACAAGGTGCAACAAATGGCGCCCAACGTGGGGCTCGAAGACTAGCTGTCTCTCCGGTTGCACCGCCCAGCTGAACTCCCGGGATTCACGCTGAAAGGATCAAGCTGAAAGGAAGCGTCCTTTGTGCATGCACTAAAAGCCTCTTGAAAGGAAAGAGGTAAGCGGCTGGGAACTATGGGTTCATACCTAATGAAGGAACAGAAGGACGATTTAGAAGCTTCTCCTAAAAACTTGAAACCGCAAAGAAAAAATTTAGGTGAAGAAGAGCTGCAAAAGGTTCTTGCATGGGCTTCTAAAGACGATCCTTCGGTGAGTAGTAAGAATGTTTTTAATCTGGAAAGGTGGGACCAAATTGGGGTCCGACTGTGGGATAGTGCCACGCGCCGTGATAAGGCTAACCTGTTGCCACAATGGCAAGTTGTATTCGAAACATTGAAATCCAATAGTGGGTCGCAGTCGAACATAAATAACGGGGTCGGGGCCCCTGCCATCCCCTCCGCGCCTCCTTTACCTCAATCATGTCCTGATGAGAATCAGAAAAGAAAACGTGCTGCAAAAGCCTTTGCGGTACTGCCACCTGATGACAAGGACGATGATCCTTTTGACCCGGGTCCTATTGACCCTGGAAAGAAGCCAGACCTATACCCCTCGGATCCTCACGATAAATGGGCCTCAGTAAAACGAGGAGCAAAACAGGCAGGGGATGTGGGCATGCTGAAAACCTTTCCCGTTATCTGTGCACCAGACCAGAATCCGCGTTGGGAAGGTCTGTCGTATAATCTTATTAAGGATGTGCGGTGCACGGTGACAGATCATGGCCTTGGCGCACCATATACCACCCACCTTATACAATCTCTTTGTGATTCTTCGGTTTTTACTCCCCATGATTTTAAAACTTTGTTTCGCCTCATTATGACTGATATGCAATATACGATGTGGGAATCGAAAATGAGACAGCTTGCTCGAGCACAGGGGGGAGGAAAACCAGCGGCTGTCGAAAAAAGGTCCTTTATGGGCTGTTACTGTGGACGTGCTAATGGGGGAGGGTGACCACAGTGCTACAACAGCACAAGCAGAAATTCCCCCTGAGGGCCTGCAACAAGTTAAGGCACTTGCTCTCCGCGCCCTTAAGGCCGTCCCGGAGAGTGGTAAAAAAGGCAGCCTTTTGTTAGCATAAGACAAGATGTGAATGAGCCATATATGAAGTTTTTGGATCTGCTTAATGAGGCTCTGGAGAAACAAATTGATAATGAACAAGCACGAAGCTACATTTTTAAGCAACTAGCAGTTGAAAATGCTAACCCTGATTGCTAGAGAGTTTTGTGGCCACTAAAGGATCCTACTATTAATACATGCTTTTAGCATGTCATCAATGTCGGTAACAAACAGTATGAATATTCACTGATGGCTGAAACATTTGCAACAATGTCTATGAAAAAGCCATGTTTTGCTTGTGGCCAATTTGGGCATATTCGTAAATACTGTCCAAAAACGCAAGCAAACAAAGGAGGAGCGCCTGGAATGTGTCCGCGCTGTCACAAAGGACAACACTATGCTAATCAGTGTCGATCAGAATTTGATAAGGAAGGTCGACCGCTAGCCCCATCGGGAAACTTCAAGCGGAGCGCGGCGAGGGTTCGCGCCATGACAGCAAATCACCCCTCGGAGTGGCCCCACCGGGAAGCAGCCGCCGCTTGTGCGCTAGCACAGGCGGCAGCGCAGGG
Source organism: Tinamus guttatus (assembly GCF_059628265.1). Taxonomy (NCBI): domain Eukaryota; kingdom Metazoa; phylum Chordata; class Aves; order Tinamiformes; family Tinamidae; genus Tinamus; species Tinamus guttatus. The sequence goes on from NW_028289343.1 coordinate 342,061, forward strand.
GTGGACCTGGCCACCACAATAGAAGTGCTAATTACTGATACATCAGTTGTGCTAATTCCAACTGGTGTCCATGGCCCCCTGGGGCGAGGAATGGCAGCACTGTTGATTAGACGATCTTCAACAACGAGACAAGGGCTGTTTGTGTGTTACCTGGAGTTATCAATGCAGATTTCAAAGGAGAAATTAAGATAATGGCATGGACTCTGATACCACCCTGTACTGTGCCAGTGGGAAGCCGAATAGCACAATTAGTATACTTTTTACCACAGACACCAAACACTGCAAATACTAAACCTGGCACAGGCTCTTTTGGGTCCACAGGGCATGAGATTTTCTGGACTCGACAGATAACTATGAATCACCCGCAGATATCCTGTACGTTACAAGCAGGACTGATAAAGTTTAATGTACAAGGAATTTAAACAGCAGAAGAGGCTCTGCATCAGATTATGCGAGCAGCATCAGCTGCAGGATTAAAAATTGCAGAAGATAAAGTACAGGAAACTCCGCCTTGGCGATATTTAGGATGGAGAATTTCTGATCATCAAATTCGACCACAATCATTGACCCTAAAGACAGACATAAAGACTTTGAATGATCCTCAAAAACTTTTGGGAACTATTAATTGGATCCGTCCCTCCTTAGGGATTTCCACAGAAGAATTACATCCTCTATTTAAGCTTTTAGAAGGAGACACGAGTTTGACGTCCTCAAGAAAGCTTACCCCTCCCACGTGAGCTGCGCTTGACAAAGTTGTGGACAAATTAACCACTGAGACTGTTCACAGATGAAAGCAGAATTATCTTGTCAGTCTTTTTGTTTTTTTATTCTAGCCTATTAGCACAATGGATACCACAGGACGCATATCCATTAATAATCTTAGAATGGGTGTTTCTGCCTCATAATTTTGGCAAAACTGTCACCACTGCTATTGATATGATTGCAATGGTTATTCAAAAAGGAAGAGAGCGTTTGATGTTTCTAGATGGCACGGAGCCTGCACTCTAAAATTGTAATGGCTGTGACTGCAAACACCCTCTTTAAGTGAAATCCACCTCAAACAATAAGGTCTGTATCTAAGCATTGCATTTAGCTGCTTCACTGCATCATTTTTAATTGGACACTTGCAAGCAGTGCTTTTCTTATATTTGCGACACTTTGCTATTCCTTACTATTCCTTGCTTTTTGGCACTTTCGTTCATCCCCTCCAGATACCCCCAAATCCCTGATGTAACAAATTTAGCCTTCTTCATGCACACCTTTAGTTATAATAAATGAGACTAATTGCATGACTAAAGATTTGGACACGTTTACTTAACAGTAAACAGTTTCAGATTGCCCTCTTTCTCTCTCTTAAATGCCTTCTATCACATCTCTGTGGACAGAAGGGAGTATCTGAGCTTTCTGCAATCACATCAGTGAGAAGTCCTGCAGTTTGTAGAGAAAATTTTCACTTTGGATCTATACATTAAATCTTCTGCTGTATTTGAAGTGTTCAGTTAAATTAGCTCTTCCCCAGCAAATTTACCAGGGCTTCCATGACTGAATCTTTCATTCCTTCCTCACCTTCCATTAAGTGGACTAGACTACCTTGAACAGCTGTGGGAATGTCTCAGAAAAGACTCAATCTTTCTTCTTCCACTGCCCACAAAGGGGCTAGCTATCCTTCCAGAAAGGAGCCTCTTGACCCTAGACAGCTCTTTGAAGCCGGATAGCTATGAGAGGGTACAAACATGACAAAGCTCAAGGTATTTCCCTGGCTGGGTCCCAAAATTAGAATAAGGGGATCCTTATTACTTATAATGTCTCATGTCAGGCCTCAGTCAATAACAGTGGGTATTCTGTGCTATCAGTGCTTTTTTAAATAAAAGAATTATAGATATGTATATGATAAGCACTAGGCTACATTGTGTAAACACAAATTTAGACCTGGTCAATCTCTTCAAGAATTTGAAAGTTAGAGTTTTTTTTTTGTTTTGTTTTCTTTGCAAATGCATTAGTGAAACCAGTTTTCTGACTACTGCTGCCACATATATGAAGTTCAATTGATCAATTGATCAGGGGATCAGACAGTCCATTTTGATACTTGTGTTTGTATTGCCCCTTAGAAAAAAAGATATATTTCCAATATCCAGGAAATAGTTCACCTATAGTAAATTATTATTCAAAATAGCTAATAACCAAGGAACAATTATGTACATGAATAACTATTCTACAAGGAACTTGATCTGTTAGAATTAGGAACTGTGATCTGTTCTTCAGGAGGATCACATAATCTACATCATGGGTAGCTTCTTACATCAGTAGCTTCTTATCATGATTTTAGGAAGGTGATATACTCTGGTTCAGTAAAGACAAAATCTGAAAATTTCATAGTTTCAGGGGTTATATTGTAGAAGCAAAAAGGAAAAGATATATAACCTAATCAGTTTACTGAACAGCAAGTGTATTTCTTTCAAAGTAAATAGCTTCTGCAAAACATTATTTATAGAGTTCTTTCGAATTGGTTTGAAGCATTGTTTGGACAATCTTATTATGTATAAAGATAAAAACTTCCATCAAGAAATTATGCAAAAGAAAATGGACACATCAGCTGGATAAATCTATACATTGGCAAATAATACATTGGCAAAAAGCAACATGCACTTTTAATTAGCTGAGTGAATGTAGTTTGCTGAATGCTGAAAGCACAAACTCACTCATATTAAAATGTGCCTAATTTTCTGTGAAAAAGTCCCATCTGAACAGCCCTGATCATAGTCAATCATACTAAAAGCCACTGGTGCTTAATTTGATTTACCAATATAAAATGCAAATGAGGTGATTAAGTGGAGTGGCAGACATAGTAGGGCCTCTTTCAAAGCATCAAGTTAAATGCAAGCAGACAGTAAACTGGCTGTGCAAAGAAAATTTTAGCATATTCGTTTGATTAGTGCTACAAAAATTTAATTAGGTTGGCTAATTACTTGACAAATTGCTCTACACTAGAGAAAAGACAGAGCATGTTTTCTTCCTGCAAAAACCCTGTGTGTATTTTAGCCCAAATGCTATCTGCCAATTTGCAAAAACATTATTAAATGAATGAAAGATGGTACAACGGTCTCCAACAATGGCAAGCTGTATAATGCATATAATTAGCCAAGGCACACACAACTATATCCATATGTCCATGATCCCTCATGTCTAAAAATAATTAACACAATATTTCTAGGAAAATGCTGTCAAAACAGATTATTACAATGCTGTCAGTTCTTCATAAGAAGCAATATATAGAAAATACTAATTAGTGGAATACACAGATCATCCAAAGCAGAGCCTCTTCACCCAAATGAACTCTATCAAACACAGTAACAGGGATGCACTTTATGTGTACCTTGCTAAAAGGAAATAACATACACCATTCTGTTAAGGCCTGTATCTCTATGTCTATTATTGTTCAGCAATACCAAGAACATTAGTTATTTGGTAAGAGAAGAAAGGCAAACTTGGATGAATTTCCATTTTACAATTTTACTGGTATAAATAGGTTACATAAGAAGAATGCCAGGACTTTACTGTAGAAAAACACCTTTTTTTTTTTTTTTTTTTGTCTATTTGCATTTACATGCCACAAAAGCTGCCAGTTTTTATTCAGGAGATTGCATTTTCTTTTGCTGGTTTTCAGTGTAAGTAATCAGCCTCTACTGACTCAAACATCATGATAATATAAATAGATACCCACTTTATCTACTCAAGTGGAAAAAACAACTATAAATATAAAATACATAAAATATATAAAATATATAAAATAATTATATAAACATAATGCATTGCAATTAGCAATTAGATACTGCATTTAATTCAGGCTAAAACAATATCTTAGGAAACCAAGGGATATGTGAGATCTCCGAACAATCATCATATAAGTGCATGCAGGCATTGCAAGTAGCAATTCTCAACTTCTGTTCTATCATGTCAATATATTTTTAAATGTACAACCTGAGAGAGATGTCAAAAACCTTAAATCAAGCATAATTTCATGTTTTCATATTATTTCATGGCATAATTATTACTGTGTGTGATCAGGTTTGTTTCAGTTATTTTGCATAGAATCATAGAATGCTTAAGGTTGGAAGGGACCTCTAGAGGTCATCTAGTCCAACTCCCCTGCACACGCAGGGGCACCTAGAGCACGTGGCACAGGACTGCATCCACGTGGGTTTTGAAGATCTCCAGAGAAGGAGACTCCACAACCTCTCTGGGCAGCCTGTTCCAGTGCTCTGAAACCCTCACTGTTAAAAAAAAAAAAATCCTTAAGTTGCTGTGGAACTTTTGGTTTGTGGCCATTACCTCTAGTTCTGTCAGTGGCCACCAGTGAAAAGAGGCCAGCACCATTCTCCTCACTACCTCCCTTGAGGTATGTATATACACTGATCAGATGCCCTCTCAGCCTTCTCTTCTCCAGGCTGAACAGGCCCAGCTCGCTCAGTCTTTCCTCACAGGACAGATGTTCCAGGCCCCTGATCATCCTTGTAGCCCTGCGCTAGACTCTCTCCAGCAGCTCCACATCCCTCTGGGCTCTGTGGAGCCCAGAACTGGACACAACACTCCAGATGTGGCCTCACCAGGGCTGAGTAGAGGGGCAGGATCACCTCCCTCGACCTGCTGGAGACGCTCTTCTTAATGCACCACAGGATCCCATTGGCCTTCTTGGCCACAAGGGCACACTGCTGCCTCATGGTCAACTTGTCGTCCACCATGACGCCCAGGTCCCTCGCTGCAGAGCTGCCCTCCAGAAGGTCAGTCCCCAGCCTGTACTGGTGTCTGGGGTTATTCCTCCCCAGGTGCAGGACCTTGCACTTGGCCTTGTTGAATTGCATGAGGTTTTTCACTGCCCAGTTGTCCAGTCTGTCCAGGTCCTTCTGGATGGCAGCGCAGCCCTCTGGGGTATCGGCTAGTCCTCCCAGTTTGGTATCATCAGCAAACTTGCTGAGGGAGCACTCTGTGCCTTCATCCAGGTCATTGAAGAATAAATTGAACAGGACTGGACCGAGGACTGACCCCTGGGGGACACCGCTAGCTACAGGCCTCCAACTAGACTCTGCACTGCTGACGACCACCCTCTGAGCTCTGCCATCCAGCCAGTTCCTAATCCACCTCACTGTGCACTCATCTATCCCATACTTCCGGAGCTTGCCCAGGAGGATGTTGTGAGGGACGGTGTCAAAAGCCTTGGTGAAGTCAAGATAGACGACATCCAACGCTCTCCCCTTGTCTATCCAGCCAGTCATTCCATTATAGAAGGCTATCAGGTTAGTCAGGCAAGATTTCCCCTTGGTGAATCCATGCTGACTACTCTTGAGCACCTTTTTGTCCTCCATGTGCCCAGAGACAACGGCCAGTATGAGCCATCACTTTTCCGGGGACGGAGGTGAGGCTCACTGGCCTGTAGTTGCCTGGGTCCTCCTTCTTGCCCTTTTTGAAGACTGGTGGGACATTGGCCTTCTTCCAGTCCTCTGGCACCTCCCTCGTTCTCCAGGATCTTTCAGAGATGATGGAGAGTGGCTTAGCTATGACTTCTGCCAGCTCACGCAGCACTCTGGGGTGCATCCCATCAGGGCCCATGGATTTGCGGGTATCGAGTTTCCTTAGGTGCTCTCTGACCCAATCTTCCTCTACCCAGGGCGAGTCTTCCTCTCTCCAGGCTTCTTCTCTTGTCCCTAGGGCCTAGGGCTCTAAAGGGCTGCCCTTGGTAAACACCGAAGCAAAGAAGGCATTCAGCAACTCTGCTTTTTCTGTATTATTCGTAACCAGGGTGCCCATCCCGTTCGCCAGCGGACCCACGTTTTCCCTGATCTTCCTTTTGCTGTTAATATATTTGAAGAAGTTTTTCTTGTTATTTTAAACATCCCTCACCATATTGCATTCCAACCGTGCCTTAGCTTTCCTTGTCGCATCTCTGCATTCCCTGACTACGTTCCTGTATTTCTCCCAGGGGGCCTGTCCTTTTTTCCACATTCTGTATACCGCCGCCTTCTGCTTCAGCACGGCCAGGGATGCACTGTTGCTGGGTGTGGAGGAAGTGCCGCTTGAAAACTAACCAGCTCTCTTGGGCCCCCCTGCCTTCTAGAGCTCTAGCCCATGGGATTCTTCCGAGGAGGTCCCTGAAGAGGCTAAAGTTGGCCCTCCTGAAGTCCATGGTTGCAAGGCTACTTACAGCCCTGCCTCCTCCTTGTTGGATCCTGAACTCCACCAACTCATGGTCACTGCAGCCAAGGCTACCCCCCACCTTCACATCTCCTACAAGTCCCTCCCTATTTGATAGCATGAGGTCCAGTAGGCCACCTCTCCTCGTCAGCTCCTCCACAATCTGCCTCAAAAAGTTATCATCGACGCTCTGCAGGAACCTCCAGGACTGTTTGTGCCTGGCTGTGTTGTCCTTCCAGTTGATGTTGGGGTAGTTGAAATACCCCATGAGAACCAGGGCCTGTGACTGTGAGGCAATATCCAGCTGACTATAGAAGGCCTCATCAACCTCCTCATCCTGGTCAGGTGGCCTGTAGCAGACACCCACCACAGTGTCTCCCACATTAGCCTGCCCTTTAACTCTTACCCACAAGCTCTCAACTCGCTCATCCTCCATGCATACCAGTTGCTCTCTCACATAAAGAGCAACTCCACCACCTCGCCTTCCCAGCCTGTCCTTCCTAAAGAGCACATAGCCTTCCATGGCAGCGCTCCAGTTGTGTGAGCTATCCCACCACGTCTCTGTGATTCCAATGAGATCATGACGCTGGGACCGCACACAGATCTCCAGTTCGTCCTGCTTATTCCCCATGCTTCGCGTGTTGGTGCACAGGCATTTCAGGGAAGCAACTGAGCCCGCAGGTTTCCCAGGAGGGGTGAAAGAGGACCCTCTGTGATCATTTCCTATCCTCACTTCCCCACTAGCATACTCCCGCTGGAAGCCATCTGACCTAGGCTGCGCGGTACTGTTCTCCATGTCTGTGTGACACTCCCCTTCCCCCTTCTTGTCTAGTTTAAAGCCCTCCTAACCAGGGTGGCCAGCCTTTTGGCAAAGAGACGTGTGCCCCTCTTGCTGAGATGGATCCCATCATTTCCCACTAGATGGTGGTCATAAAAAAAGAGTCCCATGGTCATAGAAGACAAAACTCTGTTGCCAAGCCCAGCGGCGCAGCCAGTTGTTAATCTGCCATATCCGCCTTCTCCTCCTTGAATCTATTCCCATCGTTGACAGGATAGAGGAGAACACTACCTGGGCTCCCGTACCTTTGATGGCCATCCCTAGGGCTCTGAAGTCTCGCTTGATATCCCTGTTTCCCCATGGCATCATTTGTGCCCACATGAAACAGTATCAGCGGGTAATCGTCAGTCTTCTGAACAAGCCTTGGGAGCCTTTCTGTAACATCCTTTATTCGGGCCCCTGGCAAGCAGCAGACCTCTCTGGATGAGGGGTCCGGTCTACATATCGGTGCCTCCGTGCCCTGTAGCATGGAGGCACCCACGACGATCACCCACTGCTTCTTCTGGGTGCTCCTTTTCTCCTTAGGGGGAGCAGCCTCGCAGCGTGGACCAGACTGCCTCTCTGTAGACAGCTCCCTAGATGGGCCTTGGTTGAAGGCCTCCTCTATCTGATCCCCAAGTTCCAGGGCCTCATACCTGTTGGATGTGGTCACAGGTGGAGGTGAGGCAGGCCATGGAAGGGTTCTCCTGCCACCTCGAGTGGGGACCTGTTTCCATTGTTGATCGTCCCTCAATACTGTTAATTCTGCCCCCTCTGCCCTATGGCAAGAGGGTACTGGATTTACAGACTGAATTGGGGGGTTCTCTGAGGGGCTTTCCTGGGAAGACTGCAGAATGCAGCTCCACCAGTCTATTTCTTTTTCACATTCCCTGATGGCCCTCAGCCTTTCTACCTCCTCCTTTAGCTCCACCACCAGGCTGAGCAGGTCGTCCACCTGCTCACACCTAAGGCAGGCTGTGTTTTTGCTACTCCCCGGTAACATGGAGAGGCTCAGGCATTCCCCACAGCCAGAAATCTGGACCGCTGCATGTTTCTGTGGTGGGTTCAGTCTGTGTCACCACAGTCTTCCTGGTGGAAGCTCTCTGCCGAGTGGAGACCATGGCTTCACCTGATCTCCCGCTGCTGGAAGAGTCTGGGGAGAGGTTTCTTTTCCACACTTAGGAGGAGACTCCCCGACCACTGTCTGCGCTAACTGCCGCGCCGCGCTCCTAGTCACTCGCGCTCCCTGGAGGCGGCTTTTGAATTCCCGCCTGCCCTGCTGGCTCCGCCCCCGCTCAGTCAGAGCCGCCTCTGGCCGGGAGCTCAGCACTGCCCGCACGGGGGTCCGCGCTGGGGCTGCCTCTCGCTCTGTTGTTCGGCTCTACACAAGGAGCTCCGGCACGAGCGTTCGCTCCAGAGCCCTTCCCTTCGAGATGTTAAAACAAATTTCAGGTCCTTAGCGGTTTGTTTGAATAATTGCTAAGCTCCCATTATGTAAGAAGCTAAATGGGCTTCCTGATGATATTTAAAGGAAAATAGCCATTTTGGATACTTCAATCTTTAATTGTTTAAGTTCAGATATTTCAAAATTCCTAATTTTCAGAGGATGATGCTCATTATTGTACTTCCACCCTGAGAAAAAATATGGACATATACTTATAATAAACTGTAGGACCTACGAGAAACATTTTTTAAACTATTTACCTAAGGCATCTACCTTGATATATACATAAGAAGAAAAAAAAAAAGGGATGCAGGCTCAGCCCCAAGACAAGGAGTAAATACTTAGGAAGGAGTATAAAACATAAAATATGCAAAAAAAGTTAATAATGCAGAACTATGAACATGTCCAATCCAAGCCTAATGTGTTTTTTCTTATAGTTAGAGATAAGGTATAAAGAGATAAAGCATAATAATCCAGTGATGCAATACTTTAAAAAACAGTCCTTTAATACATTGATAGTGTTTTAAAACAGCTGTAAGGCATAAATACATGTACAAGCTATGCAATTTCCATATAAACTAAACATTTTGTTGATCTAATTAGCATCTGTTCCAGAGCTAAGCAGTCTCTGTGTGTCTCCATAACAATTGCAAATTGTTTCAAATATTACTTTATGCAATCAAGCAGTAGCAAAAACAAACAGGTATTTTGTCTTGAGCAGGGTCCATCTTCTAACTGTCTCAATTAAATAATGATTGCCATTTTGGTTTTCCATTTCTGTGACTTAGTTTAAGTATTAACTATTTCCTTTTATGTTCTCTTCTCCTGCGGCAAATGTCTTTTCAAAAATTTGGGCTAATTTGTTTGTTTGTTCGCTCCTCTAGCTCATAAAGAGAAAGATGGAGATGAAAAGTAAATCTAGAAGTCAAGCACTTGTATTTACCAAAATTTTAGTTTGCCTTGGCACATTCATCTTTTTAGGATAAAGTAGTAGCACCCAAAGCAAGAATATGAAAATGTAATATTTCCTCATGCGCAGCCCCACCTGAGCTGCTTCTGCTAGAGGCACCATGGGCTTTTCAGTGTGGGACTTTGATACCGCAGCCCAAAGTATCTAGAGGGCATCGTGCAGGGCCTGAAGTATGGACCATGTATCCCCAGAAGTGAGACCAGGCCCAACAAATCCCTTCTGACCCTTGTTTCTCTTGCATCAGCTCCTCCACAGGAGATTCATCATTTACATTCATTCAATGGGCATACTTGAGTCAAGAGTGTGAAATGTTGCAGTTTGAAAGCCGTAGTGGTGGTGGTGGGGGGGAAGGAGATATCAAATCAGTATCGGATTCACAGTCTGTGGACCGTAGGTCCGATCGCCTTCCTAGGATCGAATCGAGTTCCCAAATAGTGTGATCAACTATAAGCTCGACTCTGGCAGTATCGGATTCACAAAAAGTCTGTCAACTGTAGGTCTGATCACCTCCCCCCAAACAAGTAGTCGAGTTCACAAACAGTATGATTTATTCAAATGCAACATTTACAAAGCAGGTTTCGGATGTCAGTACAGGAAATTCTCTACTAGAGCGTGGGGTTTTTAGCTAGCTCTGATGTGCAAATGTGCAATCATCACTCACCCCAGAAGATGGGAGAGGGCTCTCAGTCTCGAGTCTCCTCAGGCGGCGTCCCGATGCAAGGGGAGGAAAGGGGGATCAGCGCATCAACTGATCCAGAATTTATGATGGTTTCTTCCCCCCCCACTTCTTAGTCTCCTCAAGCAGCGTCCCAACTTTTTATACTTTTCTTTACGTTCAGGTGGAGCTTGAGTGACTAGAGTCATAATTAATATTGTTATTGATTGGTGAAAAAGTTTCTCGCTTTCATTTAAAGGTACAGTCAATCGATAATCTAGAGCGCATGCTCAGTGAGGCGTGGTCGTACCTTGGAAGCGGGTAACTTTTGGGATGGAGGTGTGGTTTTCACATTATAACGAGCAAAGTTCAAGCAAAGTTCATCTGAAAGGAGTGATTTGCCACCTTTGCTGGCTCAGCACCGGACATGTTATTGTATATCTCCCATTAGACAGCCACTGTGCGGCTTCTCAGCGGCCCAGCACAGGGAGTGCAACAGAGTTTGGCCGCGGTGTCTTCACTCTGCTCCATCCTCTGTTACTCCCCTTTGCAGCTGCGAGGAGGGCAGATTGTGTTGCCCAGGGAACCGTTGAGGAGCAGAGTCCCTGTGCACCAGCCATCTTGGAAGCGGCAACTGTGTATCACCCCAAGCAGGCCTCTGTAATGCCAAAACTTCTGTTAGGCCCTAGTTTTCCTCTCAGTTCCTGCTTTCAAACAATTCTTCCACAAACAATTCTTCCACAAAGAGGCTGCCATGGCTGCCAGAGAGAAGAAGGACTTTTGCATATAGAAAGGAGCTGGGAGGACAAAATGTTGCACTCTGTGGAAGCTAGAGGGTGCGAGTTTGAAATTTAGAGATTTGGAGCAGCCTGGAGACTGCTATTAGGAGACCTAAATTATGATGAAAAAGAAATCTCTGCAAAGGCTGAGAATCTCTCTGTAAATGTCACTGTTATCATATATATTTCATCCTGAAAGTAGATTTTTACTATAGGTTTCTCAAATAAAATTCATATGACTACATGATAATTCTTACTTTCATTTATCTATTTTCATTTATCTATTCATTTATTTGAAAATCCTTCTTCCCTAGAAGTACTAGCTAAAGACAATTATGCAAGAGGACAGCCAAACAGTTTTGCTGCTGAAAATTGCCAATAGATTCTCGAGTGTTTTGAACAAGGATATATTAGATTGCCCATGTTCTCGCAAATTATAACAACAGAGAACAGCAGGCTGATGAGAATAAACAAAAAGCTTTTCGAGCTATGCACCTAATAAAACACAATCATAAGTTAATTTGTCAATGACGGTCCATAGCCTATGTTTATGCCTGAGAAAATGCCTGCCTTCTTTTATTCCTCAATATTCCCTGAAGTATTACTTATAGACTTCTATGCAAAATTCAGAGTTTTTCATGATACTAGAAGGATACAATTTCAACTCATGAATATATTTTAGCTTCTTGAATGAATATGTATGATGTTTGGAGTGACCATTTGCCCACCTTTGTAACAACAAAGAATTCTACTTTACGTGTGAACAAAAGTAGACTGTATTCCATTAAATTATCTGGTCTTACATTGTAAAAGCACGCAGAACTATTTGGAAAAGTTTTGAACACTAAATTACAAAATGCATTTTGTTCCCTCTGTAAATTAATAAAGATCTGAGTATTTTTGATGAATATAATGGATTTATTCCTGGTTCTGATTAGTGTACCTGAAAGAGAATTTTTCTTTTCTTTTCTTTTCTTTTCTTTTCTTTTCTTTTCTTTTCTTTTCTTTCTTTTCTTTTCTTTTCTTTTCTTTTCTTTCCTTTCCTTCCTTTCCTTTCCTTTCCTTTCCTTTCCTTTCCTTTCCTTTCCTTTCCTTTCCTTTCCTTTCCTTTCCTTTCCTTTCCTTTCCTTTCCTTTCCTTTCCTTTCCTTTCCTTTCCTTTCCTTTCCTTTCCTTTCCTTTCCTTTCC